>NC_138343.1:43177712-43615212 GCF_046562875.1 Panthera onca
ATAGATGCAAGGTAGCATTCTTAGGAATATCTTAGAAAATAACCTGGCCAGGCATCATGTAGGATAATAATCTTACCAGCAGTTACCTTGACCAAAGCGAAGTAGTTTCCACCCGACTTCGGTCCGATTCCATATTCCCTTGGCAAATGCCACACCTTTAAACATTGGAAGGCTCTCAGGCAGTCGGGCCCCTGAGCTTGGCCTGTGTACGTTGGAGGTCCCAGGCCCGAGTCCACTGTACTCACACTGAAACATTTACTAGCATAATCCTTTCCCAAATAGGAAAGCACAGCTGAGTAGCGTGCATCTCAAATTGCTGCTCTGTTCAAGTGCGCAGGGATCACACGACTGTTTAATGTGACACAGGGTGAGAGGTGAAGTGGACGCGGGGCTGGTGGCTGGGGGGCGGTGGTTGTGTGAGGGAGGGTGAAGTCATGAGAGGGGCTCGGGCACTGTTAGCAGGAAGAGTGGCCTCAGGTGCCCTCCCTGTGAGATGATGGTGGGGTGTGGAGAATGGGAGTTAAGCAAGGTCTCCTGCTTTATGACCACCGTGGTCTCACTCGCCCGTAGGCATCTCGCGTCCGAAGGAACTGAAATCGCCACATTCAGAGACCGGCTGTTGAAAGTACTATTCTTGTACTTTGGTGGTGCTACTGTTTAATTTCTGAAGTTACTAGAGAGTCCTGTCCCATCTTCTTCCTTTGAGCTTATTTGGGCAGACCAGTCAGGGCAATTTGCTGCTGCTGTGCCCATTTGTGCACTGGGAATCATTTTAGGGGAGGTCACTGGTTACAGTCCTTGTGAGAAAACAGCACAAATTCTGTGTCAACACAATTGCACATGTCTTCAGCTCTGGCGGCCACCTTATGATGAAGAGCAGAGTTCAGGTCCAGCCTGCGCTGGCTTTGAAGAAGAAAGCTTAGTAGGACCCTGCGAAAGGCTGGTGGTCAACATGTCATGCTGTTGTTAGCCTGTTAGCATCATCTGTAGATTAACTTCTTACAGGTCTCTGGACTTCTGTTAGTAGGAATTCCCTTATTAACTGAAGATGCTCTGGCTTTCTTATGCTTTTAGGAAGATAGAGAGGGGCAGTGTTCCAAGAAAAATTAATTTCATGAGTTTCAAAAACTTGTCTTTGTAATTTCCTCCCGTCTGGAATAGAAGATGCATAGTTAATATCTAATTGTGATAAGAAGAATCCATCTACATAATGCCTCGCTTTATCCTTCCCCAAGACTCTTCCGTTTCTAGCCTGTCTTTGGGTCTCTGCCCCAAAGGAAGTCTTGATTTTTTTCTCATTATTTTCCAGAGCGTTATGGTATGCATGACTTTCCTCTTTCCTAGTTGCCTGGTGACCTTTCCAGCCCATTTTCACCTTTTGCAACAGAGTGTAGACAAAATGATCAGAATAGGAATCTCACGTTGAATGAAATATTTAACCTACAAGGCTAACTCAGGAGAAGGGCAGGTCCATGTGATGTAGTGGATGGTCCAGTGGAGCATTTTGGTGATTAATCATCGATGGGCGCCTGGGGCTTCAAAGGCAGAGTTGGTATGCATTGTACTATGTACTGTTAATAGTGACAGCAATACCTTACAAATGTTACCTGTTTAGAAAGTGCTTTGGTTCCATATTTTCATTTTAATATGTGCAGAAATATTCCAGGAAGGAAAAATCGTATGTCACTACGACCACGTAAGACCATCAGATTTTTTTTCCTAGGGCTTTGTTTGCTTTGAATAAAGACTTGCTTTTTCACTGTTTCTAAACAGTTGGTGGTAGCAGTCTTCAAAAGATGGATATCACGGAAGAGTCCATCTTGTGAAGCCATTTAGGAATAAGAAACTTAGGACCAGGTTTCTGAAACTCTCAGAGTTAAAATCGGTGTTGCAGGAAGATTAAATCTGACAAGGTGGTTTTAGGTGGAGGGGAGGGGAGGGTGCAGGGGAGAGGGTTGAGAAGAATAGTGAGTAGTCTTGGAGCAGTCATCAAGGTGAATGATGGGAAGGGAAAATGACTTTGGTTGAGCGTTGCTGAGGAGCCGGCTAAGGACAGAGATAACTGGAAGAGCCCACGAGCATAATTTTGTGTGTCTCTTGCATGGGTTGCAGTTTGGGAATAGGGGGTGGGCTCTGGTGGATCACCGGGAGAATGACAGTTTCTCCCAGGACTTGGTAGGACTTGGTACAAGTCAGGGAAACAAGGAAGATGTTGAGCCACTTACCAGTGTGGAGGAATGTCCTGGAGGTTGGTAGGTCATGGCAAAGATGGAAGAACTTCTGAAGAGGAGTTAGCTTGTCTGGTGACCTTGGAGAATGAGCCAAGTGGAAAGGTTAGGAGGAAAGATCCAGGCAAGTCTGAGTTTCAGTTCAGGAGGGAAGTAGGAGTGTTTTAAGGAAAGGTCGAGGGCAGATGAGAGCTGTTGGCCGCTCCTTCAACCATTCCTCATAATGGCAGCTGGAGGCTCTATCTGATGCCGCCTTGAGAAAACACAGCCCTCCAGCTAGGTATGACCGGAGAAGTAGGGGTTTTCTGGTACTTTGTTAATGCATTCCAAGACTGTGTTAACTTTTTGTCATCCTGTCCCACTGTGGCCTGCAGTCCAAGAAGAGCTCTGATCTTAGGGCAGGCTTCCCCCATCCTGTCTTGGAGTTGACCAAAGGGCAGCACTGTACTTTCTTATTCGGTTTCATTATGTTGCTTCCATCTCCTCCTTCCATCCTGTTAGGGTTATTTTATAGTTCTGATGCTTCACCCAGTATGTTGGCTGTTCCTCACAACGTGGTCTCATCTTGCAGCTTAGATAGGTTGTTTCTAATTCTTTAAGACTTTAGGGAACATGCTGGATGTAACTAGGATCAGAACGCCCTTGAACCTGTCACCATGCACCTCTTTCAAAGCTGACCATGATTCACCTCGATTCATCCCCGCTACCACTTTCTGGTAGGCCTCGTAGCTGGCTATAAATCACATTAGAGATAAGGTAGTTAGTTACCTGGCTGAGGTCAAGATGCACAACGGATGGATGCTTTTTCTTCTAGTCTGTTGCTGAAGTAATCCTAAGAAGCAGGTTTTTAGTGAACCCATTCTGCTTTCTGATTGTCACCGTGGAGCTCAAGTGTGACAAGCCCGTGGTACACAGGTTGTGGAAGGTGACTTAGAGTTTTCAGTGGGCTTGCAAGCAAGTGGTCACCAACAGAGGCTCCAAAAAACTAGTTGACATTGAGATTTTACCAATAGCAAGGCTGTTTGCAGAATAAGGTAAATGGGGTAAGCAAATGGAAAACTACTAGATGTTGTGCAGTAAAGGCATTACCTTCAAGCAATTTAATAAGTATCACGGGGTGGAGGGTGGGGGGGAAGGAATGCCAGCGAGCAAAGCTAAGATTAGTAGCGAGTGGAGTTATGGGGAGACAGACTTTACTTTTACTATGACTTTGTAGCCCTGATCTGTCAAATAGAAACCCTTTGCCTACTGTTCTCCACAGTTCTTGCAATACTGTGGGGTATGATTCATCTTGGAGCAGAACCTTGAATTCACTTAAAGCACAAGTCTCTCTCCTCTGTCTTCTTACCTCTCCCGAGCCTTAATTTCCTCTTAAGCATGTTTGTTGTGTTCATTCTATTTGAAGATCATTCTTGATAGGGAAGATTAAATCAGAATAGTGTTGGGTAATTTTCCTTTTTTATCATCACTAAAAATTACGCCCTTTGTTCTCAGACTTTGGTGCATATTAGCGTCACCTGGGGAGCCTGTTAAAACTACAGATGCCTGCTGGGGCACCTGGGTGGCTCAGTCAGTTGAGCGTCCGACTTTAGTTCAGGTCATGATCTCGTAGTTCGTGAGTTCAAGCCCCACACTGGGCTCTGCAGAGCCAGCTTCTGATCCTCTTATTCAGTTTCTCTCTGCCCCTCTCCCTGCTCGTGCTCTCTTGAGGATAAATAAAACATTAAAAAAAAAAAGTACAGATGCCTGGGTTTTACCGCTGAACCAGAATGTATGAGGTGAAGGCTGCCTGAATCTTAGCTGCAAGGCCATGGGCTCTGCTGCTCACCTGGAGCTGAGGTGAGCCTCAGGAGCCTCATCCCCGTGGTCAGATGATGTGTGTGGGCAGCTAAGTGCCTCAGGCTGCTTCCTGGTTTTCCCAAGTGCAGCTCCTGGACTCCACCCTTCTGTCCATTTCAGCTGCTGTTTTCCCTGTACACCCTTCCCTGTGTGCCGAGCCCTAGGCTGGGCTCGTGCCCTGTTTCTATTATGATGCTGTCGGAGGGAGATGTTAAAAAATGCATATCTGATTATGTCACCCCATGCTTGAAACACCTCCGTGACCTTCCACTGCACTTAGGATAAAGCTGGAAACCTCTAGTGTGGCCCGGCAGGTTCTGCCTGGCCTGACTCCTCCCTGTGCTCCTCTCCCACTATTTTGAACCTTTTGTCAGTAATCCACCCACACTGGCTCTCTCAACTCCTCAAGAAACCATACTGCCTCCATCCCAGGAACTTGAAAGAAAGCCTAAGCCTAAAGCCTAAAGCTTTCTTAACCTCACCTACTAATCTACTGGTTTTGCTGGCCATTGAGTTCTTGACTTAATTATCACATCACATCACATCACATCACATCACATCACATCACATCATATCACATCGTCAGAGAAGCCTTGACCCCCAGGTGTGACTACAGCCCCCCACTGTGTGTTGTTATGGTGCCAAGAAATCTCCTTTCTAGTACTTATCACAGTTACATGATTAGTTGATTAATGTCAGTCTCCCCTACCAGATTGTAAACTCCGTGAAGTTAGGGATTAGGTCTGTCTTTATCTCACTATTAATATCTCTAGTGCCTAGCACAGTACCAGGGTAGGCTACTCAGAACATATTTTTTGAATCAATGGATGGATGGATGGATGGGCGAATGAATGACCAGGAGATAATTCTTAGGACAGTGGATATCATCATCTATCTGACAATAGGAATCGCCAGGCCTGGGGACCTGTGATACCCTCACTGCTATATCTGACCCCCTGGATGTGGATATCAGCCTGATTAGACCTGAACTGACTGCACCCACTTCAGTGTGATAATTTGAACTAAAGGTCACTTCCCCTGGCCAGCACCACATCCCAGTTATATCTCAAGTTCTGGTTCTGTTTGTATCTTATTCCTTTCCCTCTGCTGGCTTTAACATTGAGGTCCAGGAGATGCCAATTCTGAGGCCAGATTAGGGGTGACATATGGTACAGACTCTTGATTCATCTAGTAGGTTGTTTTTTCTAAATAAGAAAATCACCCTCGTTTTTTAAATAAGATGGTTATGAGTCTCATTCATCCAAAAGCTGTTGATACTTTTAAAGCACTTACTCATTACCTTGTCTTCATTTAACTTCCTTCTGTTGTTTTTTTTTTTTGTTTTAACCTTTTGTTACGGGATATGACCTCTTAGACTCTACATAGCATTTCTCATTCTCTTCCCTGCTGTTGTCTCCTAAGAGTTACTAAGTTCCTCTTCTCCCATTGTTTGCTTTGTGACATAACTTGTCATGCCTGGCGTACCTTGCGTCGCATCCAGTTTTATCCAAGCAGCGTGCTGCTTTTTTTCTCCTCAAATTTCAGTTGAAAGCCCTGTGAATCAGTTGGGTTGGTCTTCTGCCAAATGAACCTGGCAGCCATCTTGGTCCGTTTGAGAAAGCCCTGGGTTGGGGGTGGGGAGAAGAGGGGGCGTCAGAATCCTGCTCTTGGTGCCTTCTGTGCTGAGATGAGCCATGATGCTCCGTGACGGGAGATGCTGTCGGTGTCAGCCATCAGCTACCTTCAGCCCAAGTCAGCTCAACACACCTTCAGTAATTTCAGTTACAACTGCTGTCTTCCAGAAAGGAGTGAGGGTAGGGAGCCCACTTTTCTGAGTAGTTAGAATTATAGCATTTCGTAGCAGGAAAGCATCTTAGAGATAACACATCCGTTCTCATCTCATCTTCCAGGTGCAGTGAGACTCGGGAGAAGGTAAATTAGTGGTACACAGCTGCACACCTGTTGTCAAAGCCACCAGTCCAGGGCTCTTCCTGTGCTTGGAGGAGCCTGTTTGGCTTAGGAACCGTGTGTCCTATTAGTCAAGAGAACCAGAAGTGAGTGGGAGAGCTCGTTCTAAAAATCCAGTCTAGCTAAAAAGGTTATGAGAGAAGACACAGAATTTAAACATTTACTATTTAGTGTAAACTGTTTTGAAATGGGAATTAACGTACATGTGGCTGTGCGTGTATTTGTGTTATGAATGATAGTGATATGGCAGAAATAGTTTAGGATAGGAAACTGTAAATCTGCCTCTCTCTGTTGAGATTATGGGCTTTATTCGACCCTGGTAGCAATTGAGAGGTATAATTTTAAGCTAGTAAACTCTACACACAGTTCATTTTAAGTACTCCAGTTTTCTTAAGAAATATTTGATGTTTATACAGATTAAGTAATGATTTGAGTAATGAGTAGGGAAAAAATGGGTGGGGCTTTCTAACTGTACCCTGCCCCACCCCCCCGCCCCAGTACAGCAGGTGCTCACTCTAGACACACTGAGCTTTGGCAGAAACCATCAGCCCTTGTCGGGTCACATTACACAGAAGCCTGCTGGCACCAGAGACAGGAAGAAGCCTTTTGTGTGCTGGTTCAGGCTTTGCCCCTGCTAACTTGTTTCCTCCTATCTCTGCGTGAAGTTCAACACCGCGTCCATGGTGTGCCTTGTCGTGAGTGATTCTTAGGAAAGCAGGCCCTTCTTCACACCCACATATGTTTAACCAAAGTGTTTACAAAAGGAGGCCTGCTAAGAGCAACCACTGAGTCTCCATGCTTAGCTCTCACTGGGCTTTCACGCGGCTCTGTGCCCACTCTGCTCCCCCGCAACTCAAACTTATTCAAACTTAAGAAAAGACACTGATGTATTTTCCTAGAGTCAGTTCATTTTCCTATGGTGCCTTTTCCCTAACTATCTGCCTTCCTCTTCCTCTCTTTTTGTGACCCCAAGTGTATGGAGCTTAATTATGCAGACATGTAATTAGCTTTTCAGTCATTTGAAAGTATGGATGCTCTTAGAGCCATGACTCTTTGTATACCATTTTAGGAGATGAATGGCCACTCCTTCCTTTTCCCCATCCCTGTGACTGAACTTCATAAGCTATGGTCCAGCTCAAAGAAGAGAGCTTGCTTTCCTTGTATCCATAGGTTTAAATAAATGTTTGCCTCCATTTTTGCCTGGTACTGAGACACCTTGAGACATGGGAACCACTCTTCCCCAATTAGCACGTGGGGGCATCTCCTGGGTACTTGCCTTGTGTACTTTGTGTTTTGGGGGTTTATAGCACTGATCCCCAAGAAGCCCAAGCAGAAGGATCACCCCCCTGGCAAGAGAGCTTATGAAATCTACTCTGACATTGATGCTTCATGGTTCATTTCTATCTTTAGAGTGTTTTTTAAAGACAGAAGTACATGCTTTGAACATTTTAAAAAATTTTTTTAATGTTTATTTTCGAGAGACAGAGACAGAGAGAGACTGAGCACGAGCGGGGGAGGAGCAGAGAGAGAGGGAGACACAGAATCCGAAACAGGCTCCAGGCTCTGAGCTGTCAGCACAGAGCCCGACGCGGGGCTCGAACTCACAAACCGTGAGCTCATGACCTGAGCCAAAGCTGGATGCTCAACCGAATGAGCCACCCAGGTGATAATTTGCTGGTTCGCCAAAACAGCATGCAAAAACTCCTTTCCCCCACCCCTCAAAAGCCCTGTTAAGATGGCAGTAATGACTACTTGTACTTTGCAGTTGGGAAAGGGACAGGTAAATAAGAACTTTGCCTGTGACTTAGTGAGTTGGGAGAGAAACTGGAAAGTGTACACAGAATTCTGGGCTTCTGGTGTCTTTTAAAAAACATAAGCCATATGGGGCAACCCCACACAGTGTTGGTAGTAGTCGTGTGTGTGACAGACCATGCCTCAGAACCAATGCTGATGGATTCTTTCTGTAAAACCTGAACTCTTAGTAGCTAGAATCGATCTGTTCTCGCAAAGGAGACCCTGATTTCTTCTGGAAGGGTACAGTTACAGATCCGAGGTGTCTATGAAATAGCCTGACCTTATGTGCCTGGTGGTAGTTCTTGGTATGCTTGCACAGTTCCATCGGGGGCCCTTTTTCTCACTGGCTTCATGCAGGCTGTGGGAGCTCTCTGTGCCCTAGGCCCTCTCTCATTTAGTCATCTTGATTTGCCACTTCCTGCCTGTGAGTATGGCAGGCCCATCATAGAGGGAGGACCTGATTTTCTCTCTCAAGTTTATCTTACAGGTCAAACTTGACCCCAGCTGCCCTTCAAAACCCCCCTTTGTAGGTGAGAACAGAGACGCGTGGGAAGAAATAGGGGCACAGTCCTATGTAAACCCTCCTCTGATATTTAGGATTCCAGATTTCCCAAGCACTAATGAGTATGTGCGCAGGAAAAAAAAAAAAAGCAACACCAGGGTTTTGTTATTAAATGGTCATATCTATATAAAAACATATGTCACTACTTTGAATTTCTATAATGTAGTCATGAAAATAATATTGATACTGTTTCTGAGAATTATCATATAAAATAGTGAAGTATACTGTTAAAAAAATCACAAAATATTTAAATTTCTTTTTTAACGTTTATTAATCTTTGAGAGACAGAGAGAGACAGAGCATGAGCAGGGAAGGGGCAGAGAGAGGGAGACACAGAATCCGAAGCAGGCTCCAGGCTCTGAGCTGTCAGCACAGAGCCCGACGCGGGGCTCGAACTCACAAACTGAGAGATCATGACCCGAGCCGAAGTCGGATGCTCAACCGACTGAGCCACCCAAGCGCCCCAAAACATCACAAAGTATTTAAAGCTCAACAGCAGTTTTCATTTCTTTCAAAAAATTTCTGAGAAAGGAAGTTCAGCTGTCCTCTGAAAGCTTGTGGGTGCTTCTAGGTAATCAGGTCACTCAGGATGTAATATCAAGACTATCATCGGCACTTCTATCATCTGAGACACAAAGATCAAGAATATTCTTATTTATGTAGGAAAGGAGAGTAGGACATGGTACTTATCTCTGTGCTTCTACAGAGTCAAAAAACAAACCATCCAGTACAACTCTGGATGGGGTGAATGAAGGAGGGGTCAGACCAGCCCTGTGGGGCCTGAGGTCTGGGTGAAGGTGGTTTCTCGTTTGTTTGTTTTTTTAAGTTTATTTATTTTGAGAAAGCGCGGGAGTGAGTAGGGGAAGGGCAGAGAGAGAGAGAGAGAGAGAGAGAGAGAGAATCCCAAGCAGGCTCTGCACTGTCAGCACAGAGCCCAGTGCTGGGCTCGATCCCATGAGCTGTGAGACCATGACCTGAGCTGAAATCAAGAGTCGGACGCTCAACCTACTGAGCCACCCAGGAGCGCCAGTATCTTGTTCGTTAATGGCTAGTTAGTAGCTTTGTCTCAGCGAGGCCCTGCGCTCTTCCCTGGTAACAACCTTCAGATTGACTGGTGATGCCTGAAAACATCTGTCACCTGCTCTGACTCACCCAAGTTAAGAGCGAGTCCCAGAAGTCTCAGGTTTCTTCGGGAAGTAGAGTTCTGAAACCATTTGTGAGATCAGGTTAAGATGACTTTCCTCTACTGTAAGCATTAATAATTGTCCAAAACAAAGCAAATAAGCTATAATCATATATTTATGATAGGATTATGTTTTCTTGGTGATTGGGCATTTAGGAAGTCAAGGTAGTTTGTAGCCTTTTTGCACTAAAGGTTTGAAAAAAGTTAAGGGATACAGCATTAAAAAATACACTAAAACAGATTAGGATTTTTTGGTCTGGGAGAAACCAAGACTAAGAAAGAACGTGATTAAAGGTTAAATGTTTGGAAAGGGTATTGGCATGACCAACATGGATACATTCTCCAAATACTGGACTTCAAAACTATAGAAGCTTCCTAAGAATTGTCCTCCACTAGAATAAGAGATTATGAGCTGGAAACATAAATACACAGTGAAGATTCAGTCAAGGTAGAGGTTTTAACAGTGTTGAACGTTTGTTGGGTTCTTTCCATGTGCTCACTCTTTACTACTTTGTCTTGATAACAACTGTAGAAGGAAGATGTACTTATTTATCTCCATTATACAGACTAGGAAACTTGAAGATTGGATCAGTTAAGATCACACAGGCCAGAAATAGTGGAGCTGGGATTGATGATATCATTCACAGGGTGTTAGAGAAGGCCTGGGATATTTTGGAGACCATTACTTTTTTTTTTTTTTTTAAAGAGACTGCTGTCCACTTTTCAAATTATCATTATTATTAAAGTTTATTTATTGGAGAGAGAGAGCATGTGGGGGAGGGGCAGAGAGAGCCACCCAGGCACCCCTTTTAAAACCATTTATATTAAATACAGTGACCCCACATGGTAGTTCTTTTATTTTTTCTGTAGTAACTCTCTCTCCTTAAGTAGGTCATTATCATAGACTCTGAGGACAGTGACCTTGAAAAAAATCGGCTGGACTCTGCAATGTGCCCTCTGAGACAAAAAAAACAAAGAGAGACCCCACTTGTTAAGGGTAGTGAGACGTTATTTTTGCTAATCTTGGGTATCTTCAGGAAGGATCTCCACTAAAAGCCAAACTGTCCTTTAATGGACTGTTCTAGTATAAATTTTGGAAGTCAGGGACTTTATGTAAAAATTAAAACCTCACTGATACAACTTCTTGTATAGCCTGATGGGAAGTTAAAGAATGACTAATTACTAATTCATTATAAGATTTCATTGTTCACTCATGCCACCCTGGGAGGTTCATTCCATGTTTGTTTACTGAGCACTTACTGTGTTCCGGGCATCACAATGAATTGTGTTGAGTCTGACTTTGGAAAACTTCAGGAACAATGCTAGACAGCCCAACCACCCTGGGTAGTTTAGAGTCAGATTTTTAATTTTTTTGAATGATAATGATGATTTGCCACTCACTGTATATTATTTAATCCTTACAACAGCTCTGGGATAGTATTATCATACCCATTTTACAGGTGAAGAGATTAAAGCTTAGTAACATTAAGAAACATGCCTCTTGTCATGGAGCAGGGCCTTGACCATGTGAGCTCCTCAAGGGAAGAGTCCTAATTTTAATATAGCAAAAATTGAGAGGTATCAAATGCTTTTAGTTATATTATCTAATTTAATTTTATAACAAAAATGATAGTAGTTCCTATCATACTCATTTTACAGAAAGCAGTAATCACTCCTCTGTTTATTACGCACTTAATGCATACCAAGGCTGCCAGATAACTCATCACATCAAGGCACGTTTGTGAAAGGCTCACAGCAAACCTAATGAGCATCATTATTCGCATTTTACATGTGAGCTATTGAGGCCTGAGAGAAGTGACTTGCTCAGCCAGGCAGGGGGCTTGTCTACCCAGCCAGTGCATATGACCATTTTGCTACATTCACTGGCATGTTATGCTCCCTCATTTCCAGATGAGGAAACTGAGGTTCAGAGAGTTCGGTAACACAGCTGAGGTCATGTGGCTTATAGAAAGCAGAACTGGGGCTCCAGCTCCTATCCTTGCATTAGAAACCCCACTTATTCCCCCTGTGCTCGGCTGCCCCTCTGCACAAGAACTGAAAGGCTGCATCTTGTATCCAAATTAAGTTCCCTAAGCCTTCTGTGATATGTTTAAACATAAATAGTTTCAGTCATTCTTTGCATTTCTTTGTATTTTTCCCCATTTTCAGGCAGGGAGTCCTATCCTACTGCTGACAGCATGTTGCAGTAGAGGGATGGGCATACAGGTTAACCTACTTGCTCTGGGAGTCATCTGGTAAAGACAGATTAGGACTCCAGTCCAAATCAGAGTCCTGTGTGCCCAGCTCATTTATCTGTGTGATTCTTGTCCTTTTTGTCTGTAGAAAATGTGGCTTCAGAGAAGGCCTTGCCGTTATGAGATTGCTTTCTGGTGCTGTAAGGAATGCATCTTTTTCCATCTGAAGGTCATTTACGTTTTTCTGAAAGGCAGTGAATTACATTAATGGTTAAAGCGAGGAAGTATGTCAGTATCAGATATATAACAAGGACCACTCACTCTGATTTGAAATGTTGCCAATCTATACAGTCTCAGCCTTGAACCTGTTAAAGCACAAAAGTTCATTACTTTAATGATCAAGTCCCCTTTAGATTTCTGAAGGAAAAGTTTATGTTAACCATTTACGGTACTATACTTTTTTTCAAATTGCAAACTCAGGTAAATGTTCCCTAAAATGGAATTGGATGGAATTTTTCTATCTGTTGATGTAGTAAGCATCAGATGAATATCCAGATGTATTTAATTATTTTGACTCAGTATGTCCTATTTAGACAGCCTTTAAATAAGTCGTTTCTGAATGGAACAAATAAACAAGAAATAGCTGAAACTGACGGGCTTTAATTGTATGGAAGAGCTGAGAGGCTCTAAAAGAGGGATCATTTCAGAAATACCCATGTCTTGTTGTACTCCTTTTTATTTTTAGAGATAAGCCTGAATTGATTATTCAAACATATTAATAGTTTAAAAAAATTAAGTTTTTGGGGGTTCCTGGGTGGCTCAGTCAGTTAAGCGTCCGACGCTCGGTTTCAGCTTAGGTTATGATCTTGTGGTTTCATGAGTTCGAGCCCCACATCCCTCTCTGTGCTGACATAGAGCCTGCTTGAGATTCTCTCCCCCCCGCCCCTCTCTCTTTCCCCTGCTCATGCTTTCTCTGTCTCTCTCAAAATAAATAAATAAACTTAAAAAAATTAAGCTTTCATTGTCAGAAGCTGATAGGTGATATGGGAATAATTTCAAGCCTAATCCAAATGTATTCATGTCAGTTCAGATGTGTCTTAACTGTGGGACTATTCTTGTGTCACCAAGAGGTTTTTTGGAAGAAGGCAAGAATCAGTACTGAGTGTCTCCTTGTGCTACTCCTCTCTCCATGGTTTTCTCATGTAATTGTCACATCCCTGTGATTCAGAGATTATTACTCCCTCCCCCTCTTTTACAGATGAGGAAAGTGAGGCTCAGAGTTGCTGAGTAATTAACCGAAGATCACACAGCTAGAAAATGGAAGTCTCAGAACTTGAACCTAGATCTGCACATTCCGAAGTCCACAGACATTCTAATATACAATGTTGTCTTGTGAACAAGCATATTAGAATTTTTAAATTGGTGTGTTAGAATTTTTAATATTAGAAAAAAAATTTACAATTAGTAAACAAAAATGTTAAGAGAAATTTGCTTTTGATTGTTTGATTAGCCCTCCAGTAAGAATGAAACAGGTTGAAATATACATGGGAAATATACAACAAATTTACCTTTTTTTCTTATGTAGACTATAACTCTTTTGATAAATCTACTTGGCTTGTACTTGGTACTTGAGCTTGTACCTCCAAGAAACCCCATAGAAATACATAAAAACATACTGATAATGCTTAGCAGTTAACCCTTACAAGTGGCCACCCATTTTTATTATTACAGTGACTATACGTAACACGAGGCTGTATTCTAAACATGTGACACCTTTTAAACAGATTCCAAAAGGATTAAAGACATCTCCCTGCTCTTCTGTTTTGGGTCATTTTTTTTTTTTTTTTTTATGGTCAGAAACTCATATGCTTAACATCAAAACTGGATGGTGATGAAGTGTTTCAGTTCTTAATGGCAGGTGACTTAGAAATTAAATTTGTCTCTTTCTTAAAGGTTATTTTCTAGGGTAGCTTTAGCATGAGAATCATATAACTAACTGGCTCCCCTTCTTTGTGTTCTTTTTACATGCTGCTCCCTCCTTTCTCATCTCTACCCCTTACCTCTAACCCCCCTGCTAGAAAGTGCTATCCCTTGACCTGCCTGGAAAGAAAGTGAAGTCATGGAATCATGCATTTATAAACCAAATTGCATGTCTGAAAGATAGTAGCTGGATATGCAGCAGGGAAAAGTACAGTCTACCTGTTCTTTAACTAGGTTGATTGTTCCGAAGAATTTCTAACTTAAAAGAAAATTAGGAGTAATATGTGTTCATTGAAGTAACATGAATAAATACAGAAAATAAATCAAGGAGAATTCAACTTTGTAAAGATAACTGGAGCAGATTGTTTTTTAAATGGCTGTTAGAGGGGCGACTGGGTGGCTTAGTCAGTTAAGCGTCTGACTCTTGATTTTGGCTCAGGTCATGATCTCACGGGTTTGTGAGTTCAAGCCCTGTGGAGGTGGAGCCCCGAGTTGGGCTCCACGCTGACAGCTTGAAGCCTGCTTGGGATTCTCTCTCTCCCTCTCTCTCTGCCCCTCCCTGGCTCACGCACGCACTCTCTCTCTCTCTCAAAATAAATAAGTAAATTTCAAAAGTAAATAAATAAATGGGTGTTAGACTTTCCAAATAGAAATACTTATATGAGGGAGAAATAGTCTTTATGCATGATCCGTGTTGTTGTGCTGGAGCTTGGAGGTCTCGAAAGTTTGGTGCCATACAGGGCCTGAAAGGGTAGGATCATAGGAAATGAATACTCCTTACAGATGCTTGCTTTTCTCTTACTTTCTCCTTTCTCACTTTGGGGTTGCATGTTCTAAGTCCACAGTTGGCTGGTACACTAAAGATTTTTCTTCTTTTTCCTAGACCCCAGGCAGGCCCAGTCTTCCCCGCCGTGGTCCTATGACCAGTCTTACCCCTCCTACCTGAGCCAGATGACGTCCCCATCCATACACTCCACCACCCCGCTGTCTTCCACACGGGGCACGGGGCTTCCTGCCATCACCGACGTGCCCAGGCGCATTTCAGGTAAAGACCACACTTTAAGTGAAAACCCCCTCCTGTGCAGGGGTGGGGCTGGGGTCGTAGAATGGGCCAAGGCTCACAGGAACTCTCTCTCGGAGGCGTGGGGGCAAGGGTATGACAGCGGCAGACCGGGTCTTCTGAATTATAGGGCTATCACGTACTTGAACATTTTAAATTGAGAGACTAAAAATCCACCAGAGATGGCATAATTTTCTTAAGATGCTATTTAGTGCCACCCAGTTTTAGTCCTGCCGAATCGTATCCCCTTTGGTGGGCACTGTCTCAACTGGGGCCTTCTCCTGAGGGTCTTATGCCAGGCCTTCCTCTGCTTGTGTTCCTTTCTTTTCTTAACATCTGCCTGTAAACCAGATTATAGACTGATGGCACAGCCTTCCATTTCTAGAGCCTCTTAAACCCCAGAAGTCCAGGCCAGCTCGTTCTGAGAGAGAGCACCAGCAAACTTAAGATCCTTCTCAGAAGCTAGTCATTTGAAGTGAGGTGAGGCCTGGAAGAATCTTTTAAAAGGCCGAGTTGGCCTCTGAGCAGCCAGTTCCAGACTGAGGTAGCCTCTCCACGAACCATCTAGCACACTGTGGTCGCTCTCAACATGGCGTCCCCAGTGCTCACACACCCATTATTCCAGAGGCACCACCAAAATCTGTGGCTCCTGGTGGATGTGCGTGTGGCAAACGAGCTGGCCTCCCCTCTCTGTCGTGGAGAGAATTCCTCGTGGAGAGCCAGAAAGTGTACACAGACTTCACGTGGGCAAGTAGAGAAAAGCTAAAGGCTCTTGGCCAACCCTCTGAGTCCTGTGAATAGGGAAAAGATCTCTCGGTACAGCCCTGATACCAGGCCAGAGCACTGCCCCCGTAAATAAAGAAGCAACCCCACTGAGGCACATGCAGTTGGCCCCTCTATGTGTCAGACGCTCTTCTCAGCGTTCGGGCTCCATGCACCTGTTTAACTCCTGGCCAGGTTAATGCCTTTCTTTCTTTCTCTTTGTGTTTCTGTCTCTGTTTCTCTCCCTCTCTTCATTTTCTGCAAAGCTCGAAGCCGCTACTCACTCCGCTGAGTTGCATCACTGACAAGCTGAAGCTCCACCAGCAGGCTTGCAGGTTTTGATTAGTTCAGACTCCTTTCTTTCTTTCCACTTGGGAGGAGGGAAGGCTTTGTTTCTCAAGCAAATGGCAGGAAAGGGCTCTCTGGTCCTAGTGCCCTTCACATTTTCTACAGCAGATGGACTCCCGCAGGGGTGAGTAGGGAAAGAAGAGGGGTGGAGGGAGAACCACAAAACCCTTTGGAAAACCATGTTCCCACTTTTCATTATGACTGCTATTATTATTTTTATGAATCACATGGTATTTATTGGGGAATTGTGCAGAGTGTAGAATTTTAGTTATCATTTCCCTTGACAGGAATGACTCCCTCCTTTAGGCAAACATCAATTAAAGACACGAGAAAGGATGAGTAAGGCACAGTGGGGAGAATGAGGGCTGATGTGGGATCAAAGGCAGTGTTGGATGGTGTCGAAGTAGTTCTGGTCATTCCTTCTGTATTTTATACTGGACCTGTTTTGTTTTACATGGGGCCAAAATGACACTTTGCCAGGACAGATTTGTGCAAACTTGCTTCTGTTTAGGGTCCTCTGGGGTTTCCATCTGTCCAACCCTCTGTGGCTGAAGCAGACTTTGTTATTTGTCCCCTGGCAGTACCTAGAGGAAAAAAACCTCAGGGAGTGATTATTGCTTTAGAGACGTTTTATCTACAGCACCTTCTTACCCAGGTGTATTCACATAAAATTCAGTAGGAAAACCATTGAAAGTAACACTGAGACAATGCTGCATATGTGGGCAGTCATGATGGTCTATCATTTACATGTGTAATCTAGAATAGCTAGATTACTTTGAGTCAACTTACTGATAATTATTTAAAACACTTCCATAAACTAATAACAACATGACTCTTTCCATTTCACAGACGAGGCAGTAGGAGCAGAAACTGGTTACTTATCCAGTCATATACTGGTCTGAGGTAGGAATGAGCCTCTGCTCTAAACTAGTTTAAAACTGAGTTTAGTCCAGATTTTTCCTCCTGCCCCAGACATTTCTGTGAGTTGTTACTGGCAAAGTGACATGGTGCCAGGGTGGGAGGTTCTGTGTAAACATTCAAGGGAGGAGAGCAGAAAATCCCTCTTGTCAGCATATTGGGAAACAGGAAGAAAGAACTAGATATGGACTGTCAGGGAACTGGAGGAGCCCTGATTTGATTTACCTGACCTTGCTCTTGAGTGTTGGGCTGTGCCAGCATCCCAGAGTGCAGCTTGGTGGGCTTGGGGACCAAGTCAGCTGGAACGAGTGCCCTTTTCACTTCCCTGGGGACCAGTCCTAGGTCCTAGGGACCTGTCTGGAGTGGAGCCCGTCTCATAGGGTCCAAGGTGCCAAGTTGCATAGTTTCTGTCTTTATTATTCCCCCCCAATATCTAAAGCGGTCCCTAAGGTCCAGGATGCTATCTTCGTAGCATAGACAGCTAAAATATTAACCTTCATTTCCATCTCCAAGCAGTCGTGTGTGTTTCCTCTTTGAGATGCTTTCCGGAACAGTTCAGATTTTTATGTAAAGAACTGTTCTCATCTCCCTATCTGAAGGGGTTAAAGAAATAGTCTCAGATGATCTGGGGTGAGAACAAAGTCCTTACTTATACAGTAGGATTGGAGGTTTAGACCCAGGTTTGAATCCCAGCTCATGCACATATTAGGCAAGTTTCTTACTTCTCTGAAATGTAGCTTTATTATTTGTAAAATAAGGATATAATATTAATGTCCTAGGGCTACCGTGAGGATTAAATGAGGTGCTTTATGTAAAGCGCGAGCAGCATGCCTCACACATGCTAGTTGCTCAATAGATTGTAGCTGATCATTATGAAGCTAAAATGGCTTTGTAAAAATTGCTTATCTGTATAGAATTTGCAGGCAAGCGCTAGCTTAAATGAGTCAAGTAGGTAAAAATCTAAACGCTTTAACGAGGATTATTTGCTTTGCAAAATGGGTCCACCACAGACCATGTTTAAAACAAAAACTCTTGAAATTTTAAGTATTTAAGTGAGTTAATGCTGAGATGTAATTCATAGAGCACGGAACATAATGCCTAGCACACAGAAGTACTCAATGTTTGCTATAACTATTACTGTATAGATTTAGAATGAGTATTTGTAGAGCTAAAAGCAGGTGTGAGCCATTCACAAAAGGCCAATCACGCACTAAGAGAAAATAACTATTCTAATATCGGAGAATGGAATGATCATGTTCTTTTCCAAGGAATCGTAGGAATAAAAGCAACTAGAAAGATCTTTCAGAAAGAACTGTTCCTAAAGAAATTCCATTTCATCCTACAAGACCATTCCAAAGAAAGATCCTCATTTAATATACTTAAAGATTGTTAGAGCATCCAATTTTACAACTTCATTTGGTATCCTTCCTTCTGAGTAATTTTTCAAGTGTAGCTACATTTATACTAGAACTTAATGAATTCCAGTGATGACAGTGATGCTATATCGCATTTCCCCTGCAGTCACCCTCACGGAAGCCAAATATAAATAAAAATACGATGGTGAAGGTGTGTTACCCACAGTCCTTACACCTGCAAGTGAAGATGCAAAGCCAGATGTCTTGAAGTTCATAGGCACAATACAAAGATTCAGGAGATACTTCCTTAACCTGGAGTAGCCTTCAATATTATAACAAAAACAATAGCAGCAGTCATAGGTTTTTGACCAAACAGTAAGTTATTGTCCTGTAATTGACTAATAGGGCTTACCTTATTGTAATGAGCTTATTAGTTCATATTCAAGTGAATTATAAAAATCAAATGCTGCTTATCAGCAACCAGTCTGGAGACATTACAGTGTGAGAGAAACCCTCTAGGGGTTGATTCCCCTCCCCTCCCATACTTCTTATCACACAATAATCTGTGTTTAAGTAGCATCCTTCACCCCTGAGGGATTTCATACATTATCTCATTTCATCTTGTGTGATCCTAAAAGAATATTCACTATACAGAAAATTCACTCTGATTCTATCAAAGAGTCAAGTATGGCAAGACAAGGACAAGTAAGCCTGATGATAACCCAGACCATTGTCTGTATCATTGCAAGAATTTTCTCACCCATGGCATTTGTGATGTTCAGAACATTCGTGAGGCTTGGCACAAAGATTGTCATTGCTTTTCTGCAGGTTATCACGAAATTCCATGTAAATAAATAATTACAGACTTTTCAAAATGTATTTTAGGTAATTATCCTACTAGGAAAAGAAACACGACCATTTATTGAGTCTGATTCTTGGACTTGTGGGTCAGAGTACGAGCTGTTGTTAGTGTCCTGAAGGAGATGACGACTCCTCCCCTGTCCCATCCACCTGAGTAAAGTAGCTTCGATTAACCCAAGTCTGTACCACTCTTTGGCATACACGAAGTGGAAAAGGTTAATACAAGCATTTTTCTATGATCTTGGTCGCTGTGCCCATGGACCTCTCTGATGCTTTTGGGAGATCTCTTAAGAGAGTTAAGGTACATGAATTAGAGATGCAGGGAAGGGCCATACGTGTTTTCTGCCTCAGTTACTCTGGGAGAGGCCAGTGCAGATTGTATGGATTTTTTATCTCCATTCATAGGATTTTTTTTTTTTTTTTTTTTACATAAGACAGAGTTAGAAACTGTAATCTTTTTGAGGGTTACATATTTTTTTGTGTGTTTTTTTCATCAAATGGTCTTGAATTTCTTCTTTCAAAATATTTAAATATCAAAAAATTCCACTTAATCAACTGCACAAGACTATTAAGGATGTCTCTGTTTTTATGACTCTCAGTCACTAAACTATAATATTTCCAAAGGTCAGCAGAATAGGCGTTAGTCTAATAAATAAAGCTACTAAAAATTATTTTATTACTACCACAAAATCTAGACATGGCCAGTGGAAAAACCCCATTTTATCATTCAAGGTCTGCTGGGAGGGTGGTTTCATGTAATTTCAAACCCGGCAGTGTTTGATGCAGTTCGTTTTTAAATGTCCCTTATAACCGAGTTTCTATCAAGTCCCCTGAGTCCGGTGTTGAAACCAGAGGCTTCAGTAATGTGCCAAGGATACGTGGACATTTATTTTCTCGGGACCACTCTTAACTCACAGGAGGGAGTGACGCCTTAAGAGAGGTTAAAAGGAAAACTCCAGCAATTAATACTAATAAAGCAGAAAGTTAAGGCGACTATAATAAAACACTAGAACATCTACTTTTTACTACAGAACCATTCCTTTATTAAGAGCCACCTGTTTGGTAGACACACATGTGCCACAGCAGCCACGGGCAAGTAATTAAGTTTAATAAGAGCCACTCTTATTTTGAAGAAGTTCTCTGTTTAAAGCCACAGAGGGGGAAGTTATTAAATTTAATAGACCCTAAACAAAGGCAAGCCCTGTGTTACCGGTGGAATGTTGGTCAGTATTCTCTGTTAATTCGACCGTGATTGGTTGGGTTATTTTTGCAGTCTGTAAGTTGAAATTCACCTTGCTTTCTCGCAAGACGGGCTGTCTTCCGACACGAGCCGATGATGTCTTGATCTGATCACCGTGGGCCCAGGTTCAGGGCAGACCTGGACCTCAGTTGACGCCGGGTTCTGAGTTACTGGTGCTGGGGACCGAGGAAGCGGTTTCCATTCTGACTAGATGAGTTGGGGGAGTTGGCCCGGCCCACAGAACTGACTGAACTTGGTTATATGATATTTACTGTTACATTGTAGGTAGACAGAGGTACCAGAGCTCAGAATGAAACTTGCGTGCGTGGCTTGACTCCGATGTTATACGTGGTTCTTGATAGCTGTTTTCCCACGGGTCTGTTCTCGATACATGTACCACCACCCACACGCGAGGAAAAGCTTTAGTGACGAAGGGACTCATAAGGGACTCATGGGTACGCAGGGATGGCAAAGACATGGCTACAGATTCTATTGAAAGGTTTGCTACAATCCCTTTCTTTTGTAGAAGAAGACTTGGGAGCTTGCACCTCACTTCACCAAAAGTACTGGAGTTAATTTTTTAGTGACACGGTGGCTCCTGTGGTTCGATGGGATCCGAGAAGAGGGTGGAGGCAGTTTAACTGAGGAAGCCAGACTTTTAGTTTCATTGTCACTGAAGATTCTTCGTGTTATTCTCAGATATGTCCGTCAGTGAATTCATTGTGCTTCTGTTGGCCCCTGTGAACAAATTGTCCGTCCACACATCTCAGAATTTTCTGCAAGGAGTGAGTTAATGTCTGCCCAGGGATTTGTTGCTCTTAGGACTTCTAGCAAAGAAAGCTTGCCTTACCTGATAACTGCCGGTGGAGAAACTAAGTTGTGTCCTTAGCCTCCAAACAGTAGAAACGTACTATTTTTATTTTTATCTCTCTCTATACATGTTTTATAATGGATACTTTATTTTTTTAGAGCAGTTTTGGATTTACTGAAAAATTTAGCATAAAGTAGAGTGGGGATATATCCACCCCCGCCCCCCCAACCGCCATTTTGTCTTATTAGTCACATCTTGCATTTGTGTGGTGCATTTGTTACAACTGATAAACCAATATCGATATGTTATTTTTAACTGAAGTGCATAGTTTATGTTATGTTAACTCTCAACATTGTGCACTTCTGTGGGTTTTTTTTTCAAATACACAATGCCATGTATGCAGCACTATAGGGTCATTCAGAATAGTTTCATTGCCCTAAAAATCCCCTGGGCTCTACCTGTCTATCCCTACCTACCTGCTCCCATGGCCCCTGGAAGTCATCTTTTTCCTGTCTCTCTAGTTTTGCCTTTTCCAGAAAGTCGTATAATTGGAATCATGCAACCTGTAGCCTGACTTTCAGACTGGCTTCTTTCGCTTACTTAACCATGTGCCTTTAAGGCCCCTCCATATCTTGTCATGACCTGATAAGTCACTTCTTTTCACCGCTGGATACTGTTCTATTGTGAGGACGTTGTTGTACTTTTTAAAACCTCAAAGCCACTCTCGCAGCACCTGGAATACCCCCATCCCAATTTGTTTTGTCACTGACTTCGTCAGTGAGATTTCTTTTTTTAGAAAGCATTTCATCCATTCCTTCCTGGGGAAACACGATTGTGGTTGTCCATACCTTTGGTCCATTTTTTTTTTTTTTTAAATTAAGATTTTTCTTTAGTTTTATCCATAGACAGCTTACCAAACATTTACATTTAGGTGATGATTCTTAACAATTCAAGAACGGGAGAGACCCAACTAAAAAAAAAACAAAACAACCCATTTATCTGGCTACTTCACTGCCTCCCCAGATATTCAGCTCTGCCTAGGTAAAGGATGCTCCTTTTCTCTAAGAATGCCTGGCGTTCCTTAAGTAAGCTGCACTGTTTCCCACTCCACACTAGCCCTTTTCTCCACCAAGGCCCCGCCCATCTTTGTCAGCCACCTCTTTCCTAGAAGGAATCCCTTCCCCAACCATCACTTTCCTCCAAGTTTATTACTCTCCCTACACCCGTCCATTTCTCATCTCCCTGCTTTGGACACACCTCTAATGTGTGCCCCCCTTCCTTTAGCACGATAATCTGCGTCCATGCCTTTCCCCTTCTATAGGAGGTAAGCGTCTCACTGTCAAGGACCGTGACTGTGTTGTACATATTCTTGAACTCTTATAACCCAGCACAGTTTTGGGCACATAGTATGTGCTCAGTAAATCTTTAATGAGACAAATAATAGTGGGAAAGACGATAGAAAACTACAGGAAGATAGGCATGTAGAAGAAATAAGGATAGAAGAAAGGGAAAAAGAAATAAGATTTTGTTCACCTGGAACAACAAAGAAAGGGTGAAACAAGAGGGACTTTTATTGCTGATAAGGACAGGAAATAGCACAGTATGAGTGTGCATAAGCAGTATATATTTTTATCTCCAAGCCTTTCTGCAATGTGTTTCATATTTAGAACACATAGCAAGACTGCATCTGTTTCCAGAACTTGCCGCTAACAGTTGGTAATAATGCCAAAACATACTTTCGTTCCAGCTTGAAACCAAATGATCAAGTAGAATTTTTGATTTCTAATTTGGAGCCTGACATTCATTCTAGCCATCATGCAATAAAGTGTCAAAGTCTTTTCTGAGAAAAAAATAGAAATTCTATTAGCTAAGCTGTAAATTGAAGCTCAAAGCAAAAGATCCGGTTTTGTGACAGCATTTCTCACAAAGTCTTACCTTTCTCCAGACCGACCTTCGTTCTCCCCCATCCTCCCCGCTCTTTAAGCCCTTGCTGTGTGATAGGGTTTCATGTCACCTCACTGTCCTGGGCAGTGGTCTCTGGGCATGCCACAGTTTGTCAGCGTCCCTCTTTATCCTGGTACCCAGAACCAAACTCCCTTATTGTGGCCTCTGTCAGCCTCAGCAGAGGTGGCCTCAGTGCTTTGGTGACCACGTTACATTATTCTCTCATGTTTGCCATTTTTTTGTCAAACTGCATTGCTCCCATTGTTTTCCTTTCACGGTTGTTTTGGTTTGTTGTTTGTTGTTTTTTGTCGTTGTTTGTTTTGTTTTTCAGATCCAAGTCTGATCGTATATAGTTACTCCTGTTCGGTTTTATCTTCATTCTTATCTTATTCACGTCTTAAGTTGATTCTTCGTTCCTGCCTGTGACGAACTTTTGGGGTTTTTATAACCTCACCCAATATACAACAGATAGCCTCTTGCATTCCCTCCAGCCTGGGATGTCTTTCTTCAGTTTATGTCAGTCATTTCAAGTCTGCTCAGCAGACACTTGGTACATAATTATCGTGTGCTTAGGCAGGCAACACACAGAAACGAAACCGAAGACATCATCCGTGCTTAGGAGATGATGTAATACACATATGACCCAGTTACATTGTGATGCCAGCTCCGGTAGATGCCAGAATGTGCAAAAATGCTCGGGAGTTTAGTGACAGGCCATCTCTTTTGCCCTACTGCATGAGCAACTTAAGGCCTCTCCTTAGGAAATTAAAAAAAAAAAAATAATTCCATTCTGCTAGATTCTACTTTCAGTCTGAATCACTTCAACAATTACATTTTCAGCTGGAGAAAGAAAATTCCACTCGTTGGCATGTGTGGTTTCATAATATTTCTTAAGATATGGCAAGAATATATAAAAAATCTCGTCTTGGGGCGCCTGGGTGGCTCAGTCGGTTGAGCGTCCGACTTCGGCTCAGGTCACGATCTCGCGGTCCGTGAGTTCGAGCCCCGCGTCGGGCTCTGTGCTGACAGCTCAGAGCCTGGAGCCTGTTTCAGATTCTGTGTCTCCCTCTCTCTGACCTTCCCCCATTCATGCTCTGTCTCTTTCTGTCTCAAAAATAAATAAACATTTAAAAAAAGAAAAGCTGTCTTTAAAAAAAAAAGAAAAAAAAATCTCGTCTTTTCCTAGCTAGATTGGAAGTTCCCCTAGGCCAAGGACCTGGCCTGCTAATCCTTTGCTATCTGTCTGTGAGTCCTAGTCTTGTGGTCTGCCTGTATGGGGAGTACTTGCTCATGGCAGAAGGGTCTGTCCAATAGTGCCCCCTGCTTTCGGGTTGCTTACACCGTAACTGTTGTTAGGAGTTGCTAATAGGTCTAGAAGTGGGATTGGTAGGAGACTAATGACAATTGCCATTTTTTTAAATTTTTTTAATTTACATCCAAGTTAGTTAGCATATAGTGCAATCATGATTTCAGGAGTAGATTCCTTAATGCCCCTTACCCATTTAACCCATCCTCCCCCCCGCCCCCACCACCACCCCTCCAGGAACCCTCTGTTTGCTCTCCATATTTAAGAGTCTGTTATGTTTTGGCCCTGACAATTGCCATTTCTTAATTTCATATTTCGTATGCACAAACACGGTCCTAGCATGTGTTTATATTATAGAATTTTTACTGTCTCTTATTGTATTTACTTGTTAAATTTATTGAGAGAGAGAGAGAGAGAGAATGGGGGAAGGGCAGAGAGAGGGAGAGAGAGAGAATCCCAGTCAGGCTCCATACTATCGGTGTGGAGCCTGACGTGGGGCACCGTGTCCCAAACTGTGAGATCGTGACCTGAGCCGAAACCTAAGAGTCAGATGCTTAACCAACTGAGCCCCCCAGGCACGCTTACTATCTCTTTTAAAGTAAAGCAACACTGTTAGTCTTATGCTGTAACATACATATATGTATGTATTCACCTGTTCACTACATTGAGAATGAATATACATGTAAATATTCTTGACAGGTCTAGTATTTGGGATGTTAGTTAATATTAGCCAAACTACCGCTTTAACTTCTCTCAGGAAAAACAGGCCCCACTGAAACCGCCCCCCCCCCCCCCCCCCCGCCCATGACCTACTATTATTTTGTTACTTCAGTCAGCATTGATTTCTCAGGAAATCCGCATTGATCACTGCTGGTGGAAAGGGGAAAGAGACGCTGCATGATTATTTTAAGTTTGGTTTATATTTATTAATATGTAGAAATAGTTACGAGGGGAAACTTAGAAAGATATCATTGAAAGAGGTAACTAAACAAGTAAAAAGTTGACATATAATTAAAAACCTATAGGAATCACTCCTAGTGACCCATGGGGGAAAGAAAAAAAAAACCCTATAGGATAAAATACAAATGACAACACTTTATTTATTTATGTATTTATTTATTTATTTTATTTATTTATTTTCAAATGACAGCACTTTGAGTTATTCACAGTCCTTTTTAGACAGCATTTTATTTTGAACAGTTCAAAGTCCTTTTCAGTCTCCCTTTTTCTTTGTTTTCTTAAAAAATGAATAGGAAGGATATATTATTAAATTGGGTCAGAATTGGTTCGAGGTAAATCTCGGATCCCATTTGACTGTACTACCGTCTAATTTTTTTTTTTTTTTATGTGACTCTCACGAAATTCATGAATCTCCAATCCATGACAGTCACGTAAATAAAATTCTGCTTAGGTACCAGTGTCCCTGAATATCTCAAAGGATTTCTTATGCAGGAAGGTGTCATCTTTTCCAGAGAGACTTTGGCCTTGAGTGATAAACTTAGAAATGCAGTCAAGCACAGTAGACTGGAACAAGACTGATGTTTCTATATCCAGAGTTCACCGCTGTCTCTCTGGTCAAAATGGACACTGTTCCAGCTCCCTGTCGTAATTAGTAATAATGCCATAGTTAATGGAATAATAATAACAAATATAATAATAGTTATAAACACTCCACCCTGTGCCAAGGAGCGCAGTGATTCATGATAAATCAATAATAAACCCATTGATGTGGTCACATTAAATCCATACATAATTAAGAAGAACCCTTTCCAAACAAAAGCCACAGAAGGAATTAAAATAGGCTCGGAAAAGAGGAAAAAGTCTGATAATAGTGTTGTGGTACTCATCATTAAAAAAAAACAAACCTGGAAGCTTCCAAACTATACCTTAGGAAAACAATACGTGCTCAGTTTTGCTTAAGGGTACAGTGGAGAGTCGACCTGAAAGATTCTGAAAAAGAAAGAGATTGGCCTTCTGGGCAGTTAACAACAGAAATAACAGAAACAACAGAAAGTTATTTTTCTGACCTTAGAAGTTCGTAGGTGTCACAGGTACTGTACCTTTGAAGCATTACTAGTGTCTTATTTTTTTGGTCTGCTCTGACAATCTCTGTCTTTTAATTGGTGCATTTAGACCACTGACATTCAAAGTGTTGGATTGACATGGTTGGATTACTATCTACATATTTGTTACTATTTTTTATTATTGCCCTGTTTTTTATCCTATGTCTTGTCTTTCACTCTTTTTCTTTTTTTTTCTTTTTTAAAGTTATTTATTTATTTTGATTGAGAGAGAGAGAGCACAGGGGAGCAGCAGAGAAAGAGGGAGAGAGAGAGAATCCCGGGAAGCCTCCACACAGACAGCATAGAGCCTGATGCGGGGCTCAAACTCATGAACCGTTGAGATCATGACCTGAGCCGAAACAGAGTCGGATGCTTAACCGACTGAGCCACCCAGGTGCCCTGCCCTCTTCCACTCTTTTTCTACCTTTCGTGGTTTTAGTTCAGCATTTTATATGATTCTGTTATCTCTCCTTTCCTAGCATATCAGTTATGCTTCTCTCTTTACCCTCTTTTCATGGTTATCCGAGTTTGCAATATACATTCACCACTACTCCCAGTCTACCTTCACTAACACTATAGCACTTCATGGATAGATAGTGTGAGTACCTTATAACCTATAAACATCTGTGTATACATTTTATGTGGACATAACTTTTCAGCTTCATTGGGTGAATGCCAAGGAGTGCAATTGCTGGATCACGTGGTAAGAGCGTATTTACTTTTGTAAGAAGCTGCCAAACTGTTTCCCAAAGTGGCTGTGCCATGTTGCATTCCAAAGCAGCAATGAATGGGAGTTCCTGCTGCTTTATGTAATCTCTTTGTGCCTTTATATCTAAAGTGGGCTTCTTGTAGATTACGTACAGTTGGATTTTTTGATCTACTCTTAACAATCTCTGTCCTAAATGGTGCTCAATGATCATTGATGTTCAAGTGCATAACGATACTGTTGGGTTAATAGTTGGATTAATTAACCTTGGAAGGGTTAGTAAAACCTCAGATGACCTGTTTAATCCAGCAAATTATTAGAGCATTTAAATTGGGACATACACCCCCAAAATTGGATTGAACCCAACACTGATAAAATAGCAGCTGCTTGGGGTGCCTGGGTGGCTCAGTCGGTTAAGCGTCCGACTTCAGCTCAGGTCACGATCTCACAGTCCGTGAGTTCGAGCCCCGCGTCAGGCTCTCTGCTGATAGCTCAGAGCCTGGAGCCTGCTTCGAATTCTGTGTCTCCCTCTTTCTCTGTGCCCTTCCCCTGCTCATGCTCTGTCTCTCTCTGTCTCAAAAATAAATAAAAACATTTAAAAAAAAATAGCAGCTGCTCAATAAAACTGTGTTGCATTGGTTTGGCTTATTAGAAAATACTCCTTCCGAGGCCCAGGCATATAGCACAGTGATCAAACACTCATAGCATCACTTGCAACATGCTGGAAACAGCGCTTTGCTGGAAATTGAGGAACCTGAGTTTTGAGCAGCTCACTTAAGTTTTCTATGGGTCTTAGGTTCCCTGTGTGTGAAATGAGCGAGTTGGGTTAGATACTCTCCAGGGTGCATCATAAAGCTCTGAATGTCTGTGATTCTAAAATAAGTCCTGAAGGGGTGGGTTTTCTCTCAGAAACATTTAGGAATCAGCAGATCAAAAATCTACATACCGCCACCCATAACAAAAATAAAAGCTAGCATAGTACTTGGTTTATGAACTAAATTAGTAGGAATAACTACTGTAGGTGTCAAGAAAAGTTTGTCCTGTGTTTCAGTTGATTCTGTTGAGAAATAATCTAGGATCAGGTGAATTAGTGCCAAAGACCTTGACACTTGACCACAGGTGACTTCGTATTTAACGTGAAGCCTCTTATGCTTGCATGTGTGTCTGAGTCTGCAGAGAGATTTTGAAACCACAGCTTTATTAAAATTAAAAAAAAAATTATTGACATTTTATATACCTTTGCATGGTTTTATGTGACTTATCTAACCTGGGGTTGGTTATAATGAAATACAATTTATCTTACTGGAGAACTGAGAATCTTACCCGCTAACAGTTATGAAAACAAAAGAACAGGTGAATTCTATTAATAATAGGCTAAATGGGATGTGAGGACCAGACTTTCTATGTTAAAGAAATAATATATTTAGAAAAAATATTATTAGAATTATAACAAGAAGTTCCTTTTAGTGAAACATTGCTATCATAGTACTTTATGACCACATGATAAAAGTCTTCATTAATACAAATTATTGTCAACATTAAATCCACTCGTTTATTGAGACTGTTCCGGTCACCAGAGATACAGTGATGGGTAAGACAGAAAAGCTCAGGGAACTTTCTCTGCTGACATATGATATAGTCATTAAACAGTCTTTGGAGCCAGACTCTGTGGGTTTCAATCTGGGCTTTTTGACTCACTTGCTATGTGATCTTGGGACTATTACTTAGCTTGTCTGTACCACAATTTCCTCATCCGTGAAGTGGGCTAATAATAATAATAATAATAATAATAATAATAACAATACCACTAACTTCAGAAGGTTGTTATGAGGACAAAAGGATAAAGTACATAAAGCTCTTAGAATAATGCCTGGTAATAAATGTTAGCTATTATTGGGGAAGGGTAGGCAATTGAAAATGAGAAAATATTACCTAGGGATATGTGCTGTAAAGAAAGTAAAATAGGGTGATGTTATGAGGAAGCTTACTGCAGACAGCAGAGAAGGCCAGAGCAAGGGCCCTGAGGTGGGGAGAAGAATGTCCGGTGGCTGGAATGGGTAGAAGATGAGATGAAATCAGAGAGATTGCTACTCCGGGTCATGCTGGGCCTCTGCTGGTCAGGAGCAAAGGTTTGGGTTTGCTGGTCCGAGCAGCCATAAGCCATAGGCAGATCCTTTTTTTTTTTTTTTTTTTTTTTAAATTTTTTTTTAAGCTTATATATTTATTTGGAGAGAGAGAGAGCAGGAAAGGGGCAGAGAGAGAGGGAGAATCCCAAGCTGGCTCTGTGCTGTCAGTGCGGAGCCCAACATAGGGCTCGAACTCATGAACTGTGAGATCATGACCTGAGCCGAAATCAAGACCGAGCCATCCAGGCGCGCCCCTGCCATGGGCCGATCTTAAGCGGAATCGTGATATAAATGGATTTCTAGTTTCAAAATGTCACTCTGGCTGTTGGGGGGAGAGCTGTATAAGAGTATGGGGGAGGAAGCAACAGTGTTTTTGGGAGGCGGTGGCAGTCACCCTGGTGGGAGGAAGGTGGCTTCCGCTTGCCTGAAAGTGGTGAGGACAGAGACACTCTGGACTGGAGCGGGTATTTTGCCTGGATCATGAAAATGTGTTAGCCGTGCTTGTCCCCAGCTGTTGTTCTACTTTAAAGGAATAATACTACATCTTATAAAATTTTAGTTAACCTTTAGACATTGTTCATACACCCCAGAGCGAAGTGTAATTCAGGAATCGCTTGAGTTATTGGGTGGATACAAAACCACCAACCTGGAAAATTCAGGCCAGAAATCCATTTAGAGAGCTGAAATGCTTGGTTCGGTTGTTTTCATTGACACATTAATCTGATTATTTCCAGGAGCTCCCCTTCCTTGGCACTGTGCAAACACAGATTTCAGTGCAGTGAAGCACAATGATTAGATTAATTTGGGGCAACGACCGGCATTGTATGTTCTTCTCACCCTCTTCAAGTATAGGTAGTACGTTTTTAATGTCTTTGATAGCTTTGATGCACACCCATTCCTTTTACTCCTTTAAGACGGAATGAAATGCGGGGCGCCTGGGTGGTTCAGTCGGTTGAGCGTCCGACTTCGGCTCAGGTCATGATCTCACGGTCTGTGGGTTCCATCCAGCCCCACGTCGGGCTCTGTGCTGACAGCTGAGAGCCTGGAGCCTGTTTCAGATTCTGTGTCTCCCTCTCTCTCTCTCTGCCCCTCCTCCACTCACGCTCTGTCTCTATCTCTCAAAAATGAATAAACATTAAAAAGAAAAAAAAGAATAAAATGAAAATCACCACACTGGTGTGACCAAGCTGGCTATGCAGGTGCTTATATCTAGAAGTGTGCAGCAACAGTCCTGCAGCGAGGAGACCCCTGAGCAGGAGCGGGGGGTGAGTCACGTCTGGCTGGCCAGCTAATATCTTGCCATATGAGCAAAGTAAAGCCAGGGGAGGCGCGAGTGCTTGTCCTCCCTGTGAATGGGAAAACCACCTAGAACAGCTTCTTCCCAGAGGATTGAGAAACGGGGGCGTATCTTAAATTGGAAAGAACTTGAATCAGTAGAATGTGCTAAATACACACTGAGGGTGAAGGAGGAAGCTTTAAATAGCTGAGCCAATTAGTCTAAGTGTTGTAGTCATCTGTCCCGCCCTTCCGGGATTCTTTCACGGTGCCCTGTGCCTTAAAAAGAGATAGCCTCACCCCCACCCCCAACCTTCAATTAGGGACTCTAGAAGTTAGCTTCAAGATCGTGAAGATGAGAGCAATTCTGTACATTTCCTGTTTGAAAAGCAACAAAAGCCTGACTCTCCGTGGACATCTGCTGCTTCTTGGAATCCGAGGCGCAGAGGTCCGCCTGCTGAAAACTCACATCGCTATTTTTCAAGAAAAGAAGGAAAGCGGTAAAATCCAGGTCTTAGGAGCAGTGACCCAATCTACTTAAAATGTATTTGAGGGATCCATCTTGGGTTTTAGAAGCGCAGAGGACTCAAAACAAGATACAATTCAAGGAGGATCAGCCTCTCATAAGATGGGAGATGTTATCAGAAGTCCAAGGGCTCTGAGAATTTTACAGATTGGAATTCTGGGTAATAGGTTGGCTGTTTCTTTGGCGCTCACACCTAGTTTTTAACCCTTCTCCCCGGCTTTTTCATTTGGAATGGAACAGTAAGGGAGAATAGAAGCCAAAGTTTCAGCGTAAGGAGGAGGCAAAACTAGATTGAGAAACAACAGGTAACAAGCCACTGGGGGGAAAGGAAAAGTCACTGTGAAAGGAGTAAAATTTAAGAACAGCGTACTCTACTAGAAAGAGGGGTGTTTTCTCCCCAGGAGCCAGGAGTTCTAAATCCCTTTGGTACCAATGTGTGTAATTCATTTTCTTCTCCTTCAGTTGAGGGGTGGTCTTGGTCATGCTCATGCTTAATTAAGCCTTGGGTACTGTTCTTTTTCACTACCACACTGCAGTATAATATTGTAGATCACAGAACTGGTGACTAGACAAAACTAGGACCTTAGGGCTAGAAAACTGGAGCCACGGTTACGTTTCAGCCCGGGCACACGCTTCCCAAGCCAGTATTCAAAGTGCCAGCTTTGGACGTGCAAAGCCACAGCTCCCTGGATCCCCGAAGATGGCTAAACTGCGAAAGTGACTTTCCTGCTCTTCTTTGCCAGGTTGCCTGGTGCCTAAAAGAGAAAAACTGTTGCCCCAAAGTGAACTCCACCCCCAAGGGTCTTCTTGCCATCATTTAATAACAAAATCACCTCTCAACATATAAATAGTAGAACTTCTAGTTAAAAGTTGGAAACCAATCTTTCTAGAAGTTTATAGTTTTTTTAACATTTATTTTTGAGGGAGAGAGAGAGAGAGCGAGCGAGCAGGGGAGGGGCAGAGAGAAGAGGGAGACACAGAATCCAAAGCAGGCTCCAGGCTCTGAGCTGTCAGCACAGAGCCTGACACGGGGCTCGAACTCACGGACTGCGAGATCATGACCTGAGCCGAAGTCGGACCCTCAACCAGCTGAGCCACCCAGGCGCCCCTAGAAGTTTATAAAAATCACATCAGCTGTACCACTTACGTTATGTAAAATGCACTGCCTTGAGGTAAAGGTCTTCAGCTGCCCACAGACATGGCAGGTAAGCTCTAACGCATATAAAAAGCAGGCTGGCATTGAGGGAAACGGGATGAATAGAGAGATCTGTACAAACACACTCAGAGTTAGGACTGTGGATTCACCCGCAGCATCACACTGGAGGTGAGGAGGTCTGTGGCCCAGTGTAGCTAGGTGATAGGTGGATTCCAGCAACGGGGCGGGCTGCTGTCTCATAGGATGCCGGCCTGAAGGTTGGGTCAGGTGAGAGAGGTGGAAACTTGGGCAGGTGTCATGGAGCGTGTGAAGAAAAACTAAAGACACCACCAGGAAGGAGGAGGCATCCTTAGGGGGAAGCTTGAATTCTTCTACTGCTCTTGGGAACTCCAGAGAGCAAGGAAGTTGAAAAGACTCAGGACACTCGGGTCATCTATAACAGGGGCTTTTTTGATGTCAGAAATTAAAGCTTCTGGATATATGTATATGTGTGTGCGTGTGTGTGTGTGTGTGTGTGTGTGTGTGTGTGTGTGTGTATATATGTATATATATATATATATATATATATATATATATAACACCATGTATTCTAAGACAAATTAGGTGCTGAGGAAAATGGAAAATGGGGTGAATTATAGCAACTGAGTCCAAAGGGGATAGTAAAATCTTAGCATTAATAATTATAATAATATCTAGATAGTATTTTAAATCTTAGCATTAATAATTATAATAATATCTAGATAGTATTTTAAGTATGTGGAAGACACTTTTCATAGACATTGTCTCGTTTAATCACTGTTAACAGCTCATTGGAGAGTAGATACTACTGTAGTCTCTATTTTGCCAGTAGAAAATTGGGGATCTGAGACATTCAGAGACTAGACCTAGGTCACATCGTCAAAGACCAGGAGAGTCAACCCTCAGCCCCAAGTCTTTTGGTTCCAAATGTGCTTTCCTCACTATGCTTTGTCCTAACAGTCTCCCCATATCAGAACCAGACTTTGCTACAGAGCCTGCTGGGTATCATCCTGGGAGGGAGTTCCATTGCATTGGTCTTTCCAGCCTACACTTGGGGGACATAACACCAGTAGTCCTTACTAAATTGCTGACGTTCATACTTTATACAGGTCAGGGTACCCAAAATAAAGTAAAACTCACTGAGTTCCTGCCAGAAATAACAGTGGAAACAGCCCACCCCCTAATTTTATAAATCTCAATTTTATTCGAGAGATTAAAAATGTACATATTAATGAAATCTTAAAACCTCAAAGTACGTATTTTTATATGTTGGACAGGAAAACCTAAGCTACTTAAATTATGCATAACTATACCTCCTATCCTGCAAGAGTTGGAAAGGTTGATGTAAAATGTTAATTTGTTTTAATTTCAGATAGTTCAGATCAAAACAACTTACTTGAGGAATCCAGAACAAGGAGCTAAAGAGAAATAGCTCACTTCGTATTTCTCATCAAATATGTGAGCCTAAAGCTAATTTTAACCCTCTTTACTGCTCAATTTGACGATGAAAAAGCTTTTGTAAGAAGTGTTCCCATTTTCTTTAGGCCTCCATTGCAAACTGTCATTGACAGTTACATTTGTGTGTGTGTGTGTGTGTGTGTGTGTGTGTGTGTGTGTGTGAGAAAGTATTCCCTATTTTCTAATTGACATTTGTTATCTGGAGAGAAAACCTGGGTATTTTTTGCGCGGTGGATATACCTCATTTAAAACAACCCTGAGGGGGCACGTGGGTGGCTCAGTTGGTTGAGCGTTTGACTTCGGCTCAGGTCATGATCTCACAGCTCGTGAGTTCGAGCCCTGTGTCGGGCTCTGTGCTGACATCTCAGAGCCTGGATCCTGCTTCGGATTCTGTGTCTCCTTCTCTCTCTGCCCCTTCCCCACTCACACTCTGTCTCTCTCTCTCTCAAAAATAAATAAACATTAAGAAAATTAAAAAAAACCCCGAGATACTATTTTTTAATGAATGGGCACCTTTCTTTAGAGGAACAGTGTTTCTAATAGGACTTTTGAAGGTATGTTTGGAATTCTGCAGGTTGTCTCACATGTAGCAGAATCAGAATTTTGGAGCTAGAAACCCAGGGAGATGATTTAGTTAAATTCTGCCATTCTTACTGACAAGGAACGTGTGGGTCAGGGAGGGGAAGGGACTCCTCATGGCTGCCTGCTCGCCTGGGACAGTGCTGTGACCAGAACCCAAATCTCTGGCTGATAGTCCAGTGCTCTAGAATGGTTTTCTCCTGCTACATTTCTAATAGGCTGCTGACATTTTTTCTGTTACTGCTGCACACGGATGGCCCCTTGTGATCTGAAGAAGAAAAAGAGCTACCCTTAAATTATCTCCTCCTCCTTTGCTCTTTCCCCTTTTACCCTGAAATTAAATCCTTATGAAGAAACTGAATAGATTTTGCCCTGGCTTGGTGACAGTGTCATCTCTCTTGACCAGTCATCGGCTGTTTTGGTCCACATCTGGAAGAGACTCGGTACACTGTATTCTCGGGCTGGGAACAGTCGGACTGGGGTTTGTCCGTGGCAGGCAGAGAATTGTTTGAGAAGGAGCTACCACTGGGCTACTGTTTGTCCCACAGCACACAGAGCAGACCAGGCCCGCTTGCTCACTCTCTTTTTTTTTTTTTTAGTGTGTGTAGGGGGGTGGTCATCAAAACAAGTAGCTATTCTCAGACACCTTAATACATAATTAGGTATGTCTGTTTACACTTGGGAGACAGAAGGCTTCACATCCCAAAGAAATTCAGGGAGTCTGGGAGCAGCCACAAACAGATGTTGAAAATGTCCATTTGTGGCAAGTTTTATGACTATAGCACCAGAAGTATGCATGGAGGATGAAACCCCTCTGAAGGGGTGTGTGTGTGTGTGTGTGTGTTATCAAGTGGAGTAGAAAGTGAAAGGAGATCTTCCCCGCCCCCCCTCCCCGATTTGCTCTAGTATTTGTTTATCTCCTACAACAAGGAAAAAGTTCACTATTATTTGGCTTTGGCTGTTTGAAGGCTTTTGCCAAATGCTTAACAATCTGTAGGGTTTGATTTCTCTCAAAAAAAACCACTTTGAGAACAAGGCTCTATGTAACTAAGATGTGTTTGTTTTTGTTTAAATCACTCAGAAGAGAAATCATCTCTTGTCCATTGTTAAAAGAGAGGTTTCAATCAAAGGAAAATTCTACATATTCTAAAATATACAAACAGCTCTTTGAAACTGATGCCAAATCAAACTCTAAAAGGGACGTTTCTCTTGCAGAAGTTTTGAGTTAATTCCGTGTGCGAGGCTTGAGTGGAAAAACTCTGAGACCGTCAGAGGAACCAGTTTCTGTAACACCGAGTTTGGATTCGGAAGTTGTATGAGGGGCTTTGTCTCAGGATAGGGTGAAGTCTCTTGTACGCGGTCTTAGGCTCAACTCTAGAAACAAAGCAAGAGAAATTCTTTTCAGAGTGAGTCAGTTTTTCAGTTAAATAAAACTTAGTAGTTTGTTTCCTGATGTTACTGGATCCGAACCTCCAATGGGAGAAGGTGTGCCTGTCATCACTTTATAAAAAAAAGAACTTCAATTGAAATGTTCCCCTGTTGTTAAAGAAATACCGTCCTTTGGCCTATCATGATTTCTAATAGGATGAAAAATAGTGGATGCTAATGAGACGAGCCCAGTGGGGAAAAGGGACACAAATTGGAATAGGCAGAAACCAGAAGGCATACACAGAGTGCAGTAAGGGTATTCCCATCTCTTTTTACACACACACACACACACACACACACACACACACACACACACACACACACAATACTTACCATGTGTTGCTCTGAGAGGAGCGACAGTGTGTTTAAAGATACGAAGGACAGAGCCTGTTCTCAAGGAATTCGTAGGCTAGTCACGTGATAAGGGGGATGCTAGGTCCTCAGCGTGTACACGCCTTGAGAGACACGGATGGAGAACCAGGTGCAGATGGAGAGGTCCCTATTGGGCTAAAACAAGAACATGAGAAGAATCTTTGAAGCAGAGGGGGATTGTGAGGTAGGTTTTAAAGGCTGCGTAGAATTCCGGGGATAGGACTTCCGAGATTCCTATGAGATAGGATGGGGGGTGGGGATACTGAGGGCCTGAGGGAATCATGTAAACCAGGGCACGAAGGTGGGGAGATGAGGGGTCGTACGGGAAATGGAAAAGGGTCCAGTTTGACTGGATCGTAGACTTGATGAAGTGGAGTAAGAGATAAGACTGGAAAGGTAAACAAGAGACAAGACTGCTATCCCAGTAGACATTTGTTGTGTGTCTGTAGAGATCTAGAAATGTACACATACTTGAGGAAAGAGTGGGACATGAAGCCACAGAACAGGTAGGCAGTAATGAGCAAGGAAGTCCTGAGGAACCAGTAAGTTGGACAAGCTGAGGATTCAGGAACCCAGATAAGCCTTGTGGGCAGAAGGTCTAAGACACACACAAAAGTGGGTCTTGATTTTAAGGTAACCTTCTGTCCCAGCCAGGAAGCCCCTTGTATTTTCCTCCGGGGACGGGAACCAGTCCCTGGGCATGACCAGCAAAGGCCTATGCTGGGGAGTTCAGTGTGTCCGTCGGACTGTAGAGGGAGAGAGGGCAAACATAAGGATGCGTCCTGGCAGGATATAGCTGGAGCCTAAAGCCTAGGGCTTGGATCCTAGATGTTAGTATGGATTGTGTTAGGCCTGTCCTAGCTGTCCCCCTTAGAGCTGACTGAGTGGTTAGTACTTTGGTGATCTGGTTCAAATTCTGGGTCTTGGGACATTGGGTGGTTTGAATCACATGGGCCGTTGGATCACATGGGGGTGCTAAGCCTTTGGAGGGAATATCCAGGCTTCTCAGGTTTCGACTAATACTGCCTCGGGGGCAGCTGCTGCCTGGAGCCGACTCTTCCTTCCCCCAGGGTCTTTCTGGCTCAGTGCTGGACGCAGAGGCAGGGTCTGACCGCATTGGTGCTAGACGGAGAGGAGCAGAGCTTTTCGTACTTTAGGAAGCGGAGAATTGAAGTCCAAGCTGAAAACAGTCTGTGCATTCAGGGGATGGTGGGATGTGGTCCCTGTGATGCTTGTCTGCTGTCCTTGCCTCCTCTCCCCACTGCGATGGGCATGCTTTTTACAGGAGAGTTCCGCTGGGGCCTGGAACTGGGTGTGCGGGGTAAACCGGGACTTTCAGGATTCTGAATCTCACCTCCGGTCTTGCCTAGTTTGGACCCAGTGTTTCAATTTTCTTTTCCTCTCGCTCTGCTAGTTCAAGTGGTACTGGTAGGAAGGAATACCCTTTGGAGGTGGAGATGTTTATATTTGCTGTGTACTTTTGCCGGTTTTCACTTATGAGGGTCTTATCTGACAAACAGAAAAAGCGACTGGCCCAACATTCCTTAGAGCATCAGTGGCAAAGACAATCGGGGAATCCGTTGTCAAGCATGGCAGACAGGTGGCATGTGTCAGCCTCCCCATTCCACACCCCATCCCCACCTCTGTCCCCAGGGCTGTCTTTGATACTTGATCAAGCCCCCTTTTCATCATTGCCCTCCAGGTGGGCACGGCCGATCAGTTAGAATCGGCATGACGAATGAACCTGATTTTCTGCAGGAGGAGGAGATTGTGGCCGCCACAATCTGTGCCACCGGTCTGGGGCCAGGTCCTGGCCACCTGTTCCCGGTCTATAACTTTGAGGAAGTCGCTTCCCTTAGCTTCAGTGTGTTGTCCTCAGTGTGGGGGTCAATGACATTGTGTACCTCACAGAGCTGTGGGGAGGGTTCAGTGCCATAACGTGAGTGGAATACTTCAGTAAAAATCCTCTGCAGATCAGAGCCCTGCCCTCTCACTTGTCTGGCTAGCCAGTCTTTCCTCTTAGTGAAACTGGCCACGTCATGGGATACCGTGGATATGAAATCTCTTACGGGATTCCTATGGTTGGCGCAAAGCAAAGGCTGTTCTGTTAAGCAATAGCCCAGTGCTGGTTCCCAGCAACCTGGAGTCAGAGCATTCCTGAACAATGGGTTCAGGCATGCTACCAAACTCCAGAGAAACGCTCCTCAGATTTTTCCACTAAAGCACCCCAAAGGGCAGAGGAAACTCCAGGGCTCCTTCACTGCTGCCGCTCTCCTCAATCTGTTGACACAACCCCCAAAGAACCCCCGCTCCTTTGAGGAGAGCCTTTTCAGGTCTCTTCTCTTCACGTGAAATTTTACTCTGTAAAATGCCTGTTTTTGTTTTAATATAAAAATAATGTTTGAACTTACTAATACCCGTTTTATGCCCCTCTTTAAAAACCCTCCCCCATTTGTTCCCTTCTTGTATTTCATGCCCTCCTATCAGCTAAGCTTTGGTGTCTAATATATAACATCTCGACCAGTTCATAAATTTCTGCTTTTAATATAGCCTGAGTTCCCACTAGCGCAGGCCACGAGAAAATACCAGGCTGTCCCCTCTGCATTCGAGCTTTTTTGAAAGATTTACTGAGGAACAATTTATCATTTAGTTGCAATTTTTAAAATAATCTTAATTGGCCACATATGTTATCAAATAAGAGCAGGTCTTGGAGCCTCAGCCCCCCCCTCCGCGTCTCCCACCCCCACCCCCGCGCGCGCATGCGCACTGCCTTCTGCCAGGATGTCAGAAAATGAATTCTACCACTCTGGGCAGATACCATCGCAGGAAAGCCTCCCCGTGATTTAAGATAAGATTACTGATATTGATGCTGTTATTTTGAGGAGGGGAAGACTACTGCTTTTAAACCTCTATCCCTCTTTCTCCTAGTTTTTCCTCTCTTAATTATGGCTCCATGTTTTGGTAGCCATAAGTCATTAGTGGTTTTTAATTTCTCTGAAACTGAAATAAGGTCTGAAAGGCTGGATTTGTCCCTTTTTTCCTCCTTTTTTTCCTTTTTTTTTTTTTTTTTTTTTCCTCTGGCTAATCGGAGGAACGCAACCACATCTGAAGCCACTTGGCTCATTATGAATTTCATGGAAACTGATTCTCTGAAAGTGTTTCCATATGTGTGTTCCCAATATATCCCATCCTCTCTAAATGGGAGCACAGACGTGTGCATGGGCTGGAAATGGCTTCAGGATGTGACAGAGCAGTCATATGACCGCCACGGCACCGTGGGTGGCCCCTTCTGAAAGACACGGTGTCCTGGGTGCTGGCCTCCTTCCTGCAGCGGATCTGGTTTCAAAGACTACCCACCCTTCCTAGGCCTTTAAAAAGTTCTTAATCAGGGCCTAGCAAGAAGATCTCTCTCATTTTTCCTCCGTTTCTCTCCATCCCCCCCCACCCCACCCCAACCCCCTGGTTCCTTCCTTCTCTCTTACCCTCCCTCTCTGTGTGCATACACTCCCACATCTCCTAATGCCTGCCTCCTTTGCCTTCAAAAAGAGGAAATATAGTATTCCAACAATATCCTCAAAATTTGGGTGGGTTTAAGGAATGGTTGAAGTTTCTGGAAACTGCCAGGTTGTTTTTTTTTTTTTTTTTTTTTCCCCTCTCTCTTTCCTCCAGCATAGCATACTTTCTTAGCCTTAGGATCAGCTGGTCTTTCAGAATTTGTGAGCATGCAGTGGAAAAGTACAATTCATTACAACACGGAAAATAAATATTTATCCTGGATAGTTGAGGCACTTTTCCTCTCTTTTGCAAAACTATGGAGTTTGCTAGTCTGACCTTCCATTATCTTAAAAAAATTGGTTTCACATTCTCATTTTGCTGGTTTCTTCTCCATCGGTGTGATCCATTACATTTCTCCTGTGTAGGGTATGTTTTTCCAATTATTATTTAATGTAATTACAAGTAAAGCTAATTTAATGATAGATTCTTGATCATTTTCAAGTGAGGGGGGAAATTCAGGGAAATTAAGAAAATTGATGTAAAAATCCTTGAAAACCTCAGTGTGGAAAATGCAAAGGACTACCCTGCATATAGTCCAAAATCGATTTTTGGATGATCTTTACACAGCGTTTCTGCTTCTGTCATGTTGCCTGTTGGTAATGCTAGTAATTCATCTGTGTAGCACATTTTTTGGAAGTACTGTCCTTTCTTAGCACTGCACTATGTAGTAGGTAGGATCTAAAAGGATACACGATTCTTATTCTTAATTTGCTTTCCCCTTGGTTGGAAAATGACAATACTTCTCTAAACACAATGATAATACTTTAAAATGTGTGGAGTAGACTTTACATACATAAATGTTCAGGATGTACATGAAAAAAGCAAAGATGGCAAGAATTTGCATCCTGGGAAGCTGTTGGGTATTGGTGAGCTTTTTTTTTTTTTTTTTTTTTAATTTTTTTTAATGTTTATTTATTTTTGAAAGACAGAGTGCTAGCGGAGGAGGGGCAGAGAGAGAGAGAGAGAGGGAGGGAGGGAGGGAGACACGGAATCTGAAGCAGGCTCCAGACTCTGAGCTGTCAGCACAGAGCTCAGTGTGGAGGTTGAACTCACGAACTGTGAGATCATGACCTGAGCCGAAGTCGGACGCTTAACCGACTGAGCCACCCAGGTGCCCCTGTTGGTGAGCTTTAAAGATAGTGCTTGCCCAGCCTTAGTCTGGCAGAGAGAAGAGAGCTGGTCCTGAGTCTGGGGAGAGCATGCGCAAAGCTCCAGTGAAGGTCCTGAGTGTATGTCCTGCCGTGAAGAAGAGGGTTCATACTGGGGAGCAGTGAGACGTGACATTGCAAAAGTAGGACAGAGAACTCCGAATATGCCAGTAGCCGCCTCCTCACTTTCCACCCTTCGTGGGGCAGGTGCCCGGTCATGTCTTGTGAAAGGCTGACCTGTGCCTGGGTGGGGGTGGCACCCTCCGGTTTTACAGGAAGAAGAGCCTCGTTTTAATCTCCTGGTATCATTCACATCTACCTCGTCTCCAGACTTCCATTTCTTCATCCGTAAAGGTCGTCTTCGATTCTTGTTGACTCTGATGTACTTGCTGCCTGTACTAGTCCAGAAATTCTGACAGAGTGTGAGTTTTACCCTCTGTTACCTTTACTACCTATCCCAAATAAATAACCTGTGTGGGGGCGGTTGCCCTGGGATCACCTTCCCACAGGCCATGTTTCTGTGGCCTGGCACTCCTGCTCCCTCCTCTGTTGTCTCTGTGGCCCCCAGGATAGACATAAAATACAGATGCTGGGGCTAAGGATACCGGGAACAACACCAGTGGCAAAACAGAGGTAATCTGTTCACTAGTGGTGATTGATTATCCGCAACATGAGGTCAGGTGATGTAATGATGCTTGGGAAGAGCTTTGAACACTCTTTAAAGAGAGTTTTATGAGGATTTATAGTCTGGAGTGGTATTAGAATGCATGTGAGGTTTGATGTCAGCATTGCTTTAATGCTTATTATATCTATGTTTTTAATGTGTCAAAAATGTACCAACCATTGTACAGAGTTCCTGATCCCTAGACTAACTTTCTTACCGATTCATTCATCCATCCATCCATATATGTACATTAAAAAGCAAACCCCAAAAAACTTAAGCTCCTACCGTGCAGAAGGGATATGAGAGGAAAATAAATCATGACCTTTACCATCCCAAGCTTACTTTATAGTTGGAGAGAACAGGCTAAGAAACAGCTAATAGTTCAGTAAAGTAGTGACTCCTAAGGGGCCAAAAGAGAGACACAGAAAATAAATGCTATTGGAACAGGAGGGAAATAGGAAATTATATAATAGAGCAGTTGGGGGAGGGGCAGCTAGAAATGTTGTAGAAAGGGAAGAAGATTCTTAGAGGAAAGCAGCTCTGTGGCAATCCTGAGTATTCTACGTTCTGAAGGAAAGAATGCCGTGAGGGGGTTAATAAAGTACATTGGGCTTATTCGAGATTTGTCGAAGCAATAACTCCTACCATTTAAAAGGCCCCAATGAAGCTTTGAAGTTAACACCTCATTGTGGAGAAGGATGATGGCTTTTCATTCTGTACATTTATACCCTTACGTTAAAAAGTAGGACAGGGGGGGCGCCTGGGTGGCGCAGTCGGTTAAGCGTCCGACTTCAGCCAGGTCACTATCTCGCGGTCCGTGAGTTCGAGCCCCGCGTCAGGCTCTGGGCTGATGGCTCGGAGCCTGGAGCCTGTTTCCGATTCTGTGTCTCCCTCTCTCTCTGCCCCTCCCCCGTTCATGCTCTGTCTCTCTCTGTCCCAAAAATAAAAAATAAAAAAAAATAAAAAAAAAAATAAAAAAAAAAAAAAGTAGGACAGGGGACTCTGCCTGTGCCAACATAGTTCCACCTGGCTTCAAGGCCCCTCTTCCTTTCCTGCACCTGACCTGCCTCCTCAGGTGGGATGTGTAAATCCCACTGCTGAGAGGGGACAATGCATGGGTACAGGGTTTCCTAGCTGACAGCCCCAAATGACAAGTACCCAGTCTCTTACTGTTTTCAGACTCCTGTTTCCATTCGTTCTAGGGATCTCCTTGCTTGTTCTCAGGCCGACCATGATTTACGGAGGGCCTACTAAGTGAGATGTATGCAAAAGCATTAGGTAGAGGCCTAGAAATGTCAAGTAATCTTGTTATTAAGCACTGAGGGGGAGGCCAACAAGGATTAGACAAATCTCTGCCTTCAGCATCCCACTCGTTAGTTAGGAGTCTAGTGTGACCCAGGATAACTAGCGCTAGAAAGCAGTGTGTGGAAGATGCTGGTGGGGGATTGCAGACCACAAGACCTGAAGATTGGGGGCTCTCTTTTATGCTCCCTTTTCTTTGGTTTCACTTCTTGCCACCACACTTTTCACTTGCTCTGAAGACCCAAGAAACCCCGTTGGGGAAAAAGAAACTTTCCTTTCTCCCCATAGACCTTGGCTGGCGGGATGGGGCGGGGGAGCGGGGGGAAGAGGCAAGCTTTTTAAAATTTCTTTTTATTTATTTTTTCATTATTTTTAATGTTTATTTATTTTTTAGAGAGACAGAGCATGAATAGGGGAGGGGCAGAGAGAGAGGGAGACCCAGAATCCTGAAGCAGGCTCCAGGCTCTGAGCTGTCAGCACAGAGCCTGACGTGGGGCTTGAACTCACAAACTAGTGAGATCATAACCTAAGCTGAAGTCAGATGCTTAACCAACTGAGCCACCCAGGTGCCCCAAGAGTTTTTTTACTTGTAATATTGGTTTTATTTTTATTGGAGCTTCATGGGCATTTTATTAGCATACTCTTCCCATGCATATTAGGCTCTGCTGCTGCTGTTTTAATGAGCAAGGTTCTTGCAGCTCTCTTTATGAGAGCTGCATTCCTTTGCAAGCTATCTGACTGTGGCCAGAGGTACAGATAACAGTTCCGGAATGAAACGCGTCTGTAGGAACCCAGCAGGTCCTAAGGGAATCAAACCCTTGACCTAGGTCTCATTCACATCATGCTATGAGCAACTGAACTAACTGCCCACAATTTAGCAGATTAGATCCAACAAGACGTCCAAGAATTTGTCAGTATATCCCAAAGACAGTAACTCTCATTGGGGCAACGTAGGCACCAGAAGAGCCTTCTTAAATGTTTTTTTTAAAAAAGGCAAAGTTAGATTTCTAAGGCAAGATACATATGTACCTATGATGGTGTCAACCAGATTCCTTAAGGGTAACTAAGATCGCAAAGAGGTCAGAAGTCATGGCTCTGTATCTCTCAAGCAGCGTGATTTCGTCGTGTACGTGGCTCCCCTTCTCTGGATCTCAGCTTCCCTGCTTGTTAATGGGTAAGATTAGAGTGGATTATCTTAGCAGTAAATGAGGGATTTGGGCCTTTCCATCAGAGTGCCCCAACCGGCAAAGGAGAGTAAATGGGTACTATAGAGAATCTGGAGGACATGACCTAAATCTTTGTAAGTGCAAAATTTTGTTGAAGTCACTTTTGTTTGTCTCCCTAGAAATTCACCCAAGTGTTGTATTCTACTCCATATCTTTTGTAAGTTTGTAGTTGTAATGTGGCTAGTTACACAGGTATGTGTAGTTTAGTACACAATGTCAAGAAGGCTGTCTAAAAGAATACCCAAGTTCATATGCAAAACAGAGATTAAAAACAGATACTACCCTGTTCAATGAAAGAAAGTTTAATTATATCGTTTACTTCTGCACCAATTATTATAAACTGAAGATTAGGGAGGGCTTTATTTTATTTTTTTCCTTTTAAGTTTAGAATTTTTTCCTTCTCCTCACCATAGACTATTATATAAGGGATCTCATGTGAGACTGTATGGAGTTGTTAATATTTCTTCATACAGAACACATTGCAGGGTGTTTCAGAAACATTTCTTGGTAGCACGAACTGAGTAAGGCAATTCCAGAAAATTCTACGTTTTGTAAGTTGTAAAAATGACTGTATAATCCCTTTAAAGTCCACATTAGCTCTCTTTGCCCAGAAGGAGTTAATCTTCAAGACATTACAGTCTCAAATGACTAGAAGTGATTGGTCAAAATTCTGTAAACCTAGCAGAAATTTGTTGCATTGTTTTCTATAAACCACAGCCAGAGCTCAATAATTGAAAAATGAATGTCAATTTCCATTAGCTGGCATCTATAAACCAAAAAGGTACAGTGATCCTGGCATATGACGGGTAATAAAAACATCAGCAGAATGCATCAGGTAAAACAGAGAAGGTGAGGGGGTGGAGGAATAAATTCAAAACCATATTGGAGTTTACTGGCAGGGCCCCACATCGGGGGTTTTAATGAGGCTTCTGCATCAAAATAAGGGAAACCACATGGAATTTTAATTATGACTACAGCATATTTTAAGTACAAATACCCACGAGAAGTATTTTTTTTTTTTTTTTTTACACTGACAAGCCTATCTGTGTGAGCTCTGTGCTTCTGTGGGGCAGGGGGGCAGGCGTTGATGTTTTAAGTGGGGCTTCTTTCTGTTTGAAATTGTTCATGTTATTCTGGTTTCTCTCACATGATCCGAGCATTGAATGTAATCTGTACAGAAGTGGCCTGCCTATTACTGTTAGCTCCGCCAGCCCCAGCTCACCAGATGCTGTGCAGTGAAAAGGCTGGCCAAGGAACCTCTGTGGCCTCCACGTAGCGCCTGTGTCTCCCAAGGCAGACTGCATAAGCACGGAGGGGGGGTTGGCGGGGGGCACCTTAAATCTCATCTGCTCCCTTTTGAGCCTCTGTCATAATCACTACTTCCACGTTTTAACATTTGAGCCGGCGAGGATTTTGTATTTGGGAGGGTTAGGCAGGGGCCTGTCGAAGATGGAAGAATTTATGAAAAGCAGAGAGCAGCCGCCCAGACTGCGTTAGTTTTGGTTCGTCATCTTGAAAGTGTTCGCTTCTGGTATTAGACGCCGCTCACTAGCTTCTTACCCTCTGCTTATGGGCCTGGGGAATCCGGGAAAGCACTGAAGAGGGGTGGGAACTTCTCTGCCCCCCCCGTCCCCCTCCCCCTCGGCTTTGCTTCTCCTGCTGTCTTGGAGTTCAAGGTGCTAGAACCCTTAGAGCTGGAAGGGAACTTAGAGCTCATCCCCCTCATTTTACAGATGATGACACTGCCACTTCTGACTTCTGCCTCTGGCCTTCCACTCTCAGTAAGAAGAGCCAGGCAGGTGAGACTTTTAACAATTGCGGGGGCTGGGCTGGGCGGGGCTGTCTGATTGGTACTGTCCAATGTTCGAGAAAAACTTTTGTTAACTCTATATTGCTTTTAAATAGTCACTTTGGATTACAAACGCACATCATGGCACTTAGGGAGATCACAGGCGGTGTGCATTTTGACAAAAATCAAAACTCTCAATCGGCACCTTTAAAGAAAAGTATCAGGATTATGCCTTGAATAAATACTGGAGTATCCAAGAACAAGGGCTAAATAAAAATGGGGCTGAAGAAGTACCTCCTGACTAAGGCCTTGAAGAAGTCCTAAGTGCTTTCCCTTATGGATCAAAACTATAGAAAAGCAAACACGTGAGATGCAGAGAATTGGAAGATTTTAGATGCGACACAGTCTTGAGAACACCAGTATTATAGAAGGTCTTGTCATAATTCTGTCAGTTTTAGAAAATTATAACCCAGTCGCTGAAGATCACAACTAAATTTTTAGGCATATCAGAAAACTGATTTCTACATGAAGTGGTTTATGGCTATGGTTTTATGAGTTTAAGCACCAGAAATACCTATTAAGGAGGCACACTGTTAGCTTTAGAAGTTAAAGGACTTTCCATTTCAGGGCAAAGCCAGCTTTGCCTCCAGGTACCACTTGGAATTAGCCTGAAGCTGATTCCTTAGGATGTGGCACAGGGCCCTGGTGAATGGGTGTTGAGGCGCCCTCTTACCCCTCTCCCCTGGGCGCAGAGCGTCTCATGAAAGCTACGGTTGGCCGCTGGCCTAAATGAGGTCCTGGGTCTCCCTTTGAGACACGAAATGCATTGATTCCTAGGTACTATAAGCCTTCCCCCCACCCTCACTTTTAAAACCCACTTATTTAGTGTATGACCCTAGGGAGAATTTCTAAGGGTTAGACTCTCCTCATGTGCCCCCAGAAAAGTAAGATAGTTCCAGAACACGTGGAAATCTGGCTTGATTTCAGTCCGGTTTGATTTTTTTTTTTTTATTTTTTTTTTTGAAATCTGTTACTAAGATGAAGAATAAAACAAGATTATACATTATTTTAAAAATGGAAAAGAAGTAATAGGAACATGTTAAGGTATCTTTTTGAAGTTCCTTCATTGATGAAGGGGCCTTGCCAAGAGTACCAGTAACAAAACTGATCACTTTGGGGTTTCTTTATATTGGGTTGAGAAAATAAAATTAGGTTGAGTGACTTAGTAAAAATGTCACTTTCAAATATCTGAGGTGCAATGAGAAACGAAAAGAGAAAAAAAAAAACAAAACCAATGAGGATTCAGTCTTAAAGTCTGAGGAGTGAATCTGTAATGAGTGGTGTTGGGTTGGTTTACACATAAGACCTAGCACACATTTGGGCTTTTTTCAAGGGGGTGAAGAACTTAAGGATACGTACCGCTAAGACGGTAAAGTGGGAAAAAAAAAAAAAAAGACTGTCTAGTGACCGGTGCATTTGAAGGTCTGTTTGTGGCTTTGCTGTTCCTTTTTGGGAGGCTAAAGTTTCTTGTTTTTTGTTTTTGCTTTTGTTTTTTTTTTTTCTTGTAACAATTCTCTCTTTATTTTAATTGATATTTACAGACTTTTTTCCCCCCCCATCTTCTGTTATAATTTTTAGGTGCTTCAGAACTGGGCCCTTTTTCAGACCCCAGGCAGTTCCCAAGCATTTCATCCCTCACTGAGAGCCGGTTCTCCAACCCACGAATGCACTATCCAGCCACCTTTACTTACACCCCGCCAGTCACCTCAGGCATGTCCCTCGGTATGTCCGCCACCACCCACTACCACACCTACCTGCCACCACCCTACCCCGGCTCTTCCCAAAGCCAGAGTGGACCCTTCCAGACCAGCAGCACTCCATATCTCTACTATGGCACTTCGTCAGGATCCTATCAGTTCCCCATGGTGCCGGGGGGAGATCGGTCTCCTTCCAGAATGCTTCCGCCATGCACCACCACCTCGAATGGCAGCACGCTATTAAACCCAAATTTGCCCACCCAGAATGATGGTGTTGACGCTGATGGAAGCCACAGCAGTTCCCCAACTGTTTTGAATTCTAGTGGCAGAATGGATGAATCTGTTTGGCGGCCATATTGAAATTCCTCAGCAGTGGCCCAGCGGTGTCTGGGAGCCGCATCCCAAATGTATCGATATATACATATATAGAGAGAGCGCATATATATGTATATCAATTAGCTATCTACAAAGTGCCTATTTTTTAGAAGATTTTTCATTCACCCACTCAGTCATGATCTTGCAACCATGAGAGGGTAGACACTGAGAAGCAGAAGGCCCAAGAGAGACAATCGTATTCAGGTTTCAGATGGTTTTCTATGTAAGACGTACTTTCACAAAGGAAAAAGGTATTTTTGTTGTGTTGTCGTTTGGCCTGTTATCGTAAATAACCCGTTCCTATGCCAATTCAGAGAGGTGGACTCCAGGTTCAGGAGGAAGAAGAGCAAAGCCGCTTCCTCTCTGTGCTTTGAAACCGCACACCCTCACGGTTGCAGCTGTGTATGGACCAGTGCCCTCTGCAGACCAGCTTACAAAGCCAGTCGAGGTGCACGCAGAGGGCAAAGAGGTAGAATGGACGCTTCCCGCATAGTGCGATCCATTCAGAGTAACTGTTCCAAACTGCTCTCAGACTTGCCGCAAGTTCTCGTACGATCTGTTTGGTTCAGTTTTGTTGTTGTTGTTGTTGTTGTTGTTGTGTTCCTACTTTTAAGAAAGTGACTCCAAAAATACTGATCAGGATAGATGATTTTATTTTACTTTTTTGTACTTTTTTTGTTTCCTTTTCCCATTTAACCAAAAAGAAATCCCATCCTTCGATCCTTACCCTCCTTCTCCTTTCTCCTTTTATGCAAAACTGAAAATGGCAATACCTTATTATAGCCATAATGGTATAGATAGTGTTTGTGTTTGGCTGTGTGTTGTTTTCTTTTTTTTTTTTTAAATTATGAATATGTGTAAAATCTGAGGTAACTTGCTAACGTGAATGGTCATATAACTTTAAAGATATATTTATAATTATTTAATGACATTTGGACCCTTGAAACATTTCTTAGTGTACTGATGTGTTGACTTCGGTCTCTAAAAGTGCTCTTTATTAAATAACAAATTTCTTCAGTGGGCTAGAGCCATATCTGAAATATTGCTAAGCAGTTTCAGTTCAGGCACAATGTGATTTTCAAAAATACGTCCATCTCCAAATATTTTAGATGTAGCTTGTTTTTGTGACGTATGAAGGAAATGTTATGTCTCGTTCTTTCAGATCTTTGATCGCCTCTAACACAGCTTTGCCTTTTAAAGCAATAATTGGGGATTTAAAAACCAACTCTTAGCCCTTTATCTCTTATTGTTGCCCTTTATTAGCATGAAATGCTGGAGTGATGTGGGTTCCTAATTTCTTTCAAATAACAATGACTCTTGTCATACTAAAAAGACAAGCACAAGTGAATCGTGGAACTGCAGAAAAACGTTCTGCCGTTTCATAGTTAAAGCAAAACTCTAAATCGCCAGGCTTCCCAGGGAAGACGTAGCAGGCGGCCGCCCTTGTGGCTGAAGGGTCCATCAGGATGCACTTAGTACAGGAAAAGCCAAATTGTCCCGGGGATTCTTAACCCACCGGCCTTGCCAAACAGAAAGTCAGGAGAACCCAGGCCTGCCCTCCCCGAGGCCCCGCCGGCAGCTCTCCACGGACTCTGCCCTTAAAGGAGCAGATTCAGTCATTGTCTTACGGGGGAGCGGGTCATCTGAAGTAGCAGGCAAGTTCCAGCAGGTAGCTGACCTGAGAGAACACCTGGCCTGTGGGGAGCCGTAGCCAACCCTTTTGCGTCAAGGGAAGGCAAGGTCATGTGGAGTTTGGGATCTTACTACTGTGTATGAATCTGAGCGGAAGCCCTCCCGTAAGATGCACTTTGACCGCTCCTGGCAGATTCTCAAGCGGGAATCCTTAATCCAAGCCAGGATCATTCGACGACACCACCGGGCAAATCCCTGCCTGGGCTCCCACAGGTCCGGGCCCCTTCCTTTCAATTCGGTGCCCCTCTGAACAGAACTTCGTAGAGATTTGCCTCCAGCGCCTAGAGACCCCTGCTCTGTCGTCCTGCCGCAAGCCCGCTTCGCTGGCCGCCAGGCCTCGCAGGGCAGCGTGGGGGGCCCCGTGCTTCTCGCTGGGCGCCTCCCTTGCAATCGCCCCGACTCCTCCCAGCCAAAACCGAGGGCAAAACAAAACAAAGCAAAACGAAACTGGTTGCCTTCTAAAGGTCGTATACCAAGTATGCTTAGATAAATAAGCCACTTTTCTCTTAACTAAGATGGCAGTAGTAGCTGATACTATTTATTGTTTGTGTGTGGTAGCTTGAAGCACGACACTGTCCATTTATTTGTAAGTGTAAAATATGTGTGTGTGTTTCAGCAGCACTTAAAAAAGCCAGTGTCTGGTTACACATTTCAATTTTAATTAATTGACCTAAAAATGTTACCGCCGGTGCCAGCTGTACCCTATTTAATAATAAAAAAAAAAAGGTACTATATTTGTACATTATTTTTTAATGTTAAAAGGGCTTTTTTAAGTTTACAGTACACATACTAAGTGACTTTAGGGATGCTTTTGTGTTGAAATGTTATTAGAGTGGCTGCAGGCAGCAACCCAGAAACACTTTAAAAGTTTTTTTTTTGTTTTTTTTTTTTTTGTTTTTTTTTTTTCCTTGGGAAAAATTCAAGCACTTGTCCCCTCCCTCCAACCACTCCAAAGGGGTAAGTCACATTTCTTAGATCAAATTCTGCCCTTTGTCAAAGCCTGGGGGTTAAATTTTTCTTTTTCGTTTCCTTTTTTTTTTTTTTTTTTAATAACTGAACCCTTAATTTGCACTGGGTCATGTGTATGATCTGTGATTTGAAGACCAAAGCAAAGCCTTACTACTGCTCCTACCGTGAAGCCATGTAGTAGCCAACGCTCTGTATTTCCTTCAGGTTAAAGGAGCATGGTTCTTTGTAGCGCCAACGTTGCTGGCGTTTACAGCGTGGCCAACACAGACACGTTGATCTGTTTGAGTTGTCTCACAAATTGTAACCTCTGCCAGGGCCCCCGAACAAGTACCACAGCGTTGGTTTTGGATGAGGGAAGTGACCTCCAGCCTGGAACCGAGAGAGACGCAACAGATGAGCTGTGGGTTACTCTGTAGACAGTGTCGCCCCACCGGGGCCTTTTAAAAGGAAGCTGAGAAATCCACACCGTCAGGGACCATCCGTTGCAAACTCAGAGGGGACGAGATGTGTGTGCTGGCTTAGAGTTCCCTCCATTCCCAGGAAAGGAACGGACTCAGAGTCTAGGTTAATGCATGGAAACACAGAGCATGAGCGAGAACAGGAGTTATTTCTAGGATATTCGAAAGAACAATAACCAATAAAATAAAAGCGACTCTTCCAAACCTTGAATTTGTTGTTCTTAAAAAAGGAATGCATTTAAAAAATATTTTCTGTGTGAGAATTTTTTAGATGTTTGTTTACTTCATGTTTACAAATAACTGTTTGCTTTTGATGCAGTACTTTGAAATATATCAGCCAAAACCATAAGTTACAGTAATTTCTTAGGTATTCTGAATAAAATTCCATTTTTTCTTTTTGGATATGCTTTACCGTTCTTAGATTTCTGTGGAACAAAAATGTTTGTAGCATTTTGTGTAAATACAAGCTTCTCATTTTTATTTTTTTCCAATTGCTGTTGCCCAAGATCTGCTTTCCCTGCACATATTGTACAAATTCTGGTTTGTCCCACAGGCCATGATTGTGGATGAGTTTACTTTCAACTTCAAAGGGACTATTTGTATTGTATGTTGCAACTGTAAATGGAATTATTTGGCATTTTTTTCTCATGATTGTAATATTAATTTGAAGTTTGAATTTAATTTTCAATAAAATGGCTTTTTTGGTTTTGTTATGTGTGTACATTGGGTCTTTTCTCAGCCGCGGCTCCATTCTCTAGTCTAACGCCTACTCCTGCCTACACCTGGGCACTTTTTGGCCGTGGGACTTGCCAGGGCCGGATGAGAACAGAGGTCTGTGTTACTGGTGAGAGGTTGAAAAATCTCCGTGAGCGCCACCTTCTTCTTTTGTCCTACTCCTACAGGGGTGTGGGTGAAGGATCTAGCAGTGAACTCACTTCCCTATCCGCCTGTGTCTGAAGGAAGGAGCGCTCACCCCATCCTTTGGTAAAGCCCCTTCTTCTATCTACGGGACCAGTCCAGATACAAAGACAGCTGTCTCGATGGTCCCTGTGGTTCTAATCTCTGGGCACATGAACAAGGGCCCACAAGTGAACCCTTGGCTGTGGTCAGATCTCAGGCAGCCTGGCCATAGCCGGTAGTCTGTTTTCCTTCCCACGTCTCTCTTGGGTTCTTAAAACAGAAAGTCAATCAAACCTCAAGGGTAAGTAAAAATGGACCTTGGCCTGGAGAGCTCTAGCCTCAGAAAAATTCTACTAGCGAGCATAACTATAGTTTGGAGTTTTTTTGTTTTTTTTTTATGGGCCATAGTATATTTTTGGTAAGTCCCTCCCCTTCGATAAGGTTGAGGGCCTGGGGTAGAGTGGTGGCTTTCTTTATGTCCTGTGCTGTCTGTCCGCCTTGGCTTACCACAGTTCTAAAAGAAGGACCATAAACCGTGGTGCAGAGATGGTCAGGCCCTGGCCGGTGGCCCACATGATGCTAAGAGGTAGAGAGGCCTCCTTTGAGATCTGCTCATTCTTACCTGTTTGACATTGTTTTCTGAGAAATCTTGGAAACAGCTAATTTCTAAGACTAGGAGACATCCTGAAAGCACTCGGGTGACACCTAGGCTGGGAAACTTGTTTGCAACTCTTTGAAGCTGTATACTTAGTTATCCTTTTAAATCAGACATCTGTGTCGTTTTAAAAGGCCTTGCATGACAGGTGGGCACAATGGCTTTCGCACGGTCTGTGGCTTTGTCCAGCAGCATGGTTTAGGGCAAATCGCTTTATTCCTCTGGGTCTCAGTTTTTTGGTTTATGGAGAAGCACTGGGCCAGATTTTGGCACTATTGACATTTCAGGCTGGATAATTCTTTGGGGTATGTGTGTGTGTGTGTGTGTGTGTGTGTGTGTGTGTGTAGGGGGGCTGTCCTGTGCATTGTAGGATATTTAGCATCTCTGGCTTCTACCCACTAGATGCCAAGAGCACTGCCCCAGTCATGACAATGAAAAACGTCTCCAGAATGTTCCCTGGGAGGAAAACGTACCCCCCATTGAGAACCAGTGGGCTAGAGGCTCTCTTTAAATTCTTAGGTCGGGCTTTCTTGACAGAACTGGTGTGAGAATACATTGCTCATTAAAACAGGCTAGCCAGGCAGAAGACGGCGGGGCTTCCCAGAGATGGATGTGTACCAACCCTTTCCATCCCTTCACCTGATGGCACCCTGAGGTTTGGCTGTGTCGTGAGGGGGGCTCCTGTCTTTCCCGCTGCACTTCTTCCCTCCTCCTCACGTTCCGGGCTCTGTAGCCAGGGCATAGCACAGCTGTGGGACTTTGTTAGGCCTGGACTGCTTGGCCATGTTTGTCATGGCTGCTTCTGTTCTCACTGGAAATGACAGGCGGAGGAAGGAAAGACGTTTCTCCAGTGCGTCTGACCCCTTGTGCCCCCTGCCCCCCAAATATTTAATCATCAGACATTGCTTTGAGAGTGGGTGTTTCCTGTTAACTCAATCCCAGCCGACACTGGCCCAATAAACACCTCAGCTCTCTGTTGCAGAGCTTTTTTGGCTGGGAAATGGGTATTGCCATGTAAACAGGAAGCCCCCTGAAGTTATTATCTACAGATGCGGTTGAAGAGCCACATGTTTATATTTATGGGATTTGAAAACAGTCTAAAAAGGCAAGGGAGGAAGAAGGGGAAGGCCTCGTTCACGATCGGTGAGTGAGAGCTGGGCCTACAGATCTTCACGAGCTGACTTCTCTTTCCTTCTGGAAACGGGTGGTTAACAATAATGACACAGCCAAAAGCCACAGCCGAGATGGAGGCGCTGGCCTGACTGATTTAAGCAAACAACCCGACCGTGACTATCAGGCAAACTGGACAATCCAGTCAGCTGGCTTTCCTGTCCCAATTATTTGGGAATCATTTTTAGAGACCAGTTCTAGGAAACCATGGTTTAGGGGCATTTCCACAGGGAGGAAGAGGAGGCTTATGAGATGATGGTCCTGTGAAGTCTCTACGTTTTCCCGGGGACAGCTCAACTGACTGCCACGGTTTTAGTGAGCATGGGCCGGCTCTCCGGAAGCTCTCGGGCAAACTCCGGAAGGGGCCGGGAGGGACGCCTTCATGCCAGAGCTGTTGGGGGTTGGTGCAGGGAATGTGCAGGTGGTGAGACAGCCGGCCTGCACACGAGGGCTGGGCACACTGGCTCACCCCAGTTCCTTCAGCCACCCCCGCTCTTCCTTTGCTGGCTCTCACCTCAGGCCTGCAGAAGGTGTCAAGGAAAGCCAGGTAGGAACCAACACCTGGATAAATCACGAGCTCTAAACTACGAGCTCTGAGCAAAGGCAAGGGAAGCTCTCCCCAACCTCCCTCCATTCCTGTGCACCCTGAGAAGTCTCTCTGTGACTTCCCGGTAGTGGGTATTCGATTGGGAGGCCTTGGAAGTGAAGTTTTTAAAAAGCTATGAAATTAGTAAGGAATTTAGCAAAGAAAAGAATCTGCTAGTGATGCCAAGGGAACTACCCTAAGGTGTGTGTGTGTGTGTGTGTGTGTGTGTGTGTGTGTGTGTGTGTGTGTGTCTAAAGGGAGGGAAAAGGGAGGTGGAGGGATGGAAAGGGGTGCCTGAGCAGCTATTTAGGGAACAATGAAGCTCTCTCTCTCTCTCTCTCTCTCTCTCTCTCTCTCTCACACACACACACACACACACACGCACACATAGACACACACACACGTGCTCTTTGACATGGCATTTATTTGTCTCGGGTGTTTGTTTTCCTCGCAAATCCTACAAAAGAGTACTACCTTCATTCCACGAGTGGTAAAGAGGCAACTATTCTTTTTTTTTTTTTTTTAATGTTTATTTTTGAGAGAGAAAGAGACAGAGACGGAGTGCGAGCAGGGGAGGTGCAGAGAGAGAGGGAGACACAGAATCCGAAGCAGGCTCCAGGCTCCGTGCTCTCAGCACAGAGCCTGACGTGGGGCCTGAACTCAAAGACCGAGAGATCATGACCTGAGCAGAAGTCGGATGCTCAAACGACTGAGACACCCAGGCATCCATCCCCTTGATGGCCTTTTTTTCTTCCCCCCCAGGTCATTCTGTCCCATTCCATAGCTAATAATAGAAAGGGAAGAATTACCCTCCACCAGTCATCCTTGGAAAGAAATCAAGACCATCTAGCAAAATGCTAAAGGGGGGCGGAAAGGAGGTGGGAGTCTGGGGGGACAAGCAAAAGTTCTTCCACACAGGCCCCTCAAGATGTAGTCTTGCCTGCACAATGTTCGGTGAGACCAGAACACAAAATTACAACCAGGCGTCATGTGGCCTGTACTCCCGAGGCCTTAGACATCTGTCCCGGAGCACCCAAAGTGCCAGAGTTAGCTGGGAGGTGGAAAATGGAAGCAAGACACAGTAGTCTTGGTGGAATTAGGAGGTCCAGGATACGGGGGCAGAGCTTCGGGGGGCTTTGAGAGACCAGGGTACCGGAAACTTCCAGCTGGGTGATGGACTGGTGTAAATGTGTGAATTTCTTCCTTAAAAATAAGCAAAAAAAGCAAACGGCAAAACCACGGGACACGCATAACCGTGGGAGAATTAATACAACGGTTTTAGGATTTACATCTCCTTTGACATCATTTCCTTCCCAAATTAGGTCATTTATTTATTGATTTTTTTTTTTTTTTTTTTTCTAACTCCGTCCACCTCTGACCGGGCAACAGCTCAGGCAAGTTTCACTTTCTGTTTCTGAGTTCCTCTTCATTTTCCTGCCCCCCCAAAGAGAGGAGCCTTGGGTGGCATCGTTATGGTCTTTCGGTAAGACCTTAGCCCCACTCTGTCTTCCCTGACAGTCATTTCATATTTAAATCTTGAACGTCCCAGTGACCTTTCTCCTTTTTAGCCTTGTGCTTGAAGAGCCTTTTTGTGTGCGGGTTTGGGGGCACAGAAAGTTTGACTCCTTATCAAGATCTTATTAGTGGTTTCACAGATGAGAAGTACAGAGATTATCATTGAGTCTAACCCTCCACCACAATTTCTGGAACGTAGACTGGGCGCTCAGGTTTTGTAGGGCAGGGTGGATGGGCCCACTTCCCCCTCCTCGTGGGCATATGGGAGGGAAGGGAGCGAAGGATCTCGGGAGGGAGGCAAGTGCGGAACTTTCTCAAGGAGTTAAGTGGTTAATAGGAACTCAGTTTTTTTTTTTTTTTTATTGGCTAATAAAACCTCCCAGGGTTTTTCATATTATATGGTTCCTTCAGGCTCCCAGCCTGATGCTTAAAAAAAGAAAAAGGCGAAAACAACAACAAAAAGCTGGAGCCTAAATACCAATGCCTTCCTAGTCTTGTTTACTTTTTCATTTCCGCAGTTGTAAAAAAAGAAAAAAATTCCTCTGGTAGTTCAATTTTATCACACGGCAGGAGCGGATCGGTGTTTGAACAACTCCAGTGATCCCTGCCTCCCAGTGGAAGGAAAAAGTCCGCTCTGTGTCTCTGGTTGGGAAAAAAAGGAGACCACGATGCAAATGATGGATGCATCAGGAAATTTTGAAATGAGAGCTGCCGGGGGAGGAGGGAGAGCAGATATTGAACTGAAATACATCTCTGGAATCCTGAATGCAAATGATCTCTGTCCTTTTATTGCCAGTGGTGCTGTTCTCCCAACAGAGCAGGATGTTCTTGTTTTTAATAATAGCCAGACCAGATGCTAAATTCTCTTCGGCAACGTGCTGTATAAGTGAGAAGGCAAACAGCTGATTCCTGTTAAGATGAACACCAGGAGAATAAGCCAGAAAGTATGAGAATTCTCTGGAGGTTTTTGCTTTGTAAACCCCTGTTTGGCAGAAAGATCACAGAATCCGGACTGAAAACACAGTGTGTGCCCTTGCACCCGTTCCCCATCGGAGCCGCTTGCTGGGGGCCTGTGAGCCTCCCGCCTTGGCCAGCCACCCCTCCCCTAAGTTAGCCAGGGCACTGGCTCACAGGTTCCCCAAGGGGGAAGTCGGAAGCCCCGAGCCCTTTGGCTTTCAATGACTGTAGAAAAATACTCATCAATAGGAGGAATTTTTTACTTGCTCCTTGCCATAGAAAATAGTAAAATCCTGAACAGGAGCCAATAACTTTAAAATGGCATCTTTGTTCCATCTTTTTTCACTCCCTTCTTCCCCCTGTCAGAGTCTATAAAATCTCCCGGTTATTATTTTGTTTTAGAATATGCCACACATGTAAGATGCTGCTTTCTTCTTTCCCAGGGAGCTGCCAGAGCCAGAGGCGCTGTGGGGGCTCGGGGGGGCCCCCGCTGGCCAAAGCAGACAGTGACCAGGCTGCCCCCTGCTGCTGCTCAGGTCTCCATAGGATGCCGGCTCTTGGCTTCCCCAAGAGCAGGGGGAACACAGAGCCCCTTGGGGCCTTGCTCCCAGGCCTGCAGGAGGGTAAGGGAGAGAGAGGGAAGGGATGCGGGGAGCAGGTGCAGAAGCTCATCGTAGCTCCAGAAAGTCCCCTTTGTCACCCTTCCTCTTGGCATCGTCCTCCTGAGCCCACCCCTGTGATGCACAAGGGCATGCCAGCTACCCATTCCTCGTGATTTTCATCTTCCATAGCTGTCCGCAGGGTTCACTTGGCCCAGGTCTCCCTGGGATGGACGTCCTGGGGAGAAAGGAATGGAGACGGAAGATGATTTACCTCCTTCCCCCCTACGATGGCACCGAAGGCCATTGTTTTAATTTCCTTTTGGAGACAAGTCATATTTGGTACTGGTGGCATGATCAAGTAATAGTAAGAACACAATATTTAACTTTCACTGCACGTTGGACTACGAGCCTGGTGTTTTGCTTGGTATTTCACGTGTCTTAGGTCAGTGTTTCCAGCCAGCCTGTGAAGAAGTTAGTACTGTTTCTATCTCTGCTTTTCTGGTGAGGAAACTAAAGATCAGACTTGCCCAAGGTTCCACAGCTATTAAGACTCAAGCCTCAATCTGCCAGGTTCCAAAGACCGTGTTCCTTTAGACACACCCTCCTTTATCATCTGCATAATGAGAACTAAATGAGCTAATGAGATAGGAGCATGCCTTGCAAAGTGCCTTGCACGAATAGACAGAAAATAGATGGTACCTATTATTACTCATAGTAATTAGGGTGATTGTTTTAAAAAGTGTAAATAAAATTTTCAAATAGTTTGAATCACGATAGAGCTGGAGCACCAAGTGGAACAACTTTTTAGAAACTATTATTTTGACGGTTAAAAAAAAAAATGTCGCTCTTTGAAAGGAATATCTTTCTATCTATTTTATAAACTTTTTCTACCGAGCCACACGGCCAAGTTTGGCAATGGGCTTACCACGGGCTCCTTCCCTGAAGGAACTCAAGAGACATTACGTCACATAAACCATAAATATAAAAGACATCGATCGATACATTCAGAACAGAAATGTTGACCCTACCCGGACCTCGGTTCTTCATCTGTAATCTCTTTTAAGATTTTCCATTTAGGTGCATTGAGTTGCATGTGAATGCTGCCTACCGATAAAAGGCATTATTGAACTTAATGTTGCAGCATTGGCTTCACCTAACAGGAGAAAGGCCCAAGCCAAGAAATCTCTGACAGCTTCAACTCTTACCTTTCTGGGAGTGGCTTTGGGGTCCTCCTCACCACCTGACGAAGGGGCAGCACCCAGGGCCCCAGTTTCTGAACTGGCATCCCTAAAAGACAATGCTGTGTAGTGGGGACAGTTGATCAGAGGCCCAAGGCTTGAGGGAACTCAGCTGCCGCCTGGGATGGGACACTGGTGTGTGCCAAGTTTTGCACACTTGTACACAGCCTGGAGGAGCCTGGGAATGGGGCGTCCACGTTTCGTGCCCTAAATCATTCAAATCTCTTTAACCGAATAGGTAGGGCTTCTCTCCAATTCTCTTAAAGCATTTTACAGACTATTTCCTTAAATCCACTTGATATGGAATTAATATCCCACTTAACTGAAATCCCAGAGAACAGAAATGAGCTCTCTCCCTGTCACCCACTCTGCCTTCTTTTTGCAGATATTTGCTGGACACCTACTGTAGGCAGAAAACAATATGCTGGGAGGCTCACCACCACTAAAAAGCATACGGGAAGGCATCTCGGTTTAATTGAATGCATCCCACTAAGAGATGTCGGTCATGCCGTTCTTTATTTAAGCTATTTAAGCAAATCCGTGAACGCTTCAGATTGCCAACAACAGAGATTAAAAAGTTAGCCATCAGTTTCTGGAGAGAATTTAGATAGTTTTGATTTCTGCTTATAGCCAATTTCATTTCCCATTTCTCATTTCCTAAAATACTCAAGTACTTGTAAGGTCCTCGGCATCTATATTTAGTCATACAGGCCTTTCATTTCCACCACAATATATGGGAGGCTTGGTGTTTAAAAAGTGGGTGATAAAAAGTGGGTGATATAGTCCAAGGGGGAGGGGCCACTCTTCCCATTTTCTCTTCCCTGTTGTAAAAGCCATGCAGCCAACTGTGCATTAAGGGGTTGAGTGGTGTTTTGCAAGGGGGAAGCAGAGAGTGGCAAAAAGATCTGGGTTCCAGATCCTTAACCCCTACTAACTTAATGTGTGACCTTGAATGAGCCACTTAACCTCTCTTGACCTTCTCCTTAATAGTGGACAATAATATATTACCTGCTAGATGGTATGTTAAGGGACCACGTTGTAACTCTTACCTATAGATTTGTAGTGGTTTTTAGAGTGGGGAAATTATGAGCAGTTTTAAGAGGTGCAGCTAGAGTCTGCCTAGCATTAAGAGAGAGAATGAGGTCCATTGTTCCTCACAGAATTGGCAAAGATGGCCATTTTGTAGAGGGTGAAGAAATGGAATCCCAGAGAGGTCAAACCACTTACGCAGGGTCGCCCTGTAAATAGATGAGGGGAAGTCAAGAGTTGGACATCTACTTCCAAGTGGTTCCCCTCCTCATTCTCTGGAAGAGACACTTCCTTCCCTTATAATACCATCTTCCGTATTATCCTTTCATGAAGTACTTACACTTCATTACTTTGATAGTGTTTATGAACCTATTTTCATTTGATATAAACTCATGCAAGCTGATTCTCTTAAAAACTTCGTGTACTCGTGTAAATTAGTTTCCAGCATACTGATCCCACACCATGCTCCAGCTAACCTTATTGCAAAAGACCTGTCGTGTACTGCTTCGTCAGAGAAACCCATCAAGCTGTATACCAGGCCTGACTTAGTGACTGAGACATTTAGTCTAAGAGCATCAGTGCCATTCCTCCGTGGACAAAGATGACCCATCTGTTGGCGACACACTTCAGGTGGATTGTCCCTTAGTGGACAGGTGGCCCCCTTGCCCTCACTGCAAAGGGTGGATGTCATGGCCTTGTTGTGGTCAAGGCCTTTCTAGTTGCCATTTTGTGGGCTGGCTCTAGAGCTGAGGCCGTGCAATCTTGACGTCTTTAACACACACACTATCTGAGCCACCTAAGCGAATGAAAAGAGAACAGCTAATCTTGAAAATAGAACTTTCATCTCCGTTTTACCTTTTATGCACTTAGTTACCTATAACGAGTGTCTCTCCAAGTTGAGAGATGCAGAAGGCAACCCATTCCAATGGGGCAGTGATGGAACACACTGGTATCAGCGTCGTGTTATCGGATAAAACTTAGAATGTAGTTCATCATCCGACCCCTGTTTAATGATAGACATAACCTTATCGTGCCAGGTGGTTATCCCACGAGTGCTAAGCCATGTCTGGGGCAGAAGGAGATGGGGGCTGGGAGAGGGAGACTTTTCGGCTTCCTTCACCTTATCCCTTGCTAGACAGAATATTTTGGGAGACTTATTGCTTTGCTTCACCATCCCCGACTGGCACCTGACCGTCAGGGAGGGGCTGCATTTTTATTCATTCAATAAATACTAGAAATGACGGAACTAAAAACGGATGAGACCCATCCTTACCCTCTAGAAGCTTACCATCTGCTCAGAGAGACAGAAAAATAATCTCGTAAGTGACGATACAGGGCATCGGTGCCATCGCAGAGACGTGAACCAAAGGCTCCCCCTTCGCCCCCCAACCCAAGGAGGCAGCAACTCCTGGCCAAGGCAGGAAGATGACGCTTGAGCTGGAGCTGGAAGGCTGAGCAATTCCTTGCCAATCTGGGTCTGCAGCTGAGCCAGCCCCAGCCCCACATCCACCCTAAAGCGCAGGCCCTGGGAGTAGGCAGACCCCTCGCCCCAACGGAGATCCCATGTATGGCTCTCCAGAAAGACAAAGAGCGAGACAGTGGCTCTGGGCTCTGTGGTGTTCCTCAGCACACGAAATCACACTCCTGCTGACGAGACGAGCAAGAGGAACTCTCCAAGAGGTTAGAGGGGTGCGGTCTGGTGAGCTGTGTCGGAGCCTCTGTGGGACATGAGTCACGCTTCACAAAATCATATTCGACATTAGGATAATTAAAAACTAAAAGAAATGCCTACACCATCCATATATGTATCAGGAAGGAAAATGTGAGATCTCAATGTCTAACAAAAGAGGGTGTCAACATAAAGAATATGAGAAGTGACAGCATAAAATATCAAACTCTCAGATACACTTTATCCAATTGCTTGCTCAACATCTACTACCGTGTCTGTGTGCACTGGAGTCTTGATGGGACAGTGAGGGCCACGTTGGCACATGGACCCTTTGGCATTCAACAGGGAAGGGTGATGAGTACAACTGGGTGGGACAAATTTATGCTCTGGATGGCCACATCCTCCAAGAACTGAGTGAGAGCCATGCCTGTGACCGACCCCAAGTCCAACTTGAAAGCAAAATCTTGGGGGTCTTCTCTCCCCACACCTCCAGACCTCTCCACTGGAGGCCCGTCTTGGACTGTGTCTCTCCCCAAGCCCACACCAACTAACCCTGCACCATGGGCCTCCCCTTTTATAAATGAACTTGCCCTGACCCTCACCTTTGAGCAGTCAGTGTATTTGCATTTCAAGAGAGGTTTTCTGGAACTGCTAAAACCTCAGCTTCCAAAGCCACATACCCTGTTCCGAGCAGAGGAACCTTCCTGGGGATGCTTTTTTGACATCCCTCACATCTCATCCTGGGGTGGGGTGGGGGCACTGCTGCCTTCCTTGCTCAGCTAAAAGCCAATCCTTATTTCTCTCTCTCTCTCTCTCTCTCTCTCTCTCTCTCTCTCTCTCTCTCCCTCATGACCAAGTACCTTGCCCAGACAGACCCTTTGAGGTAACAGGGTAACAGGGTTATTCCTGCCCTCAACCACCATAGGTTGGGGTCAAATGAGGAAGTGTTCTGGTTCTGCCTGAAGCTCACTTTGAGGGCCGTGTGTTTATTTCTGTCTCTGCAAGAGACAGTTTATTGATTAATGGAATCTTTATTGGGGTTATTAGGACGAATGAAACACACACACACGCGCATAAATCCATCGCTACCCCTCCCAAGCCCCTGGCTGGTGAAGCGAGTTCTATTTCCAGCCCTGACATCTTGCCAGTTTGTCATCCTCCTTCCTGGCCACATCAGGTTCCATCGGGTTTGAGTTTATTGGCTACACGGAGGAGTTTATGTTGTCATAGAAATTAGCCTTGATGGGCAGGGATATGGCCAGGGGATCAGGAGAGGTCAGCAGCCTCGTGGTGTTGGCACGGCTGAGATGTTAGGGGGCCTGGAGCCCTCTCCAAGAAAAATCAAAGCTGGCTCTTTGCAGCAGCAAACGAGTGCAACGAAACACCCCAGAGGGACGGGAGCTTGGACGTGATTGTGAGCTGTCCAGACCCCACTCCCCCCTTCCCCCCTCCCCCCTTCGCCCCAACCTTCCCGGTGCCCCCCAGTGCCAAAAATCCTTCCCCGTGCAATGGAGGCAGGGCCGGGAGGCCCGAGGTTAAGCCTCTCTCTCCTCCAGTTCGTGGTTAGCTTTCGTAGGCTCTTGGCCGTTTGACAAAGTTGGATAATAATTCAATATTTCTCACTGAAATACTTGACCTTATTGTTAGCTTTTGTGACAAGGGGAATTTAAGGGAGCTGCAAAAATGCAGGCAAGTGTGGCTGAAAAAGGCCAGGGTATGCCACTGAGTAGTGAACAGTTTCTTTTTCTGACATCTATAAAATTTAGGTGAAAACAGGTCAACATTGACGTTGGCAAATGGGAAAGCCAGTTCTATTGTTAGCGAATGAGCTTCAGATATAAATGTAAGTCTGGTTCAATCAAAACCACGTTTGGTTTTAGACACCAGTGATGTGCTTTCTATTAAAAAAAAAAAAAAGAGGGGGGTTATTTATTTAGACACACAAAGTAAAAATATATTTTGGCCCAAAGGGTCCTTTTCTGAGTATCAAATCAACTTGTTGAAGTACGAGATGGGACTTCTTTCGTTTTCCTTTTAAATTTGTAGGGCACACGATCCCAGAATTCTCTCTTCTCTTTATTTCGAATTGGCAAGGGCTGTTGAAGATTAAAATCGTATATTAAGAAAATCCTGCATTGCCTGATGTAGGGACTTGCTGGAGACTGCCAGCTGGTGGCTGAGAAAGATATAAAGTTATAGGATTCAAATATATGGCTCCCCAGGTTTGGCCTGAGTATTACAGTCATTTTTATAGGTTCCACTCAGGAGTCTCCTAAGACATGTATGTTTGAGCTCACAGAGGAGGAACGTAGGAGAGGTTCCGTCACTTGCCAAATCCAGCTTATGGAAGACCGGTTAATTTTAGCCTACTGGGCAGGCTTGCTGATCTTACTTTCCCTCTGTCCTTGGACCATCTGAAGTCCTTGTCCTGTGAGGAGCTGGAACGCAGCCTCCCACTAGCAGATGAGGTCCGCAGTCAAAGGTGAGCTGGTCGATAGGGCTCTAGAAGGGTTTACTCTTTTCTCGGGAAGTCTTTTCTCCTTCTTCTTCTTTAAATCGAGATGAAATTCACGTAACAGAAAACTCACCATGTTACAGTGAACAGTCCAGTGGCATTTCGTGCACTGTCAGTGTGGCACAGCTGCTACATTTCATCACCCCAGACGCAAACCTTGTACCCATTAAGCGGTTGTTCTCTACCCCCGCCTCCAGGTTCACGTGTGAGTGCAAGTCGGTTAGCTCGGGGTTCCCACCGAGTGTCATTTTAGGGGCTGTGTTGCCAAAAGGGGCTGGGAAGGGAGTGTTTCTAGTGGGGAGGGGTGGAGGCCTGGGCTGGGGGTCCGGTGGGGAACGGGAGAGACAGCATCTGGAAGCCCCCAGTACCCCAGAACCAGAGACTCGCTGCACTTTCTGAGGCTGACTTTCGGTCTCCTGCTGAGGTGATGATCCCTTTAAAATTCTCGGCATTCTCACCCTGCTTCCCCCAACGCTGGCCTGCCTGGGTCTAGGAGGCATTTTATTCCTTTAATTTGTGTTGGTAGGCGTCCAAGTCTGGCACCAGGCAGTCCCCACTCGGGAAGCCGGGAGGTGGTGGAGGCTCACCCAGGTCTAGAAAGGGAGCTCTCCCCGGGATGCTAACTGCCAGCTGTCTCCTTCAATACACATCATCCTGCTGGATAATCATTTTCAAATGGCAAACAATAATAAAAGCTTTCCTCTATTTTGCTTCCAAGTGTCAACGTATCTACACAGGCTATAGATGTGTGCGTGTGTGTGTGTGTGTGTGTGTGTGTGTGTGTGTGAATTGTCTGAGAAAAAAGGACGTTTGGGGAGCGTTCGAGTATGCTGGGGAAGGCCGGGAATTGCTTCAGGTTGCTTTCCACTGGGGGAGGCCGACCTGGAGTGTGCATCAGAGATAGGACTGGATTTTCAGGTGACTTAAATTTTCTATATGTGTCTGGAGGGAGTCTACAGGGTCTCTTCCGAGTCGGTGCCCTGTGACTTCAGCGACAGCTTGCAGCGGAGAATGGGATAGGAGAGCGGGACCCAGGGGCCAGATTTGGCTGCTGAGGCAAGTGACTAGATCCTGAAAGAAAAGTCCCAAGTCTTCGACCTCAGCAGGTGGGTGAGGTTGATGTCCCCTCAGGGTGCATGTGTGTTCTGGGGCTACACAGAGTCTCAGGTCTCATCTTGACCCTTCTTCCTGGAGTGTCTAGTTTCCATAAAGAGGTTCTGGTAGGGGGAAGTTAGGCTACTTAACTGGTAAGTAACTTCAGCCATTTTTTAAAAAATTTATTTATTTTGAGAGAGAGAGAGAGAGAGAGAAAGAGAGAGAGAGAGAGTGAGCAGGAGCAGGGGAGAGGCAGAGAGGGAGGGAGAGAATCCCAGGCGGGCTCCGCACCACCAGCACGGAGCCCAGCATGGGGCTGGAACTCATGAACCGTGAGATCGTGACCTGAGCTGAAATCGGGAGTCACACACTGGACTGACTGAGCCACCCAGGCACCCCAGTTCAACTGCTTTTTAATGTTAAAATGCAGATGAATAAATTATGGAATACAACACAAAATTCACAGGAGTTGTAAAGATAGAACAAGACTTTGGAGCAATCTTCCACTTGTAGGAGGGTACCCTGGGCCAAACTTAGGGTTTGCTCTCTGTAGTCAGGTGGCTGTAGTGAAAATAATTGAGAAGTCCTGTCAGCGTTCACAGCATTTTTCCAGAGGCCTGTGGAGTAGCTGGATCTCGTAGAATTTTCTCCGCTCGCACCCTGCCCTTTCACTCATGCAATTCCGTAGCCTCTGACAAGCCCCAGGGCCCCCTCCCTGATGAGGACTTCCTTACCACTCGTCCCAGCATCTGTAGTCTGCACCAAGAAGGTATGCTCTAATTCTCACACTCTTTCAGTTCTCTGTTTCTGCCTAACACCCTCCACCACAACGTAGTGGTTTAGACAACAGCCATTTGACTGCTCACGAGTCCGTGGGTCAGGAATGCAGGCAGGGCTCAGCGGGGTGGTTCTGCTGGGTCGTCAGAATCCTTCCCCAGCACAGGCTTCTAAGAGGCACAAAAGCGGAAGCTGCACGTCGTTGGAGGTCGCCCTTGACAGAGGAGATGGGCAGAGTCGCTTCTGTTGTGTTCTGTTGGTCAAAGCCAGTCACAGGGACCAGCCCAGAGCCAAAGGGGAGAGGAAACGGACCCCCAACTCTTAACAGGAGAAAGGGCAAAGGATTTACAGTTATCTTCAAACTACCATGTAGAGTTGACATCCAACCTGTCTGGCTTTGAAGCCTGTGATCTTATCTGCTCTGCAATCGTTCCTCTTAGATATCACAGTTCTCGATGACCCCGCGCGGGTGCCACTTGTAGCGAGACCTGGTCAACCCTGGGTGGTGATTCCAGGCACCGGTAACAGACGTGTGCGAAGAGATTTGGGGCACGAGGCATCTCCACACAGGCAGAACCCTCTTCATCAAAACACAAGTGTAAGAGGCATCCTGGTGATGGAGAAGTGCATGCCTGGCAGCGAAAGCTGAGTCCCTCGTATTTTGCAGAAGGGGTCGTTATACGCTGGCTTGAGTCCCGTGGTGAGTGGAGTATATGTCCCATAAGCCAGAGCTGAGGAGTTGCGGGACTCTTGTTAAGGGGAAAATGGGAGCTCACACTACTCAACAGTTTCGAGATCTGCACGGGATTGCTGGGTGGCTGGATTCCTCTAGACTTGCCCAGGGCACCTGGAGGCAGTCGGGCTGGGAGGCCTGCCCTGCTCAGGGTCCAAGAGCCACCCTTCCAGAAAAGCAGAGAAAGGCGCTATTGTTTCTTGCCACTTTAAGGAGCTGATGACAGTACAAAGGAATGCAGTGAGGACCCTCCCTCCTCACTGTGGAGGATTAGAGACTGAAGAACCAGACGCTCAGCCTCTGGGCACAAGGTGTGGGAAACACTGTGGGGGCAGAGAGGCGAGTGAGCCTTTTCTGGAGGGGTAGCCATGTTGATTTTGGAATTCTACCCCTCTGCCTCCCAGCTCCTGAAACCTCCATGTCACGGGGCCTTGGTTTCTTCATGTACCCACCGGGGATGCCGGTTCTTAGGAAAAAAAATTCTTCTGAGGATTGAATAAAATAAATAGAAGGCCTAGCATACTGCTTGCCACATGGTAAGCACTTAATAAATATTAACTTCTTTCTCTCCAAAATGTTAGAAGACAGACCTTAGACATCAGTGAAACCAATTTGTGAACGACCAAACCGAGGCCTGGAAATATTAAAATAGCGTGTCGAAGCAACATGTTCATGAATCCCTATGTCCTCCTCTTGGCTCAGGGCTCTTCCTTCTGTCCCACGGACGGCTGAGTCCCTCTAAGGACCTAGAGCGCTTTTCATCGCCGCCACACTGTGACTAAAAATGGCTGCCTTTTGCCTTTTTTTCTGGGGTAGAGTGCTCTATGTGACCCTGAAGAACATGGGGCTGATCAGAAAAGAAAATGCTAGCAAAGCATGAAAACAAAACAAGACCAAAAAACCGCCACATGCAGGGGAGCCTGGGTGGCTCAGCTCGATAAGCGCCCAACTTCGGCCCGGGTCACGATCTCACAGTTCGTGGGTTCGAGCCCCGCGTTGGGGTCTGTGCTGATGGCTCAGAGCCTGGATCCTGCTTCAGATTCTGTGTCTGCCTCTCTCTCTGTCCCTCCCCTGCTCGCACTTTGTCTCTCTCTCTCTCTCTCTCTCAAAAATAAATAAACATTAAAAAAAATTTTTTTTTAAAAAACCAAAAAAAACCACCACATGCAAATTCAATGCGAACTTCGTTGAATAAAGCCATCCACTGAAATCACACTAGCAAGTCCTTGCTCCTCTATCAATTTCTTTTTCACTTAAAAAAAAAAAAAAGAGTGATTTTCAAAGATCAGAGTTCAGAATGACAATAAAGTGAAAAATAAAGTGTGCTCCTTCCTGCCTGCCTCCTCTCCCCCTGTGGTTCTACCGCAGACAATTTTTATGCCTGTCCAGCACTGTCTCCCCTTCATCAGTGATCAACAGCTCCAACTATGCAGGTCCTCTGATAGGGCATTTTAGTCTGTGGGATTCAGTTTCCCAGATAAGCTGGGACTCAGGAGGCTTGGAGTTCTGTGAGACACTGTGCTGGGGCCCCATCATCTGTTACCGAGCAACAAGTCGCCCCCAAACTTAGTGGTGCAAGAGAACAACACTTTGTTATGCTCTCAGATTGTGTGGAGAAGGCACAGCAGGAATGACTTGTCTCCACTGTAAATGTTTGTGGCCTCGGCTGAAAGACTGCAAAGGCTGGGGGCGTCTTTGCTTACATGTTGGGTGCCTGGATGGGCTGGGCAAAGGATGGTCTTCGCTGGGACTGCCTCCCTCCAGGAGGGCCTCTGCGTGGCTCTCCAGCACCGTGGCCTCTGGGTAGTTAGGCTTCTAATATGGCTGCTTGGGTTCTGAGGACAAGTGTCCCAGCCACCCTGGTGGGGGCTGCAAGGCCTCTGGTGACATAGCCTCAGAGGTCACATGGTGTCACTTTCGCCATACTCTATTGGTCAAAGTGGTCATGAGCCCACCCAGATTCAAGGAGGGGGCCCTACCTCTGAAGGGAGAGACGTCAAAGACTTGGCAGCCATGTTGTTAAACTGTCACATCCGGTGATCTTGCTTTCCGAATGCCGAGAGCCCAGCATCTGAAGGATTTTGGTGCTGCTTCTAGAAGAGAGAGGCAATCTAAGAGGTGAGACTTCGACATTTGCTGAATTTTCATTTGCCACACCTGAAATGTGGGACCACAGCACCTGCTTTTTAGCTGGAGTGGGCCTGCCCTGGCAGGCACTAAGGTCTTCAACTTCACCCAAGGGCCTGTGTGGGGATGAGCCAGACTGCATTTTTTTCCATCAGCCTCAGAGGAAAGGCCAGTGCAGGGAAATCTCCTGAGGAGCTGAGCAGAGGGAGTTGTGGCTCCACTTTGAGAGGTGGTTGGGCCGCACCCTCCAGCCTGCCCCCCCACCTGTGTACATACCCAGAAGGAACATCGTTTGTATTGAATCCAAAGAGGAGTCTTTGAAGGCCTCGGAGATCTTCAGAGCAAAGTGCTGGGTGAGGTCAGGGCATTCAGGAGGCCTGAATGGAGGGAGGGAGGCTGGGTGTGTGCCAGCTCGGGCTGCTTGAGGCCGAACGTAGCTCCAGTGATGTCCCACGCATGGCTAGGCAGCCGAGCAGTAGTGTGGCCTGAGGCAAGAAACACCAAGCAATGTGCTACCCCCATTTGCTTGTGCTCCCGGCATGAAGGGAAAAGTTGAGAGTTCACAGCTTGCTCTGGGCTGGCACTTTGGATCATTAACCTATTTCATTTAACCCTCACAGTAATCTTATGAAGCAGACGTTATGGTTAAAAGACTGAGGCTCAGAGAAGCGAAATATCTTTTCTAAGGTCACACAGCAGATAAGAAGGGACACTGGGATCCTAAAAGGGCAGGTCCCATTGGCTTCTTCAGAATCAACATGGCCACAGGGCAAGGAGGCCATCCCCTTCTCTCCATGTCCTCCAGGCTTCACTCCATTCCACACTTTCTCCTTTGCACGAAACCACAAGATGTCTATCACCAGGCTTCTTGATGCTTGCAAAACCAAATCCCTTCACGACGAGGGCCAAGAGGGAGTTTTCTCCAAAACATAGTTGAAGAAATGCCTTGGAGCTGCGCTGTCCAATACAGGAGCCTCCAGCCACCTATGACTGTTTAAATGAAACTAAATGAAATTAATGAAATGAAAAACATTTAAAATACAGTTCTCCCAGTCATGCTAGCCACATTTGAAGGGCTCAATTTGAAAAGCCACATTTGAAAAGCTGCAGGTGGCTAATGGCTTCTGTATCAGAGGGCAAAGGTGTAGAATGTTTGTATCACAGCGGACAGTGCTGCCTTAGAGACTAATTCGAGGAAGAACCATATTTTTATACCATCTATTTTGTACCATTGCTAGTTTTGTTAATACTTGCAGTGGTATTCATCGAGGTGTTTATTTTGTCCCGATCTCTCTCAAAGGTCAAATAATAGACCATAGCTTTGTCGTCCTTCACCGCTTTCCAAGTGCATTCACATTCATGATGTTATTTAATGCAATAGCCTTGCAAAGCATGGCAGATAATGATGTTACAGGTAAAGCAACAAAGGTTCAGAAAGGTCAAGCAACTTGGCCAAGGTTCTGTAAACAGTAGATGGTAAAGCCAAAATTTCAACACAGGTTTTCTCATTGTATGCTTTCCAGAGGGAGGATTTGTGTATATGACGCCTGAAATTGTCCTTAGGCAAAATTATTAAGTCAGAAGTAATTTACCCGTGTTCTTGTGGGGAGAATCGTGCTTGTCAGTTTTCCTTGTTTAGACCATCAGGTTTTTCATTAGGTCTTGCCACTAACAAATACCTTTGTTTTCTTTCCAAACTTGTCGGCAACTTCTTTCATTATTTCACCGTGAGAGCACAGTTTACACTGGTGTATATTTGTTAATTGGAAAATTACCTTTTTAAATTAGTTTATAATGAGAATGGCTATGTTTACTGTCACTTGGCTATGTAGTAACTATAAGAGAATCAATTTAAACAAAAGCAAATTTCCAGAACTAGATGTGATGGAAGATACATATAAATAGAAAGGTAACCGATGATACCTGGTCAAGCATGAGGTATGTCAAATTAACCTATGAAAAGCAATTCATTTTTTCACTCATTTTAGAATATAGTTTAAAATATGTTCCATCCACTGGAGATCATAGCAAAGGCAGATAAACACCAAACCTATAATAAAATAACTAACAGAAAGTTCAGTTGTGATAAGAGGTTTATGTAAACAAACAACAACAACAACAACAAAACCAAAGGAGGTAGAGAACAATGGGTAGGTGGGGATACTGTTTCAGATAGGGTATAAGCCGTCCCGCCATGGCCAAGTCCAAGCTACCAGTATGACATCACTAAAATCACGGTTGGGGACTGATGCACACAGTAGGCTCTCACGAGCTGGTGAGGGCTGTCTGCAGCACACATTTCCTTTCCGCCTCTGCAAGGTGCCTGGGGACCTTTCCTTTAGGGGATCTCTGGAGTTCCTGGTCCCCTCATAGTTTCTGAGCGTAGGTAGAAACCACAAATGCTCTTTCTAGGCTATTCCCGGGAACAGTTTGTGCTCTGGGGCTATTTTGCTGGAGTTGAGGGCTTGTTTTGGGTTTGATAATTCCACCACAAGCTATATCCGTTTATGGAAACGCATGTGCTGGTTGCCATTGTAAATGGTCCCTGGGTCTGTGTTCCCGAAGGGAGGGCCCTGATTGTAAGCTTCAGCAGTATGATGAAGAAGAATTAGCTCAATGCAGTGGTAAGGGAGAAAACCTGGCTTATGGCGAAAGTTCTTGTGCTTGGGAAGGGCCGCTTGCAGAAATCATTTCCCTGAGAAAACTTAGTAGACAGCACACAGCTGTTGAAATTAGGTGAACATGATTTGAATCCTTCATTGACCTTGGCTAATCATTACCCTCTTTGAGCTCAGTGTTCGTATCTCCTGCGTAAGATCGCGGTGAAGATACATTACTGCCTGATGTATACGGTGTGTGAGGATACATACAAAGTGCCTAACGTGGTGTCTGCCACAGAATAGGTACTTAATTCTTATTTATTCATTTATTTATTTATAGACAGAGAGAGTAGGTGGGGGAGGGGCAAAGAGAGGGAGAGAGAGAATCCCCAGCGGGCTCTGCACTGACAGTGCTCAGGGCTCACAGACGCAGGGCTCAAACTCATGAACTGTGAGACCGTGACCTGAGCCAAAACCAAGAGTTGGACGCTTAACCAGCTGAGCCACCCAGGCACCCCTTAAATTTGTTTTAATGTTTATTTATTTTCGAGAGCGAGAGAGACAGAGACAGAGTGCGAGCGGGGGAAGGGCAGAGAGAGAGAGAGGGGGAGACACAGAATCCCAAGCAGGCTCCAGGCTCTGAGCTGTCGACACTGAGCCCGAAGTGGGGCTTGAAACCCCGAACCGTCAGATCATGACCTGAGTTGAAGTTGGACGCTTAACTGCGCCACCCTGGCTCCCCAATAGGTACTTAATTCTTGATCCCTCCTGTGTAAAGAGCATTGGCCGTGGGTGTAGGAGACAGCAACCTGTAAGCTATCCTCATCGGGAGAACCTGGGAGGATCCAGACTGAAAAAGGTAGGTTGAGGAAGACCCACGTGACAGATGCTGGAAGGACAGAGGACGAGGTGGCCGGTCTAGTAGCTGAGAGACCGTAACAGTCCTGAAACCAGGGCCTTCATAGTCACACTGGCCCACCACAACGGGTGGCTCTGGCTTCCTCCTTAATCGAATGGTGGTGGTGGTAGAACTAGATTGTTGATTTCTGAGAAGTTGGGGGAAAGAAAAGTCCCTTTAAGTTGCTTTGTTTGCCAAGTGAAATATCAATTAAGAGCACTGCATATAGCGTGGGTAATTAGCTGCAGATTCTCTGGATGGAATTTCCTACAATCTTAGAGCCTATAGAAGCTAATCATGGCCTACGCCCTCTCTTTGATATTCTGTGACTGAAGCTGAATTGATATAGGAGCCGCATGTTGGCTTAGAATGAAATATGACATTTCACAAGCCAAGCAAAACAGAAAGAGCAGATGAAGAACTCAAGACAGACAAAAAAGACAAAAAGGGGGAGCAGGAAAACATCCCTTGAAACATGAGCCAGGGAGCGTTAGGTCACAGAGGACAAAAGATCTGAGCTCTCAAGATCCCAAATGTTACACTATGAGCCACTTAGTAGCACAAGCAAGGAGGCTGTGGACGTGGCGAGGGACATCCATGAATAATGGGAGCCAGTGGCCTAGAAACAGAAAAACACCTTCCCTTCCAACCCAGTCCTAGGTAACCTGTTGTGTCTGGGACCAGGACAGGCTTGAAGCCGAGCGATCGGGACACATCTCATAGTGCACCCCTTGGGGAGTGCAGGCTGGATATTGAGCATGTGACTTCCCCACGGAGCTACAACATCGTCTGTACAGCCGGTGCAGCCTGCTGCTCAGGGACCTTTGCTCCCTCATAGTAAAGGATAGGGGCATGAGGGTGGTGAGGGCATGCAGCAACCAAATGTGTGGAAAGATGTCTTCTTCTTAACTCAGATAGACCGGTGAGTCCCGGAGCACCAGCTGCAGACAAATAATAAGGGGGAGTCAACAGGTTAAGGAGGAAGAGGGAAAGTCAGGCGGGGTGAGCTAGAAAATCCCCTGATTTGATGTGGGTGGCTGAGTGAAGAGCCACCTTCTCTGTCTGGGTCCTGGGTTCATAGACCACTCTGCCCTGGCTAACCTTGCTAGCTAGGGTAAGCCCCTTCGCAGTCTTGAGGCTTTAGCTTCCATATTAATAAAATGGCGGTGGTGGTAGCCCCACGTGTTTTCCAAGTTCCTATCTGGTCCCCTAATTCTCTTATTTTATCAAGGTGAGTGCCAAGGCTGGCTTCTGAGCAGTCCAGGGGTGGGTTGTGTTCTAACGTGGATGGGATACCCTAGCATCACCACCTCCATATTCCAAAGTTGGCTCTTCTCTCATTAGGTCCAATGGAGACTGGCTCTATCTCCAGACTAGTCAATACGTGGCATTCACATTCCATCTGCCACATCATATCCTCGTGGCATAAATAACCCATGGTTTCAACCGCATCTGGGTTAGATATCAGGATGCTTAACTGCATTTCAGGTGACTTTGAGATGAACACCATACCTGGATGTGGTGGCCATGCTCTTGTATTTGGCCTAGCAAAGAGGATTTGGGAAGAATTTAGCCTGGGAAGGACTCTTGATCTTCTGAGAGCATCTCTGATGCCCTAGGACAGCTTTTCACACCTGCTAAAAGTATCCTTCTCCTAGGACACCTACTTGTTTATCAACTGACTCCTTGCTCATGGGGCCAGTAGGTCCTGTTACAATGTTGCTTACCTTGCAACCCGGAAATAATATCTGCCTTGCCTTCATTTTAGGGTTCTAGAGAAGTGCTTAGAAAAATACCAGCTGTAATGAAACTGTAGGGTTATTAATAATGTTGCTGTTATACAACTTGATTGATGAGATTTTGATAAAGGCAAAGGCTCCCTGCCTTCTTCCCCTGCACCGTCCATAAGACCTGTTCCCAAAAGTACATCTCAGTCCACACTCCAAAGACATTTCTTGGAACCACATCTTAGTGCCGTTCACCCAATAAAAAGCCCCTCTGGCTCCAAGTGGGCATGAAAGTTCATCACAACATTTGCCATCAATAAAAAACCAATTCTTTCCATATGAAAGGCATTACTGCTGTCGCATGGTTATTGAGTGATGATACCTGAATATTGGGAACACAGGAACAGGGAAATGTACAAAGGGAAACTTCACAGGGACGCCAAATTGTAAAGATGGAAATGCAAATATCAGAGGGAATGAGTTAAGAAGAGCAGAGTACCTTGAGCTGGGGGGAGAAGGAGTGTTGGGAGGTGGAGAGAAACAGCAGGTAGGAAGGAGACACTCCGTGCTGCCTGGTAGATGAGTCACGGATGAGGGTGACACACAGAGTCACCCTGACAGCCCATAGACCATGCTGCATCGTGGCCAGCCCATCAGCCCGGGAATTTGTCAGAAATTGTCTTCCGGAAAATAGAGTCACAACAGCCGTTGCCTTTATCATGAGAGCTCCCTGGGCCACACAGGAGCGCTGGAGCTTGTTTGAGCCACAGCCACACCTGAGGGGCAGGAAGCTGGACCACATCAGAGCAGCCTTCTTTGTAGCCCTTCCAGAAGGTCAGCCTCCTTCAGAAGCCCAAGCCATGGCCTCCGAGCCTTCGTGGCCAGGATGTTCTGCCTGCTCCTTAATGCTGCCTCCCTCCAGTTACCCTTCAGTTCCCCTCTAACCTTCCGGTTCTGCCACACACGCTCACATGCTACAACTCATTTCTGTGGCCCTCTCTGGCTGGCCTGAGGAATGTGGGTCAGTGTGGTGGTTGAATAATACAGCTCTGGAGAAGAGCTGGGGTTGAGCATGGCTCTTTTCACTGCCTGGCGGGCCTGGGGCAAGTCACTTAGCTTTTCAGCCTCAGTTACCTGATCTTTTCACTGGGAATGATCCCTCCCTGGTGGTTGAGGGTGAGGAGCAGATAGAACCAAACAGTGAATGTCGCATGTAAGGGGCTGTGCATACATGAGGTTGGGTGACCATACTCTTGGTCCCGATGAAATCAGTAACGGGGCCCTGTTTCATTGTCAAAAGGGTTGTGATTTGGGTGATAAATTCTATCCCCCTGTGCCCTGTAACCATTGATAGATGGAAATACAGAGGGTCAAAATGAGACTGGGGACTGTCCCCAAAGACCCCCATGTCCTTAGAATGTTTGTCTGTTGCAGAGCAGAATTTCATGTCTGTGAGTCCTGATTCACTTGCAAAATAAAAATTCTTCAGTTAGTCCATTAAAAGAAATAACCGCCCTGTTTTAATTTCAGCAACGGCCTTGCAATGAAAAGACTACTAATTACTCCAATTAACCAGGCACATTAAGTGCACATGTTCAAACGGATATTAACATACCATCCATCTCGGTCCCGAGATGCTGAGATGCATAAACATTTAGTGGAAGAAATTGTGGCTGCAGAGAAAACACAAACAAAGCAGCCTGTTTGTTTGTGCGACTGTCTGCTGGTAGAGAAACAACCAAGAGACATGGAAAGACATGAGGGTGTCTCCCAGTTTATGTTTCCAATTATTGCCCAGAGGAGACGCGGAACAAAGGAACTCCTATTTATAGCCCAACTCTAAAATGGGGGGCTGGGTGGGGGCGAAGCTTAATCGTGAGAAAACGCAACCCACTATTGGCATTAATAACATAAAATAGCATTGTAGTTTATCCAGAGAACAAACAGTCATCAGGGAAAATAAATAACTCCTTCCATGTCTTGACTCCATGTACAATGTCGTCTAAAACCACGTCACTTACCAGTGATGGGAGCCAGGGTGGGCGTAGGGTAAGGCCACTGGAGCAGACAGGCTTTGTGGTGGAAGCTGGATCTGGCACCAGGATGTCCCTCTGTACCTGTAACCAGCAAAGCCAGTGAAGACCACATTTCCTTCAGCACCCCACTAGCCCTTGGGGCGTATCTCAGGACTCAGAATTCAGGAAATGCTAGCAGAAAGCAGGCGATGAACCTCTAGAGCAATGTTAGCTATTCAGAAGGGATTTGGGTTAATGTACAAATGGCCTCAGGGTTCAGAATCCCATCTAAAATGTTGGTGAGGGTTGCCATAGCAACACCCTCCTGGACCAGTGCTGCTGCCCCAGCCTCGGGAGAGGGCACCTGCCTTACATTGTTGTTAGTCTTATCTCCTTCCCTCTCTCCCTTCCTTCCCCTCCCTGTATCTTCTGTTTAAAAATTAATTTTTAAAAACAAGTATTAAGTTAGTGCACTGTACCAAGTCATTTTCTGTATCATCATCTCATCCAGCCCCGCTAACAACTCTTTAGAAGCCTGTTGTGGCTATCGCCATTTTATACGTGAGGAAGCTAGAGCCCAGAGAGGTGAGGTAATGTGTTCAGGTCACACAGTTTGAGTTCTAGAAGGCCTGGGAAACGGACAGTTTGGAAACCATGAGGAGGCACATGGTTGCTGAGAAAATTGCTGAGAAAGGTGCCTCCTTTTCCAGGTACTTGATTCCTTGCCATCTGGGGCTTCAGATCTCATACCTAACCACTGGATAATTCGGCTCCAGGAACAAGCTAGTCTAGGGAACAGAGGCTACACCTGCCAGCCCCGTGCAAGGGCCCATGGTGTGGTGGATATGCTGTCCTCTCCCTTCCAGCAATTTACTTGAAATTCCACAGTCATTCCAGATCTTCCCATGTTGTGGACTGGGTTTAGGGAGGGTCCTGGGAGAACATGCACATGAAGGTTTTTGTTTATTTTTTGCATTCTCAGCAAATTGGCTCGTGTTTTTGAGGCTCTGAAGCTCATAGTGGTGTTTCCTCTTTGGCTATGCCAAATCACTTAGAGGAAAGATACCAAGGAGGGATAGAACCCTCTTTTACTCTCCAAATCAGAGATTCTCTGAAGCTGGCTCAGGCTAGAAACGAATCCTCCTACAGGAACAGACTAGAACAGGCATTATCATCATCATTCATTAAGTAATTTTGGCCTCTTCCTTCATCTTTAAGTACTTACTCAATTGCCCTTGCTACCCTGGACCTGCAGGAACAAGAACAGTCAACAAATTCTGTCACTTCTTTCCTTGTAAGTTCGTCCTTTTCTTCCATACTGCACTTGTTACACTGGCTCAGGCAATCATTTTAGTTGTTCAAACTTCTTTGATTATAGTTTTTGTCTCTTGATCCCTCAATTCACCTTGCAGTCTACTCTCCAAATAATATTCTATTCTCAAGTCCCTCCTGACTCAACATTACACAGTACCCCATTGCCTATATTTGAGGTTGTTAATCATAAAAATTACACTTACTGTCCGAAATTCAAACAATACAGGAGTATATAAAGGAAAATAACTTTCTATCTATTTTTCTCTTTATCTTCAAAGCGGAGGATTGTTATTTATTTTGAGATTGCTTCTTCTTTAAAATTTTTATCAATATGGGGCGCCTGGGTGGTGCAGTCGGTTAAGCGTCCGACTTTAGCCAGGTCACGATCTCGCGGTCCGTGAGTTCGAGCCCCGCGTCACGCTCTGGGCTGATGGCTCGGAGCCTGGAGCCTGTTTCCGATTCTGTGTCTCCCTCTCTCTCTGCCCCTCCCCCGTTCATGCTCTGTCTCTCTCTGTCACAAAAATAAAAAATAAAAAAAAAATAAAAAAATAAAAAAAATAAAATTTTTATCAATATAGCCCATGCATAGGCTGAACAAAAATTCATTCAAATAGTAATAGGACTCTTAGATTGAAGAACAGCCGACTCCTGCCCCATGCTTCTCACTAGCACGGCCTGTTGAATCAAAGTAAAATGCTTTCACTAAACTTTCAGAGTTCTATGGGACATGATGCTGTTGGGATAGCCTTCCAAACCTTGTTTCTCCTCGTCTTCAATTGGGACCAACTACTCCCTCCGGGTCAGGCCATACTTTGGTAGTCTATCTTTTAACTGGAGAGGTTAGCCCATTTATATTATTTGTAATAACTGAACTATGTGGATTCATTTGTACCATCTTATTTTGTACTTTCTAGTAATATTTATCCTGAGTTTTCAGTTGTCTTTGCTTTTTTTTCTCCTTTGCTTCCTTGTTTTGAACTGATTGGTTCCATTCCCCCATCCCCAATTTCGGTCTTTTCCCTGTATTCCATTTCCTTTAGGAAGTCACCCTAGAAATTTTGATATGCCTATTTAACATAATAGAATTGAAAATTCATCAATATATTTGAGCTCTTTCCGAACAATAAAAAAGCAAAGAATCCTTGAATTCTGATTATCTTCAAATGTTATATGGGGTTATCCAGATTTTACTCTCCTCTTGAATTTTTAAAACCCAAAGAACGCTTGATTTTTCAAATCTCTCTTGATTTTATTTTATATCATCAATGTCCATTTATATTTAACCTCATATTTACCTTAAATTAAATATATGTCACTAATCCTCTTACATTTCAGACCTACCTTCTGAAATCTTTTTAGTTTTTCCTTTTTAAACATTCTTTATCGATTCATTCATTATTTTATTTATTCATTTATTCAGTGCAGAGCCCAATACGGGGCTCAATCCCATGACCCTGGGGTCATGACCTGAGCTGAAATCAACAATTGGACACTTGACGGACTGAGCCACGCAGGTGCCTGTCACTTTCTTTTTCCTAAAATGCATGTCCTTTAGAAGTCCCTACAATGAGAATGCTACTTTGCCACCCCCCTCCCCCATTTTTGAAAGGTAGCTTTCCTTGTTTAGCATTCTAGATTGTTAAATTGATACTAGTTGGTTGATATTCATGCATTTGATTTTCCTTGCTGTTCTTGAGAATTCATCGGCTGGTTCTCTCTGATTGCTTTTAAGCTCTTCTCTTTGTTTTTGTTGTTCCCCAGTTTTACTATGATATGTTTAGGAATGGCTTTCTTTTTACTCATTCTGCATGGGTTTCTCTGGGCCTTCTTAATCCAGGCACTGGTGTCTATGATTAATCCTGGAGAATTCTCAGCTATTATTCCTCTTAGCATTGCTTCTTCCCATTTTCTTTATTGTTTACTATAGAATATGCTCATCCGGTTTTTCAGTTTTCTTAAATATTTTCACATTTTCCATTGCTGTTTCCTTGTCTACTACAAGTGTGTGTAATCTCTGCAGTATTCCAGCTCATCTATTTTCTCTTTTAGCTTCATCATTGAAATGCTAACTTCATGGATCATAGTTTTCATTTCTAGAATTTCTACCTAGTCATTTTTCAAATCTGACCAGTTATGATAGTCTCTTTCTTTTCTTTGCTATACTTTCGCCCTTTAATATTTTTGAACATATTAATTATTCTAATTTCGTATTCTATGTTTGATAAGTGCTGGTATCTGTGGTCTCTATAGATCTGATTCTAGAGTTTCTTGTTTCAGTTGACTCACTCAGGGTGGCTGACTTCCTTGTGTGCTTAGTGATTAAAAAAAAAAAAAACAAAAAGAATTGATTTTCCTTGTAACTTAATGTGTAGGAATTCACTGAGGCCCCATTTGAACGTACCTTCCTCCAGACAAGATTGTCGGAATTTGCTTCTGCCGGGTGCCTGATGATTTTATCACAATAGAACCAATTTAAACCAAATTTTCAGAGTTTTCTTTCAGCTATAATGGTTGTGTATATTCAGGCTCCAAACCCGTGAAGGTCCAGATCTGAAATTAGAAATAGGAAGTATTGTTTTCTTTTGTTCTTGCTGCGTCACTCCAAGCTAAGGCCAAGCCGGGCGTGTATCTTTGCCTTCTTGTTCGGTAGCATAGGTGATTTTAGTTCACTCATCGACAGTGTGGACCTTCGTTATTCTTGGCTTTATCATGGGCCCCTGCTTATTAGACCTTTTACTCATCTTGGTCTTCAGGTCTTGTCCCTCGTGTGTGGGAAATGCTGATTTAAGCCCTTAATGACTCTTGAATTTGGGCTTTCCGGTCATTTCTGGGGCCCAAGAAATTACTTAACTTTGTAGCCAAATCTGTTATACGTTAGAAAAGTGTTCTTATATTTTACCTAATGCACTTAAGAATTCTCTGAAAATCGAGGCGGCCCTATTGTCAGAAGGAAAAGGCTCTGAGCTTTAGTTTGCTTCATCAGTGAAGTAGTAATACATCCATCATTAAGATTTTTGTGAGGATGAAATAATAGACTGAATAGACTTCTGTGTAGAAGCTTAATAAATGATAGTCATTACTGTTACTGCTACTCTTCTGTTGCTATTAGGAGTACAAAATTACTACTAAAAAACACGAATGGGCCTGTTATTCCGTGGAGAATCAACGAATTAGATGGTTAAAAGAAAAATCGTTGGTTTTAAAAACAGTTAAAAATTTAGCTTTCTAAACACATTTTTCATGTATATTATGTGTGAGGGCTTTTTTTTTTTTTTTTTTAAACACTTCCCTGAAGTAGCTAATAACTGATCTCCCTGTAGGACTTGAGCCCTGTCCCCTGAGCTGTACCTTTGATAGGGGTATGTGTGTGGGCCAGAGAGTAGGCTCCAGTCAATCACCAGTGTCAGAATCCACGGTGGAAACGCTTCCGTTCTATGCAGCATGGGTGGGCAAGCTGAAAGAACACCATTTATTGGAAGAAAGGTGCTACACATATACAACGAGGTGTTATATTTATTATTATTTCTATTTTAAATTATCCATTGAAGAAAGAGGACATGGCAAGAATTTTTAATGAGGCCCAAGGTCAAATTGGGGTCAGAAGCCCAAAGGGAAACACGGTAGTGCGCTGACTGGGATGCATGTGACCTTGGGCAGGTCAAGTCACTTCTCAGCCTCACTCCCCTTGCGTGCGAAGCAGAATGGTGGGGCTGTGTGGTTTTAGGGAGCTTCTCCGTCTAAAACTCGAGGATTCTCATCGCTTCCCAGCCCATATCCCCTGGGCTTCTTCGCTAATTCACCAACTTCTTGGACCCGCTACCACAGCTGTGCTAACGAATACTGTTTATCCGACAACGTGTGCCTGGAGTCCCCCTTTCTCTGATGTAAGAAACAGACATCAGAGCCACAGTAGAAACAGAATCCTTCATGTGGCTTTGGCCTCTCCCACTTCAGGAGATGCTCATCTGTTTCGGATGTGTGGTTGGAACACGAGGAGCTGCAGCAAGGTGCCACGATTGCCATCGAAGGAAGGAAGTAGTTGGAACGGATACCCTGTGAGTGAGGTTAGCCCGGTACAAAAGTAGGCCACACCTAGAGACAGTTTGTAGAAGACTCAGCAAAACAGCTTGATCTCAGCCAGGGGACTCGGTCTTCTCCCTGAGCCTAGACGTCACTCCAGGGAACGAAAGACAGTCATGGCACAGGACCTGCTCGAAGGAGGGCGGCTGATACACGGTGGTCTCTTCAGGGTCTGAAAAATGGGTGGCTGGAACGGGCGTGGCTGGCACACCCTGGGAAAGGGCAGTGGCACTGGGGGGAGGCGGCACTAGGCTCAGAACTTGGCTCTACCGCGTTTCGGCTTCCGGAGCCTCGTCTCTGACTGGAGGCCGGAAGTCGTGGCACCGGGGCCGCCCTGTCATCCTTTCCCCGACGTCAGTCGTCGGAATGCCGCCTCAACATGCTTGCTGTATTCACCTGCTACCTGTCCTGTCGTCTCCTCATATTCGCACTGAGGTCGATTTTCTGTTTTCCTGAAATGTTTGTTTTAAAAGGGAGCTTTCTGTTACTATCAGAAATGGAAAGCCAGGATCACGCGTCAGAGTTACAAGTTGATCACCCATGCGCACGCCACAATGAAAACAACGTTAAGTCCTCACTAGCTACCACTGCCTGTGGAACTCTCTGGGCCTGAGGTTTGCTCTGTTTTTGCTAAAGTCAGACGAGCCATTATTAGATTTGCTGGGACACCCTACTGAGACTTGGGGGGGGGAATGAAGAAGGCCCCGGGGCTGACAGAGAATAAATCACTTGCTCTAAGCACACAGCCAGTCAGGGGGACAGACACAATGGGAACCAAAGTGATTTGTGTCCAAAACTGGAGTCTGTCCCCACAGGGCTATTGCTTCCCTTCCATGGTGAGTCAGTGTTATTTAATGCTGCGACTTCGCGATGTCCAAGAGCATGTTAGGTGCTGCCTAAAACATTTCCTGCATTGTGACTTACAAGCATCTTATACACAAGGGGACATTGCCCAGCATGAAAGCAAGGAGCATTGTGCCTGACATCTAGAAAGTGCTCAGGAAGGCTTGGTCCCTTGCTCCCCATTTTCTCCTGTCCATGGGACAGGCGATCCTAAGCCCTGTTCTAGTATTCAAAGGTACTTGAGGAGAAATGGCCGCTTCAAGGTGTCGCAGCTTGAAGACACTTGCCATTATTCTCTGATGATTCGACAGCTTCCGGGCAGCCTTCCAATGGCAACTTGCTTTCCACAGTGGACTTTCTACCTGAGGAGAAAAGGAACCAGTCAACTGAGAGCAGTGTTCTAGTTAGGTTCTCCCGTGTACCTCAGTGACCAGTCCATATCCCCTGAATGAGTGAGTACATGTCTGGTGGTTATACTTTGGATGCTAATACTATCAATAATAAGATGGCTGTGTGAGGGAGCTCTTACGCTCTGCCTGACGTGTAGTAAATGTTTCTCCTGTATTATTTTACCTCCTCAATAACCCTATGAAGTACACACTATTGTCCTATTTTACAGATGAGGAAGTTGAAGCTTGGAGAGTCAAGTCATTGTTTGACTCCAAAGCCTGTGGAGGCTTCCAATTCGAGCTGAGATCCGAGCGGCTCTGAGTTCTGGTGAATTTGGTGGATGGTGGTCAGGCCTTTGAGCACCAGCTCTGACTGCCGACAACTCTAGTGTACGAAGCTCTCAGTATGGTGTGGTGGCCACAGGCTCTGGCTTTGGTCTCAGTCCTGAGTCCAAATTGTCTCCTGCCAACTACTGGCCAGGTAATTTGAGGCAAGCCACCTAGTTTCCCTGGGCCCAGTTCCGTCATCTATGAAGGGAACACCGCAGAAGGTAGCACTTAGCACAATGCTCTCAGCACACGTTAGCATTCAGGAAAAGGTATTTATTATTACAGAGAGGAAGCAAAGAGGGCCTGGACTGGGGAAAAGAGGTCATTTTAAGAGGAAACCAGAGATGGAAGGAAAGTTATTTCTGTTTCTTTTCTCTCTCTCTTTTTTTTTTTAACATTTATTTATTTTTAAGAGACTGAGAGAGACAGAGCACGAGCAGAGAAGGGGCAGAGAGAGAGGGAGACACGGAATCCAAATCAGACTCCAGGCTCTGAGCCGTCAGCACAGAGCCCGACGTGGGGCCCGAACCCACGAACCGTGAGATCATGACCTGGGCCGAAGTCGGCCGCTTAACCGACTGAGCCACCCAGGCGCCCCGAGTTATTTCTGTTCCTTTGCGACTTAGATAAAAAGTGCCAGATGAGGCTTTGGGGTGCTGATTTCCTCTTTTCTTAGAAACACCCCCAGTGAGCAAACTGTCCCGCCTGAGTGCCCCCAGAATGAGGCTTCAGCACCTCCAGGTAGTTGTTGGATTCACATCCTCCGGAGCCACGGGGCCCGCCCTGCTGCCCGGTCCCAAAACGGCCCGCTGAGGCTGTGGCACTTCAGGAAATGAATTCCCTCACACGGCAGCCAGAGCCGGGAGAACACCCAAGAAGCCTAGGCGGGGCAGCGGCGATGATGAAGGAGCGTGGCCCACACTGCAGGGAGGAAGGGGAGCTAAGGCCTGGACTGAGCCGGGGCTCGTCCTCCAGCGGGGGCTCTGGCGGGCTCCAGCCTTCTCCTTCCCGGGCATTCAAGGATCCCCTCCATCGTGGCCTATGAGTTTGGAACTCGAGGAAGACGCTGTCAATAAAATATGGCCTCTCTTCCTCATCCGTCCTCCCCACCCCACTCCCCCTTCCTTCCAATCACTGCATCAACCCTCACTTGCCTGTTTACTTGGTTTTGTGGTTTGGGCTTAGATGTGGTTAGAGAGGGGTGGGGCAGAGGACAAGCTCTCCACCCCACTGCCTCACCTCTCCCTCGTACACGGAGGTGCCCTACTTGGTCTCAGAGACCCGACATGATAGTCTTGGCATAGCAGATGGGGAAGTTCTGATTCGGTTTCCCCGGGGTGGGGCCTAGATATTGGCATTTGTTGAAAGCTCCCAGGTGACTGTGATTGGGAGACACTGGTCTAGTTATGGAAAGAACCGGATGAAACTGTACTTAAGAAGGCTACCTGCGGGGGGGAAGAGCTGGGCCCGGCCATTGTGAGAGGTAGCGTTGCTTACCCCTGCATAAACATTAGCTAAGGATGGTTGGATTGTCTACAGTCTTTTGGCAAACCTCTCAGAAGCTCATTGCCACCATTTCATGGATGTGGACAAAGGGTACCTATTGTCCAGCGTACTTTACTCCCACCAAAAATGGCCTGCTCAGCAAACCTCTAGGAGAACTAGGGGGTTATGACACCAATGGCATGACCGGCTGACTGACTGACTGATTGATTGATTTTTAAAATTTATTTATTTTGAGAGACAGAGACACGGCTCAAGAAGGAGAGGGGCAGAGAGAGAAGGAGAGAGAGAATCCCAAGCGGGCTCCGTACTATCAGTGCAGAGCCCGACGCTCACGCACCTCGAGATCACCACCTGAACCAAGATCGAGAGTCAGATGCTTAACTGACCGAGCCACCCAGGCACCCCCACCAAGGACATGATTTAGCTCAGGTGGTGGCGGTGAAAGTGGGACCAGCCAAGACCCGAACCCTCTGGTGCTCGGGTCATTCTAGATCCCTCCAGATGCCATTGGTCCAGTGGGTGTGCCCTCAAATAATGAGTTCCCCCCGATACGATCTGCGGGATACTGGAGGCCATGTTCCGCCTGCCAAGATAACCTGGAGGGCACCAATGCCACTTACAGAGCAAGAGGAAACTGCCAGCGTGGCTTCTCACCAACAGGTTTACAGTGGAAATCACAGGCTTAGAACCTCAGTGAGATTCTGCAGAGGATTTTTAAGGAAAGAAAGCGTTCCTTGGCAGACCTGCTTTTGTGGTGAGGTTGGGTAGTGAGTATAGGGTCAGGAAATGCCAGGTGCACGAGGAGCAGGCCTGCAGAGGTCTCGGTTATGAAAACACGTGAAACACACTGATCAGCGATACAGATAAGAGGTGACTCCCCACCCCTGCCCGCCCTGCCCCACCCCAGGCTTTTACACCTCAGCTGCAGACCTGAACTCCAGAGTTGGTGGCACAGCGGTCTGCACGAGGCCCCTCGATTGTTTCACTTACTTTTCCCCTTCCCCAACAAGGTTGCCACAGTCAAAATGCATGGTCCACCAGCAACAACCGACTAGAAGAGGTGATAGAGGATGAGCCCTTCTTCACACCAGCAGCTAAACCCACAGCACATCTGGGAATTAACCTAACAGAAGATTGCCCAAAACCTTTTGGGGAAATTTTAATAACTCTTGGGAAGAATGCACAAGAGTGCCAGGGTGGCCCAGTTGGTTAAACGTCCAACCCTTGATTTCAGTTTGGGTCACGAGCTTCCGGTTTGTGAGACAGAGCCCCGCGTCGGTGCGGAGCCTGCTTGGGATTCTCTCTCTCCCTCTCTCTCTGCCCCTCCTCAGCTAGCACCCTCTCTCAGAAACATTTAAAAAAGAATGCACAAATTAAGGAATGGTATTAGGACAGAATATCTTTAACGTAAACTAAAACACACACACTCCATTTTTTTTAAGGTAATCTGGAACCATAACAACCCCCCCTTTAAAAAAAAATTTTTTTTTAATGTTTATTTATATTTGAGAGCAAGAGACAGACAGAGTACAAGTGGTGGAGGGGCAGGGAGAGAGGAAGACAGAAGCCGCAGCAAGCTCCAGGCTCCAAGCTGTCAGCACAGAGCCCGATGCGGGGCTTGAACTCATGAGCCATGAGATCATGACCTGAGCTGAAGTCGAACTCATGAGCCATGAGATCATGACCTGAGCTGAAGTCAGGCGCTTAACTGACTGAGCCACCCAGGTGCCCACACACACTCCATTTTTGAAAATGTGCAGACATACTCAAGGTCTTATAGTAAATAAGTGGGTGCCCATAGGCAGAGGGAATGAGACCGGGAATCACAGACATAGACACCTGTGCAGACACACTTAAACACATTTCTCAGCAAATAATAGTTACTATCTTGAATACTCAACCAAAATAGGCAATATGTGCAGATTATCACCATCTTTATGCATGTCCTTTTTTTTTTTTTTAAACTATCAATTTTAGACTTCCTTGAGGCAAGGATTATTTCTTGTATATTCTTTACATCCTCCATGGTGCTTAACTCAGTGCGTTTCGTGTAAAAGCCACTGAATCCGTATTTTTGTGAAATTTCCATTAAAAATAACATTTATCCATTGCAGAACATTTAGAACATGCACGTTATAGAGGAGATTTAGAAAAATCTGTATTTTAAGAATTTATCTGTTAACACAGGTAACCAAAAGTGTAGCAAATGCATCTGTAATTCTACTACGTATGGATAACCAATATGAACATTGTGGGTCTCTTATTCCAGTTTTCACTTGGAGTATTTTTTAATGATTGCCTGATGGCGTTTTAGTGTTTACATTTCATAGTTTTGCTAGTTTGTTGCATAGTTTGCTAGTTGGCTAGTTTGAATGAGAAAACATTTAGGAGGGCATTCAGTACACAAAATATTGGCTATGCAAGGGGAAGGGCAGGGTGTACAAGGCAGGAACAATCAGTCCTTAGGATGAGCTGAAGGAAGACGAGGGACTGGCCAGGCTCAGTGTGGGTGTGGGTGTGCGGTTGATGGGGCAAATAGTGCAGAGATCAGCAAACTTGTTCTGTAAAGGGCCAGATGGTAAATAGTTGTGGGTCGCACGATCCCTGGTCACAACTACTCACTGGCCCCGTTACGCCGTGCGAGCAGCCATAGACAACCTGTGCACAAATGAACGTGGCTGAGTCCCAATAAAACTTTATGGGCATTGAGATCTGAGTTTCATGTAACTTTCTCAGTTTTCGGAGAGAAAAGAGAAAGCTCAGCAAATCCAAAGAACCGACAGAAGTTTTTCATGGATCACTGAGTGGCTTCAGCCACTGACAGCTGGGCTCCATGTGCCACGGGGAGGGTGTGCAGGAGCGGAGTGAGATCAGCTGGAAAGAGCTTTAGAAGGGGACCCGTTCAAGGATTGCACGGAGACGCGAGCCGGTGCTCAAGACTGCTTTAGGCCAGAAAGTCTGCGTTCAGGTTATTCTGCACTCTCTCAAGAAGAAAAGGCAACACCCAGGGAGAGAGTGCCCCACCTGGGGAACACCCAAGATTTAATGCAACTTGCCGACCCCGGGGTTGGATGGGAGAGGTGTCCATAAATCACTCCACAGGCAGGACGGATAGTCTGTGGGATCCTTGCAAGGTCAGCCCCGGGTATGTCTTCCCCACTCTTCTTATTATGACACACCTCGGCACACGCCTGTCACTTTCCACATCTTGGGCCCTCGCTGCTGTGTTCCCATCAGTCCCAGCCACCAACCCCCCCAACTTTCCCCATAAAGCCAGATCACACTGTCTGCACGGCCTTGTTCCTTTCTTGATCAGTCTCATCCTGGTTTAAATGCTACTCTGAAACCCTCAGTTCTGCTCTGTCCTTAGTATTTCTCCCCTGCCTTCCCACCCTCTTTGCTCCCCCCAGGCTGAGTATACGCAAACGGCCTGTGCTAGGCAGAGGAAAGATTATGTTTATTCTCATTTCGTTACACTTCACTGAAGTTAAATGCGTACCTCAATGAAACATGACACATCCCAAGATCTAAGCAGATTGTTTTTCGACACCGAGTGCCTGACCTCAGCCTGATTCCTTGCACCTTTTTCCAGATTTCCTGGACGTGGTGTTTGGGTGCGATACCTGCATACTTTAACTTCATCGCTCTCCCAACTGCAAGAAGGCTTTCAGCATTTGGAGTCTGGGATTTGATTGCTCAACCAGGGGAGACATTAAGAAGTGATCCCACAGGCAAGATTTGCACCTTGCAAACTTGCTTCGAATTTTGAGCAGGGGGCAGTGTGTGTGTGTGGGTGGGGGGGGGGGGGGTTGAATGGACTTGCCTCATAGTCCTGGTTTGCAGGCCTAAATGATGAAGCAATTAATACACAGCACATAAAACTGTCCAGTCTGTTTGTTCTTGCTGTCATATCGTCAGTAATGATGGCAGGAACTGACTAATGAACCGGCCCAAGCATCTGTGTACATAGAAAACGAGAGAGGAAGCAAGGGGGCACACATAACAAATAGCACTCCCATTTCTCTAAGAGAGCGACTCTTCATTTCCTAATGCTTTTTCTTGTGACTCGTTCAGGTCTTTCGGAGGGGGGGGGGACCTTTATGAAATATAAGCTCCGTTTCTCATTTCATTGAAAAACCTTTAAGAAAAGCCATTTTTCATACTTAAGACTTTCCCAAATCTCTCCTAACCAGTTACCCTCTGTATTGTATCTTTCGTAGCTGGCAGTCATCCAGCGACAATCCTTAAAAATCCCTTTACAGTTTTAAAGGAAAATACAAGCTCTCATTTACCACTGGATCGAGTCAGAAAATAAAAGCTTAATGCCTTGACAGGCCTGGATATTTTTTTGAGGCCTAAGTCTGATTTATGGCAGTAGCCAGTAAACCAGGCTGGTGAAATATTTGCTGCTGCTCCCAGGGATATGGAAAAATGAAGTGTGAAGTTCTGGGGAGAGCAGGCCACAGCCTTCCAGTCACTAAACACTCCCACCAAGTTGGCAGGGGAACAGAGCCCCGGGCTGCAAGATGGACCTCAAAGGAATAGGGGAGGAGAGAGGGGACTGCGCACCGTGTCAAAATACTGCCAAGGCTTAACGCTCGCCATACATTTTGTGACATGGGGTGGGATGTTTATGAGGGGGGTTTAGGGAGGAAAGAGAAGAGAAACATTTTCTTCCTTCTCTCTTTGTTTTATTTTCTTTATAGCTTCCCTGTAGGGGTTTCGCTCCAAGCAGAAGAAATTAAGAACAACAACAGGAGTGTAGGAAGTTGCTTAAGCCCCCACCATAAAAGCGTTCAGGTCGAAAAATATGATCTGGTTAGAGAGAAAGCACTGAGTTGCCCTGGGTCTGAGGCTTCAAGGCAGGAAGACAGACCCACCTCCCCACGCAAGGTCCCCCAGATCTCAGAGCGTGGGAGCCAGGATTTTCATTCCCATGAAGAGGGAATTTCCTAGAGGTAAAAAGTCAGGTGGGTTTTTTTTTCCCCCCAGAATTTTCTCGAAGTGAGTCATCCCAAACGCACATGCCAGGTGAAACACTTGGTGGTTTGTTTTTTCTTCTTTTTTTTCCTTTCCTTTATTTAAAAATAAAAATAAATTAACATCCACCGCTTAGATTGGGTTTTCATTTCAAGTTGCTGAAGTAGAGGGTTGGATACCCAGGCTTGTCTCAAAGGGCTTCATCTGTACTCGGTATTATTTACAGGGGAGATGGATGGAGCCCCTGGGGATGTGGGGGGGGGTGGATTTTCATTGTATTCTGACGCGAAAAAGCCCTCTTCTAGGTGATATTTTTGGTAGACGAAGGCAAGGAAGGGCAAAAATGGAAAACCTGCAACTCATTTTCTCCCCACACAAACTTATCTTTGGAAAATCATTGTCAAAATCTGATTCATTGGAGGGCTAAAACGTACCTCTCTATTATTTTTAAATTTTAATAACGGCCTGTCTATCTGCCAGATGCAGATTTATGTTACAGCGAAGGCTTTGGGTCAGTTAAAGCAGGCTCAGTAATTACAGAAATGTTTATACTCAGCTGTAGTCGTCCCCATGCCTCTCTAAATCACTAATGAACACACCTACTCTCCCTCAGACAGACTCTCCCAGGCTCACTTTAACACCCCCACAAAAACGGCCTCCCTCATTTACTCCCTTATCATAAGGTTAAACTTTGAGATAATTCGACTCAATAAACATTTATTGATGCCTACCATGTATAAGGTCGCGTTGGGCAATCCAGGGGGCCTGGGGAGCTTGGGTGGAATACAAAAACAAGATCCTGGTCCTAGACTTCAAGACATTCGCCGTTGACAGAGGGAGAAACTAGTCTTTGATCCATTTGCCTTTTGGTAAAACTTAATCCTTAGAAAAAGCAATTAAAGTTGCTTTATTTTTTCCACACTGGCAGGAGAACATGGAGGCCTACAGAAACTAAGTGACCAGCCCAGTGCCACCAACAGTAATTGCAAACATGGCTGAGCTCCTGTCTGGGCTAGGCGCTTGGCTACGCACTCCCTGTGCTCATCTCCTTGAATCCTCGACACCCACCGCGAGGCCCCTCCTTCTACAGATGAGGAAGAGGGCAGGTTAAGGACCCTAGCCAGGAGCACATGGCAAGGAAGTGTGGGGCCGACATTCCCAGGCCCCTGTAGTCCCTCCAACAGAGCTCAGCCTGGAACTTCCGTCTCCTGCCTCCTGGTCCACATTTCCCCACTTGTGTCTCACCCCCCACACCTGTGAGGTTGAGGTGGAATTTTAAGAGAAAAGCAACAACAACAACAACAACGACAACAAAAACAGCATTTCACCTTTTGGTTTATTTTGAATGGGTTTGGGGTGAAGAAACTAAGGAGTGCTTTGCAAACTGCTTTTGTTGAGTTGGAAACACCTAGGTTTCACCCTTAAGGAGGTCTGTAAATAGTTGATGACAATTTGAACATGGTCATTTTTTTTAAGCCGTACTTCTTGAACAGGACTCTGTTTCGGGAAACTGAGAAATCCAGGGCATGTACAGAGGGACCGGACCTCCAGGGTGGCCGCCCTGGTTTTTGGTAAGCGACACGCTGAAAGAGATTATGGAACACTGAATTTCCTCAACGGCGACTACCACACACACACAGGCTAACGCACACACCCACAGTTCAGATATTTTGGCAAATGTCCTGGCTTCCCTCCACCACTAAAACGAAAGTGAAGGTGAAATCATTTGGGGGCCGCTGGAGTAGAGTTCTCACCCTTGATAGCTGGCCATAGATTTAAATGTCTCGCAGGAGGCCCAATTAAACATTAGTGAGATCCCAATTCACCGAAGGATCATGTTTTCTGGTCATTTTCATCACTCACACTTCCCAGCAAGTTAACAATGAGTTTCGAATATGACTTCTTCCCTCAGGCACCACCCCCCTCCCCCCACCTATTTTATTGTATTTTATTTGGGATCTGGAATCTCATTGGCTCAAGGGTCTGGAAATGAGGCTAGGCAGATTTTTCTGACCAAAGAACTGGTTGCTCTCTACATACACCCTCGTTTTGTTATGATACAGAGCTATCTCAGTTGTGGGCTGGTAGGGGTCCCCATATTCCATTGACAATGATTATTCAAGATGATCCCTGGGACACAAGGTTGAGGGCACCTTGTGCCTCACACAAAGATGTTTGTTGAACGACTGAATGAATGAGTGAAGCGGGGCCACCTCTTGCTTGTGATGGCTAGACTAATGGGGCAAATGGTGGCCGAGCAGGTCCTTCTTGCTGCTTGCCCCGGTGTGATCCCCATCTTGTGTGCTTGGTCAAGAACAGCCATCTTCACACTGTGGTTTGCATCCTTCTGGTGCCTGAAGGTTTTTGAGGGGTTATGCAGATGCATGTGGTTTTAATGGCATTGATTTTCAGATCCTTGACTTCCACTGACTCTTTTCTAGAGCTCCCCAATCTGAGAACACACCTCTGGTTATCCTTTTCTATCATCCCTTTACAACTGCCCCTCTCACACTTTTAAAATAAGACATCCTCTCACCCACCCCAGTCTCACTGTAAAACATCACCCCAGGGTCTGCATCTCCTCTGGTCTCTAAATAATGACATTCTTTGAGAAGGCATTTTGCCCAAGGAAGAGTCCCAGGAGAACAGAGGAAAGAGAGCCTTGGGGGAGAAATGCTGAGAGGGGACAGAGCTCTATTTCATCCTATGACAAACTCACAGCAAGTGTCAGGGCACTTAGGTATGTATCTGCCATAATCATCTATCTACCCACTCATCCATCCATCTATCAGAATGACAATTCAGAAATGAATCAGTCGCCACGGGGACACATATTAACACACTTACGCGAACTGAAAAATGAAGTACGAATTTCTCTGTGAGAAAGTGAGTCTGATTTGGCTGATTAGACCGGCAATGAGAACTGCTTTGTCATTTAGGTCTCAAGGCAGACGTTTCCCATCAAGGGGATTGTCTAAATCTGTTGCAACAAGGATTTTGCACGATTACAGTACACACAACCTTTCTAACATGCAATGATGACATTTAGATGTCATCTTAAAATGTGGTTTAAAATATTCCTTTGGTGGGATTACACACACACACACACACACACACACAAGTCACTTGAGGACCCCTTGTTTAGAGCAAGTTTGGAGACATAGATGAGGGGGAAACTCGTTAACAGACAGCAAGGGGCCTGGGGTTAGAAAAATGCTCTCAAAATTGCAGAAATCTAAAAAGAGGAAGAGAAGGTGATAAGAATTAGGAGACCATGGAGGAGAAGCTAGAGCTGTGTGTGCTTGGGGATGAACGTGTCTGATGTTTGTGAGATCTTGGAGAGCTGTCTGTTATTTCTAGGAAGAGAAATGCCCATACCGTTCAGATTTATTTGTTTTATCCGTCAGAACACTCTGGAATTTCTCTTCCTTCACACCAAATTTTACTTTAAGAGAATCAGGCGATCAGAACATAGATACACAAATTGCCAGCTTGCTACTTTTTGGTTTTGCTAGTTATAGTGAGCAAGTGAGTGAGAGTATTTCTAAGTCCTAGAAAGTCATACATAGACCACGACGGTATATTATACGTAACGAAGCAGGTGATTCTGAAGCAGTTGGGGCAATGGAGTGGTGAATACCAGTAGGCCAAATTCTCCAGAAAAGTATTTATGCTGAGGTTCTAAGAAGAAAACACCTCATAAAACAGACACACTTTTAAGAAGCCATGAGAAGTGGTCAACACGCTGCAAAAGATGTGCAAATTTAGTGCTGACGTTACACCAGAGATTGCTGTGTTTAGCTGCCTACTTTACTGCTATCGGGCCTCTGCTACACCCCCATTAATCTGTCAGTCGAACGAGCTCTAATTATGCATCTCCTAACCTGGTGCACTGTAGGACCCTGTGTTCAAGTGGGAATAGATCTTCAAGATTTACTGCACATATGCCCGTGGTCTCAGTGGGTCTCTAAGCTGGGCGGGGAGTGCAGGGGGGATCCGCTTCCTCCCAGTTACTGAGAACACCATTAGAGGTCAAGAGAAGCACATGTGCACGGCAGAAGCAGCTGAAGATTCAGCTAGGGATTCAGCGCCCTCTTAACAGCCTGACAAAATGCAAAATGCCTTTCAGTATGGTGCTTTAATGTACATGGACAACGTGTAGCCCAGAATATATAGCGTATATAATCATTTGTTGGAGGGGGTGTTAGCGGCCTCACCCCTCCCGCTGCCAGTCTGGCTGCCTCAGATGTTCTGCTTCCTTCTGTGGCTGGCCCATTTTCTGGGTGGATATGGCAGTGAGGAGGAGAAAGGGAAGGGTTTTTGCCTTTTATTGCCTTTTATTATGGATCTGTATATATATATATATGATATATATATATGATATATATGACATATATATATGACCTATATATATGATGTATATATACAGGATTTTGATGAGGATTTAGGGAGATTATATATCTTATCAAAATCCTGTGAGGTACACACTATAAACCCTATTTTAGAAGTGAACAATCACCGGGAGGTTCAGACTGTGTGTGTGTGTGTGTGTGTGTGTGTGTGTGTTAGGGGATGTGTGTAGTCCCGCAGCCCTGACTTCGGGAAAGCTGAACATCTTTGATTTCTTTTTCCACCAGTTTGCTTTCTCTTGAGCCTAAAACAGGGCTTTGTGGATGTCTGACTGGTGTTCCAATCCGCACTGCTGGCTTCCCCTCCTTCCCCTCCATCTATCAGAAGATTTGGCGGGGAGGTAAGTCAGATGATGTCCATAAAAGACTTTCTTCCTCTTGGAGGAAAGGTGTCCACACACAGACACCATGTCCTATCCAAGTTCCATGTGTCTTGGTGGCCCCATCCATCCCCAGGGAGCCTGAGATGGACCCAGATGGGGAGGAAACGTGCCCTGTTGCTGCTGCGTGCACTCCTGAGGTGAACAGTTGTGTTGGGCTCGACTTAGCACTGCCACAGCACCCAAAATATCTTTGTAGGGAGCAAAAAAAAACATTCTTTGTTTCACAAACACTTTGGCTGACTTTTTTTTTTTCTCATGTCACTTATTCCTAACTTACCCTAACAGTCATAGCAGGGATTTCAGATATTGTGAGTTTGACTTTCAAAAAAAGGCCACGGTGCAGGCTTATTTTGAATTTTAGTATTAAATCTCAGCTGCTTAAAACCTAATTTCTTTTCGGCTCGTCTTGGCTTTGCTGGCACGGGAAGTAAAATTCACTGCAATTCCCTGGACTAAAAAAATGTCAAGACCCTGGAGTCTGGTTGATACTCAGGACAGGCCTCTGGACACGGGTGGAAAAGAGTCTCTGAATGACCCCAAACATATATGACCTTAGGTTTCATGGGCTACCCTCAAAGTCCCTGCCCACAGGCCCTGAGCTCCTTTCATTGGAAGCCGAGTTCTCTGAACAGAAAATGTAACCACGATAGGCTGTGTCACTTTAGTGATATATCTCTCAGAATATTATAAACTGGGTAGCTGAATTTTTCATTGCCTCAGAGACGTCCACAGCCAGAGATCTAAGGATAGAAAGTTCATGTATCTCTCCATTAAGAAATTTAATTCACATTTTACCCGGTCTTAGCCTTTGATTAATACTCTGGATACATCATACAGCAGTCCTTGGGATTATGAAAAGTGATTTGTCTAATCTGCATGTCAGGTCTCCGTTGGGATATACACCGGGGAAAAACATACACACACACACACACACACACACACACACACACACACCCAACACTCTGGAGCTATTGACTTCATAGCATTTGCTTAGCATTTGCCTTTACGTTGTGGCCAAGTCAAGCGGATAAAAAGCAATTTGATCCATGGAGTGTGGCGAGAGTGTTGTCACCATCTACAGAACCAATTCGTCTGGAGGATTTCATGCTTGTACATATCAACACTGGAAGTGGGTTTTAATGAAATTTCTAGCAAAATGAAGTTAATATAAAAGTGAACGTAAAAACATATGCTTATGGTTCCAGTTGGCTGCTGGAGGTACAGTCAGCATTGCACAGGGTTTGGGTCGTCACTCCTGGAGCTTGGCCCCAAGGAATAAATTTTGGATGATCTGAGTCAATGCCGGGTTGAAGGACAATTGTAAAGGACAAGTGTTTCATGTCACTGGCCTGCACTGGTACTCTCTGAATGTGAACTAGCCCTCCTACCCATTGGGCTTTTCCTTTCTCAGTACCTACGGACTCACTTCTCCACCAAGGCAAAAATCTCAGCCTCTCCCCCTTTTTGTCCACAAACTGAACTTTCCCTGATATAACTTGGTATTGTTTCAGGGTCATCCTCTCTTCTAGAGGAATGATTAGCCAATCTGATGTGCACATCTACTTAAATAGGTTGCCCAAGATGATGCATGTGTTTTATCGGGCACATGTCAGGTGACTGTGCCCTTCTTTAGTGTTTTAAATCCAGTGGAGGATTTTCATGGCAGACAGTCAGAAAGAAATATGCTGGAGCAGATGGACCTTTTACATGCTTCTGTATTAGAACTCACACGATAGTGGCCTATTTCCTGGAAATAGGGATTTGGCCCTGCCTGGAGGGTGTATCATGCAAGAGTCTTGCTTTAACCAGTTACGTGAACCAGAGAGAGATGTAGAAGCATCAGAGATAAGCAGCGTATGGAACCCAGGCACTGGTGGAGTTGGATGGAGACCCTGTCATTCTAATTTGGGAAGTGCAGGCAGGCCTGAAAGAATCTTGGGAAGTCGCCCCTTGCCCTGGGACTTGAAAGGAGACTTGAAAAACAAGTAGTTACTGCAGAATGAGTAACCTTTTGGGCAACAGACTTTAACATCTCACGAACCCTTGAAAGAGGCAGGATTTTCCTGATGAAATAGAAATGCACTTCCTGTTGTTTCATTTTGCTTTTTTCCTTCAGTGAAAATAATAATCTAGTGCTTATTAGCAAACCTTGATATTACTTCACACATTAAATGTTATTTTAGCTCCTTTCTAGATCAAATAATCCCGAATATTAAAGTTTTCTCTCTTGATACATATTTCTACATCTTTCATTATTCTTTTTTTTTTTTTTTAAATTTTTTTTTTTCAACTTTTTTTTATTTATTTTTGGGACAGAGAGAGACAGAGCATGAACCGGGGAGGGGCAGAGAGAGAGGGAGACACAGAATCGGAAACAGGCTCCAGGCTCCGAGCCATCAGCCCAGAGCCTGACGCGGGGCTCGAACTCACGGACCGCGAGATCGTGACCTGGCTGAAGTCGGACGCTTAACCGACTGCGCCACCCAGGCGCCCCTACATCTTTCATTATTCTTATGAATTTTCCCAGGGCTCTTTCCACATTCCCTACTTTATTTTAGTTGCATGACAACCCAGTTGAAGGAAGACATTGAACTATATCTGATACTAGGCCTCAGAGTCTGAAGTCTGTGTTTGGATCCTACCTTCACCCTTTAAAAACAGAGATGTTTCTGAGCCTCAGTTTCCACATCTTCAGAATGGGCATGGCTAGGCTTCTCTCCTTCCCAGCACTGTTATGAGGATTAGATTTGAAATATGGTAGAAAATTACTTGGCACCTGGAACATGGGTTGTACATAATAAAAACAATTTCTCTCTGTATCATGACCAAAATAGACAACATTATCTGAGCTACCAAGATAGTAGTGTTGACTCTTAATTTTATTTTGCAAGATGTATGAGGTTATTCAAATTTCTGGCATCTTTAAAGAATCCGGTGTCTTTAAAGAATTAGGGAACCCAGCAATAGCACTACTAGGAATTTACCCAAGGGATACAGGGATGTTGATGCATAGGGGCACATATATCCCAATGTTTATAGCAGCACTTTCAGCAATAGCCAAATCATGGAGAGAGCCTAAATGTCTATCAACTGATGAATGGATAAAGAAGATGTGGTTTATATACACAATGGAATAGTACATGGCACTGAGAAAGAATGAAATCATGCCGTTTGCAGCAATGTGGATGGAACTGGAAGGTATTATGCTGAATGAAATAAGTCAGTCCGAGAAGAACTGATATCATATGTTTTCACTCATATGTGGATCTTGGGAAACTTAACAGAAGATAATGGGGGAAGGAAGGGTGAAAAAATGTATACAAACAGAGAGGGAGGGAGGCAAACCATGAGACTCTTAAATAACAAAGAACAAACTGAAGGTGGACAGGGGGTGGGGGGCAGGGAAAATGGGTGATGGGCATTGAGGAAGGCACTTGTTGGGATGAGCACTGGGTGTTGTATGGAAGCCAATTTGACAATAAATTATATTTAAATAAATAAATAAATACACGTTTAAAACAACAACAATAACAAATCAGGGAAGACTCAGATCCAGGTGGAAAACCCTCAAAACAGGGTACTACCTTTGAGAAATATGAGTCATGGCTTTCAGGAAGTTATATATCCCTTCTGAATCTCATTTTCCTCATGAATAAACTGGAAATAATAATAACATTACCTGATAGTCTGTGAAGATTACATGAGATATAGTATGGAGACTCGTGGAACTTTTGCAATGGTGGATGAAGAAGCTTGTCAAACACTCTTCTTAAAACTGGGGGAAAATTATCGCAAGCACCGTTTAGAACTTGGAAAAATCAACTAAAGACATACAACAAATTGAAAAGTATTTATTCAATACAAATTACTGAACTCTGGTTAAGAACAAAGGGATCTATGGCACTTTAGACTGGGGCTTCTCCTATCCCCCACTCCCTAACCAGTTACACCAGAACAATAGTTCTTCCAGGCAAAAAAAAACCAAAAAAAACAAAACAAACAAACAAACAAAAAACATGAAAGCCAGAGTGTTGGCTGCTAAAGGAGGTGGAATTGTTTTCGAGCACAGTGCGACACAATGGAAACAGTATGGAAACCATCTTGGTGGCAAATGAGTAGGGAAGGCCAACATTACAGCCATCCTGAGGTTGCAATCCTGATTGGGGAAAGCAACAGATTGGAAGTTTTCCCCAAAATGAACAGGGCGATCCAAGGAGCGAAATAGCCATGGTGGATATTGATAACACCCTTGGAGGTCTGGAAGGCTGCACAGAGATGTAAAGCTGTGCACATCCTCAGGAGTGACCCACTATCCATACATCTCTGGCTGAACATAAGGTGTAGGAAACCAGATTTTTTTAAAGGAGGGGAAAAACCCCCAAACACTTGAACAGATATACCAGTGGCCACATACTACAGGGAGACAGACTTCATAGAATTAGTATAAAGAAGCAAGCAAAGCAAGCAAACAAACAAACAAACAAACAAACAAAACAGCAGCAACAACCCTTGGGGAGGGCAAATCAGAATCCAGAGGTGCTACAATATATTAAATTAAATGTTCAGTTTTCAACAAAATAATTATAAGACATGCAAAGAAATAGGAAAGTATGACCCCTACATAGGAAAAAAAAAAGGCAGCTAAAATAAGTTATCTTTTAGGAAATCTAGGTTTTGGACTTAGCAGACAAAGACTTCAAAACAGATATTATAAACACTCAAAGAACCAAAAGAAACTATGTTTAAAGAATTAAAGGAAATTATGATGATGACATATCAAATAGAGAATATCAATAAAGAGAAAAATATAAAAAGAACCAAACTGAAATTCTAGAGTCAAAAAGTACAAAAAATTAAGTGAAAATTTACTAGAGTCCTTCAAAAGCAGGTGTGAGATAACAGGAGAAAGAATCAGCAAACTTGAAGATAGTTTGATAGAAATAATTCAATCTGAGTAATGGAAAGAAAATAGCATGACAAAAATGAACAGAACCTCACATCTGTGGGACATCATTAAGCCTACCAACATATGTGTAGTATGAGTCACAGAAGAAGCAAGAGAAAAGAAGCGGAAAAAGCATTGAAAGAAATAATGACTGTGAAGTCCAAGAACTTGATTTAAAAATATTAATTTAAACATCTAAGAAGCTCAACAAACTCAAGTAGTATAGAAAAAAGAGTTGCACATAGACACATCATGATACAACTATTCAAAGAGACAAAGTGAAATCTTGAAAGCGGCAAGTGAAAACAAAACAACACAGACAAGGAATAACAATATGATTAAAGCTGAATTTCCATCGGAAACATTGAAATTCAGAAGACAGTGGATCACATATTCAAGGTGCTGGAAGGAAAAAAAAAAAGTCAACCAAGACTATTATATTCAACAAAACTGTCTTTCAAAAGTGAAGGTGAATTAAACACCTTTCCGGGTAAATACTGACAGAATTCATTTCTAGCAAATCTGCCTTATAAGAAACATTAAAGAAAGTCCTTTGGGCTGAAAACAATGAAAAGAGTGACTTGAATGAAGAAATATAGAACATAGGAAAGGCAGTTATGCAGGTAAATATAAAAGACTATTACTTTTCTTGTATGAGATTTAAAATGACATAAACCAATACTTAGAAAGCTGCATTTTGGGGGCCTATAGCATATGAAGATGTAATATATATGACAAGAATAGCAGAAAGGAGGAGGGATGTAATGGAGTTATATTGGAGTAAACTTTCGATATTGTATGGAATTGAGTTAGTATTAATCCAAAGTGGATCATGGTAAATTAAGAGTTAAACTCTAATCTCTAGAGTAACCACTAAAATATAATTTGAAAATCCAAAAAATGAATTGAAATGGTGCACTAGAAAATATCTATTTCACACAAAAGAAGATGGTAATGGAGGAACAGATAAATTAAAAAGAGCATGAGACCTATAGAAAAAAGGTAGCATGGTAGACGAAAATTTAAGCATGTCAGTAATTGCATTAGAGGTAAACGGATTAAACATTCCTATCAAAAGGCTGAGATTGTTGGATACAAACCAAGATCCAACTATGTGCTATTTATAAAAGATGCACGTTAGGGGCACCTGAGTGGCTCAGTCAGTTGAGTGTCGAATTCTTGGTTTCAGCTCAGGTCATGATCTTATGGTTCATGGGTTCTTGCATTGGGCTCCACACTGCCAAGTGGAGTTTCTCTTTTCCTCTATCTCAACCCCTCCCCCACTCAATCAACTTAAAAAAAAAACCAAACAAATAGAAGAAGATGCACTTTAGATTCAAAGACACAAATAAGTTGAAAATAAAAGGATGGAAAAAGATATGCCTTAGAAACAGTAATCCTATGACAACTATATTCCCAGATAAAATAGACTTTAAAACAAAAAAAATTTATTAAAAAGTACTTTTCATACTGATAATTGGGTCAGTTTTCCAGGAAGATATAAAAGTTATAAACTTATCTACACCAAAGAATAGCATCCCAAATATATGAAGAAAAAACTGACAGAAGTGAAGGAAGAATGTTGAAATTGTTGAATCATCTATTTCTTCCTTCAATTATATCAGTTTTTCTTTATATATTTGGGATGCTGTTCTTAGGTGTGCATAGGTCTATAACTTTTATATCTTCCTGGTAAACTGACCCAATTATCAGTATGAAACATCCCTCCAATCTCTAACAAAACTTTTTACATTTCACATAAAATGCAATTATATGGGGGTGCCTGGGTAGCTCAGTTGGTTAAGTGTCTGACTCCTGACTTTAGCTCAGGTCATGATCCCAGGGTGATGGGATCAAACCCTCAGGCTCTACACATAGCATGGAGACTGCTTTGGATTCTGTCTCTCTCTGCTCTTCTCCTCCACTCACACTCTCTCTTTCTCGGTCTAAAATTAAAAAATAAAAAAAAAAAATACAATCATATGATATGTGGCCTTTTGTGTCTGTCTTCTTTCACTTTGCATGTCTTCAAGATTCATCCATGTTGTAGCATGTGTTAGTATTTCATTTCTTTTTGTGGCTGAATAATGCATTGTATGGATATATCAGATTTTGTTTATTCATTCATCAGTTGATGCACATTTGGGATGTTTCCACTTTTTGGCTTTTAAGAATAATGCTGCTATGAACATTCATGTATAGGTTTTTGTGTGGACATGTGTTTTCAGTTATTTTGGATGTATACGTAAGAGTGGAATTACTAGGTTATATAGTAATTCTATGTGTAACTTTTTGAAGAAGTATCAAGCAGTTTCCAAAGCAGGTTCAACATTTTGCATCCCTAGTGATAAAGGGCATCTATGGAAAACCTTGAGCTAAAATAAAACTTAATTGTGAAAGACTTAAAGTTTTATCCCTAAAGTCAAAAACAAGACAAGGATGTCTGTTGTCATCACTTCTATTCAGTATTGTACTGGACGTTCCAGCGAGGACATTTAGGCAAGAAAAAAAAGGCAACCCAGTTGGAAAAGAAAAAATAAACTATCTGTATTTTCACATGACATGCTCTTGTATTTAGAAACTTGTAAGGAATCCACACAAAAAATTTAAAGCTAATAAACTGATCCATCAATGCTTCAGGATACAACATCAACATACAAAAATAAATTGTATTTCTATATATAGCTATAAACAATCAAAAATGAAATTAAGAAAATAATTTCATTTACAATAAAATAAAAAACAAGAAAGTACTTAGGGATAAATTTAACCAAGAAAATGCAAGACTTATGTACTGAAAACTAAAAAAAAACGTTGTTGAAGGAAATTAAAGAAGATCCAAATAAATGGAAAGATAGCCTATGTTCATGGACTGGAAAACTTAGTATTGTTAAGATGATAATACTCCCCTAACTGATCAAGAGATTCAGTGCAATGTCTATCAAAATTCTAACTGTCTTTCTTGCAAATATGGGAAAGCTTATCCTAAAAGTCATTAATAGTTCTTGGATTATTATGAGTTCTGAAACAAAGTTGATTTTAACATATTTGCCAGTGTTCTTTTTGCTTTTATGGAGGAGGTGAGTTTTAGAGGTCCTTATTCCTCTGACCCATAAGTGTTTCTAGAGGGAAATTTATAGCTTTAAGTATATATATTTGAAAAGAATATGTCAAATAATACCTTAGCTTATGCATTAAAAAACTGGAAAATGAAAAGTAAACTAAGTTCAGAACAAGCAGAGGAAAAGCAATAATAAAGATTGCGTATAAATGAATGAAGTAGAAAATAGAAAAACAGTAGATAAATTTAATGAAACAAAAAGTTGATTCTTTGAAAAGATCAATAAAACTGACAAACCTGTAGCTAGACTGACCGAGGAATGAAGGGAGAAAACACAAATCAGCAAAATTAGTAATGACTTTACAGAAAGTAAAGGAATTAAGGGTTATACTATGCATAATTTTGTGCCAACAAATTAGACAACTTCAATGAAATAGATAAATTCTTAGAAATAATACCAAAACCAACTCAAGAAGAAATAAAAATCTGAATACATCTATAAAAAGTAAAGAAATTAAGTTGGTAACTAAAAATCTTCCCACAAATATTTATACTATGACAAAAGCCTGTGAAGTATTTGGCATTGAACTGGTCCCAAATAAATGTGAGTCCATTCGTGCTGGCCCTTCTAGACAACAAGGTAGCAAAACCTTAGCAAAATTTCTTCTTTTTTTCTGTTAAATCCTATGGAGCCCTGCTGTATCCACTGACATGATATGAAGAACCAGAAGTCTCTTCTCAGTGAGAAACTCATCTTTGGCCTCATTTTGAGTAATAAATGCTGAGATCACAGATGGGGTAAACCAAGACATCTTGACCTCAGCCAGATTCCATTACGTGCAAGGATTATCTTTAATGATGATCACCAACAATATCACACACACATACACACACAACTGAAATATAAGCAACTCTTTTCTTCTTAGGATTGAGATCTAGGATGGTCAAAAGAAGGGTTTTATTTCCAGTTGATAGATGAAGAAACTAACGTGGAGTCAAAGACAATATAATACTTTGGAGGTGAAGTTCATAACTTCAGCACTTGCCAGTTGACAGCATAGGAAGGAGAGAGAGGACCTAGGGTCTAGGTCTGACTCTGCTGCTGACTTGCTATTTTGATCTTTATCAAACCACTTCTCTCTAGCTTCAATACCCTTACTTAAAAATTCAAAGACTAGCTCTTGGATTATCACAAGGACCCACACAGGAGAGACATGTCTGATCCTGGCTTGTTGCCAGTGCTGCGTTTCCTCATATGCTTGTAAGTGAAACTGATCCAAGAGAGATTTAATATTGTCTGTGATCATCTGGGTGAGAGTGGGCATTACAACAGAAAAAGAAAAAAATATTTACATTAGAAAAGAAAGTGTTCAACCTAGGAAGTTGGGAGAAATGCAAAAGTAAATGTAAAGAAAGTGGGAAGAAAGGAAAAAAAAAAATAGTATGCCCAGGCATCTAGAAACAAAGATTCAAGAGGAGGTTGACAAAGACAAAAACTGGTCCTTTGGAAAGACAAATCTGTGGCAAAGTTAAGCAAGAAAGAACAGAAGGCATGAATAAACCATGGAGAAAGGGATAGAACTATAAATATAGGTCTATCTTGGATAATTTTATGCCATAAATTTGAAAATTTAAATAGACAATTTCCTATCATATTTCCAAAATTGACTCAGAATAAATACAAAAACTGAATAGATCTATAACCATAGAAGAAATTTAAAAATATATTAGTGGCTTGGCCTGGCTCATTTTAGGAGGTGACTTCCAGCCCTGGTGGTCTCCCTTCCTCCTCTCTTTCCCCCTCTTTCTCCATCTCCCTGTCTCTTCTCCATCCCTCCTCCTTCCCTTTCTCTTCATCTGCTTTTTTCTCCTTTTCTCCATCTTTCTCTTTACAGGAATGTTTTGAACATGTAGAATCAATGGTAGAATTCACTTGGGGTGACGACTTCTGGGTAGGCAAATTAGAAGATGTGTGTCCAATGAGAAGTTTTTTGTCTAATGCCCTCTAAAGGGTGGGTGTGGGGGACATGATTTCTCTCTTAGGATTGGTGCTCCAGCAGGGTGTGGATCATGGCCACACTTTTGATTTTCATCTGAGGGAGTTGGATCCCACTTAGTTCCTAAGTCCTGAAATGCAGTGGAGACAGGAGTAGTGCAGAGGGTCTGTGAGGCCAGAGTTCTATGTGCATCTCTCTAGGGCGCACACAAGACAGCTGAGCCTACCAAGGACACTAAGGATTGGGGGCTGAGTCTGAAACCTCTCAACTTTACCCCACTGCTGTAGGCCCAGCAAGGATGCATATATGCTGTACCTTCCTTACACTATATGGCCTACTGACTCTTCCCAGGTCTTTCTGTAGAAAGGCATCCTTGGGGGAGTTTTGTTTGGAGTAAGATGTCACAGCGGGACCAAGTGTCCTTTGTGTGGGGCTAGTCCTTTAGACACTTTCTGTTCTGTGCTGGAATGGAGGGGCAGGTCGGAGGGAATCCCTTCAAATGGTGGATGGCAGCCTCTTCCTCGGGGAGTTGGAGAGAATATTATACCTGTCGCCTTTGCCTCACCTTACCCAGCCTTCATGGGCTTGCAGGTGCCCGGAATGCTGAAATTAACATTTCTGAAGTTCTATTCCCTATTGGAAAAAAAAAAAAAAAAAAAAAGACCTACTTTTCTGAGAGTATATTTTATAGGAGAGAAGGAAGTTGAATTAACCAGAGGTTGGGCTCTGTGAGTGGGGATGAGACTGATTGGGAGGATGGCTACAAAGGGGGACACGGGCCAGGTGGCAGGGGGCTCTTTTGCACTTAGGGGAGGGCACTGGCCTGAAAAGGTGTTCTGCTTGCTGAAATGCTCCCAGAAAGGTGGCTTGCTGAAAATGGATGATAGACAATGTTTTAATCCAACTGTCGTCTTTCAGGTTAGGCAAGATAGATTTCATTTGATTGCTTTTTGCATTTTCTTTTTATCTTAGATGAAGGGTGTGCCTGGTTTTTCTGCTGGGAACAATGGCCTGATTGTTAGAAATCTTGCTTACATGTATATATGTGTGTGTGTTTTGCCATGACTCCTGTGTTTTGGAAGTCTTTGGGGACAGATGATATTTATGAATGATGTCCCAAGGGTATAATCATTATGACTCATTCTTGGAACCAGTTTTATCCGTTAAGAGATGCCAGCTGCACCCAGTTCGCAACTGAACATACTTGAGATATCTTCCCGCACTAACCTGCTCTTGGTTTGGGGTCAGAAGGGCATACTTTAGAGGCCTTTCTACTTTCCTGGGGATTTAATTTCCCATGATGGAGTCGTGGGAACTTTCTGTTAAGTGTTTTGCCAAGGTGAGGACTGCTACACAGTGGAGAAAAAATTGTGTTTCAGGATTTCAGAATCCAAACCCCCATAGGCAGTTTTATAAATCTCATCATAACAGCAATAACAAAGTTTCCTATTTATTCTCTGTCTTTCTTGAAGTAATCTTGAAGAACAGTGTCCCGATGTTATCGTCTTTGTATTTGTAGGGCAGCAGGAAAGCGGGCAGGGTGGAGATTATTAATCATCTCTTCTATCCCGTCTCCTGCCCTCCCAATAGCCACCACCCAAATGGGGAAACAGAGGTACTGGTTGGCTCCATAATGTCCAGAAGCCCCTGCAGTAGGGCTCGCTCAGAACTGGAGGCCACAATCTTGACGGCTAGATTAGTAAGATTTCATTGTAAATACCACCCCATCCAGTAAAATCGAAGTTTCTGATGACATCTAGGTCTCTTCATTCTAGATATTGAGGTGTGTCCCACACATCGAACAAACCCACCACGACCTTCACAGGGGGCTGGTCTTCAGGTCTTAGTGGCATCGCCCCATCTCAAAGGCGTTTTTCATTCTTGAGGCTCCCTCATTGCTACTTGTGCTTTCCTGACTTTTCCCGTGGACGGTGGTCCTGGAGCACTTGGATCAGCCCAACTGTGGTTTCTATCTTCTCTGCTGTGTTTTCTGGGGTCTTCATGACCACAGATTAATTTGTCCCGGGGAATTTCCTTGTTTTCACTTTTTCCAACCGCCTTGCCAAATCAGACGTGCTACCAGCTTAAGGATTAGGTAGGCACCTCTCCCCCCTCACGCCATACATACTTTTTGACTCATCTTTGAAATAGCTGCCTGATCTCGTCTCTTGGAGAGAAGACATGCGGAGCATTGAAACACTCTTCAACCTGAACATCTGGCGGGCCGGCGGGCGGGCGAGTGGAATTCCTGGATCAGTTCCCTGGTTTGTGGTCTCTGGGGATTGCTTGTTGGATAACTTCACATCACATCATTTCACAGATAAGGAAGATGTCATCCCCACGGCATCTCTGATTTCGGCACAAGCTTCAGAACACCCCAAGCAGCTAATCTAGAACATGATGTTTTAAGCTGCTATAATCACCAGCCAACTTTGAACATGTGCCATGCACATGACGGCCTTCTCTTCTCAACTGCAACCCTCAGTCATGGGACTACCTGAGTGCACTCTTTCCTGATTCCTGTTGGAGGCACTAGAGAGGAGGCAGCACCCAGCCAGGGGCTGCGTGATGCCTGCAGGATGGAGATCTTCTGGAAGGCACGGGGCTGGGACACCAGGGCTTCCTGGAATGGGCCCTGATGGGAGATCAGGAGCCTTTGGTTCATTCATCTCCCTGGCACGAACAGTTTGTGACACCTTAGGGAGTCAGATCCCTCTCGGCGACAAAGTTTCCATCTCTGCCAAGTGGAAACCCGTCGTACGTGACAAGCTTGGGTGGGGAGCTTGACCATCTTCGGAAACCGAGACAGCATCCAACTGAGGCAGGCTGGACTAATAGGTCAAACAAACTAACAAAATAAAGTTTAATAGGGAGAGATCTAACATTCTAGACCCGGACTCAGAAAACAGCTATGCTAGTCAGGAATCGGGAAGAGTTGAGTAAGAGAAATAAATAAATGTTCGTCATTCTATAGATCTACAATTGCAATGGAGAAATGAGGATTCCAAAAGCACAAATGTAAACATTGGTCGCAATAGTAGAAATATAGTTCTCCAAACATGGGAGGTGGTAATCATACTGGCCAGACCACTGCTGGAGAACTGGCTTCTGTTTGTGGCCTCACCCTTAACAGAACAGTGATAGCCTAGAGTTGTTTGGGAAAGACCAACCGGCATGGCAAAGGATATGGAAGCCCAGGACATCTAGGGACATTTAGAAAGAATTGTGAATGTTCTTTCCCATCTCTGGGAAAGGGTCCATTTAGCAGGATCTGATAAATAGTTGCCCAGAGAGCCAACCCAGGACAAAAAAGCAAAAAGGCTTCAGGAAAGCAGAATTTTTGTTCAGCGTAAGGAAGAAATTCCGTTCCTTTTTATCCCAAACTGCCCACTCTTCCCCACTGCATCAAACATTGCCACTTTATGGCAACCGGAGACAGCTGTGTTTATTATATAATATATCCACATGGTTCAAAACCAAGCCAGCCAACCAACCAACCAACCAACCAAACTGAAAAAAAAAAAAAAAAACCAGTATAAAAATAAATACAAATACAGGGACAAGCCCCCCCTTGCTTGCATCCTTGTACTCTGGTAGGGACAGTGTGGCATGCTTCTTACAAACATGATCCCTGAAGCCATGCTGCCGGGGTTTGTATCCCAGCCCTGCTGCTTGCTAGCTGTGTGACCTCACACAAGTTGCTTACCCTCTCTGAGCCTCAGCTTCTTCATCTGAAAAATGGGGATAATGATGTCAGGTTGTTGTGAAGATTAAATGAGTTCCTGTGTGTAAAGTACTTAGAATAGTTCCGGGCATGCAGTAAGCTTAGGTACGTATGAGCTCTCGTCACTCTGCTTCGTTCTCCCTTTTCCCGCACAAATACCCATTATTTAAAAAAGCTTCTTGTGTGTTCTTTTAGGTTTTCTTAATATACATATAAGCAGACATAAATATCAATGCTTATTTTTCTCATTTTAAAATGCCTCCAAGTTAGTGTATTTTTTTTTTGATTATTTATTTTGAGAGAGAAAGAGAGAGAACATGAGCGGAGGAGGGCAGGGAGAGAGGGAGAGAGAGTTTCCGAAGCAGACTCCACCCTCCATGCGGGGCTCGATCTCACAACCATGAGATCATGACCTGAGCCAAACTCAAGAGTTGGAAGCTCAACCGACTGAGCCACCCGGGCGCCCCAAGTTAGTATATTATACACACTGTTCAGCACCAGTTTTTGTGGGTTGTTTTTTTTTTTTTTTGCTTGATAGTATATCTTGGAAATTTGTCCACATTGGTACAAAGAGAATTTCCTCATTCTTTTCCACAGCTGCACATATAAGGAAGGACTTTCTAACAATTAAAGCTTGTTTTAAGATAAAGCTGTCACTGGGAGCATTCAGGCGAAGCCCAGACAGCCACATCTCAGGGATGTCACAGCAGAGATTGACGCGTCAAGGAGGTAGTTGGGTGAGAATACTTTTACTGCGATTTCCTGATCCTCTGTTAAGTGTTCCAAAGAGTTAAAGAACAGGTAAAATGACCCTAGACACAATGTTGTTGTCTTGTGTCTCTGACCCAGTTCTGACTTGGGACTCAGTCAGCCCTGGGTGAGTCAGACTCCAGAGGGCTTGTCTTTCAGGGACAGCCTGCGGTCTCAAAACCCAGGGAGCTCTAAGTTAAGGTCCAGGCCCATCCTCTAGATTGCGGCAATTGCACCGTATGGTAGAAAGGTCGCACAAGCCCTAGTAGAACCGGAAATGTCACCTCTAGCGATACATTGTTTTGGGTGTCTTTATTCTGTACATCTATAAACATGTAGGTCCTGTTGAGAGAATTAACACAAGCATTTTCCAGGCACCAATTCCTCCGTGAGAGTAACTGAGAACAGAGCTCATCAGCGGACACTGGGACAAGGTAGCAGGAGGGAGTGAAACTAGGACAGGGCAGGAGAATGCTAGACAGAGGTGGGAAGGCTGCTGGGGGCTGCCCCTGGGTTTGGGACCCCGTATGGGACCAGATCCTAAAAGGAACCCATCTTGTTTACTTGTTAGGACTCTTGCAGAGTTAACAGCCCCAGCAGAGCCTAATGGGGAGGCACAAGGAGAGATTAGCCTCCCTCCCATAATCTCCATGAGCAACCACAAAGCAATCAATCAAACAAATAAACGCAAAAACCCAACAGTTTTCTATATAAACTCAGTGTCAAGATAAGTGACTGGAAGTACCCTACACCGTTTTCATCCATCGGTGTCATTCTTAAGCCCCTGTTCTCTAGAAGCTCTGGAGCTTCATTGGTCCATTCATTGGTTTGCAGGGGAAACCATGGTGAATCTTGACCGTACAATTTCTACTGCAAGTTCCCTAAGGGCAGGGGCCATGCCTTGCGCTTCCTTCCTCCTCTTCTTCCTCTCCTCCTTCTCCTTCTCGTCCCCTCCACTTCTCCTTAGGTATAATTGACAAAAAAAACCCCACATGTTTAATGCGTGAGATTTGATCAATTTTGACATATGTTATACATTGATGGAAACACCACCACAATTAAGCTAATGAATATATCCATCACACCAAAAAGTTTCTTTGTGCCCCTTTATCATTCCTTTCTCGTGGCCCTCCCCATCTCCCTCATTCCCAAGCAAGCACTGATCTGCTTTCTGTCACTATAGATTAGTTAGAATTTTCTAGAATTTTACATAAATGGAATCCTACAATATGTACTCTATTTTTTTTTTTTTTTTTGGTCTGGCTTCTTTAGTGCAATTATTCAGACATTCAACCACATTGTTGTGTACACACACGCACATACACACACACACACACACACATATAGCTTCATATATTTACTTAATTCCTTTTTATTGGTAAGTAGTATTCCATTGTATGGATATGAGACATCTATTTATTTATTCAGTAGGTGAACGTTTAAGTTGTTTTCAGTTTTTGGCTATAACAAACAAAGCTGCAAAAACATTCATATACAGGTCTTTGTACAGGCACATACTTTCATTTTTATTGGGTAAATGCCTAGGAATGGGATGGATTCTATAGTAGGTGAATGTTTAACTTTTTTAAAAAGTGCCAAATTGCTTTCCAAAGTGGTTGCATCATTTTAGCTTCTCTGTTCCACACTCTCGACAACGCTTGTTACGGTCAGTCCTTTTGTTTTAGACATTCTAATAGGTATGTAGTGGTTAGTGGTATCTCATTATGGTTTTAAATTGCATTTTCCTCATAACTAATGATGTTGAGCACCTTTTCATCTATTTATCCCTTTTGCTGAAGTGTCTGTTTGAATCATTTGCCCATTTTTGTGTTGGGTTGTTTGCTTTGTCACTATTAAGTTTTGAGAGCGCTTTATATATGGTAGATACAAGTCCTTTATCAGATGATTTTTTTTCAAGTATTTCCTCCTAGTCAGGAGCCTGGCTTTTCCATTTTTTAAAATGGTGGCTTTAGGAGAGCAGAAGTTCTTAGTTTTGATGAAATCAAATCTATAATTTTTGTTATGTTTGTTTGTGGATGGACTTTTGGTATCTACATAAGAAATCTTTGCCCAACCCAAGGTTACAAATATATTCCCTCATGTTTACTCATGTTTACTTCAAATGTTTTATCGTTTTAGGTTTTAGGTCTATGATCCATGTTGATTTAATGTTTGGATGCCGTGTGAAAGATGGATAAATGTTCATTTTTTAGCATATGACTACCTAATTATTCTAGCAACGGTTGTTGGAAAGAATTCCGCTTTCCCCCCAGATGCCTTTGCACCGACGTCAGATAGCAATTGGCCATATATCTGTGGATCTGTTTCTTTCGTGCTCCTGAGCCTTTCTCTGTCATAGACGCAGTTAGCACATAGCAAGTGCTTAGTAACCACTCGGGGATATCACTTGACTCCAGCTGTCTTCAGAGTTTTCTTTAGACCCAGTTGAATGCTGCTGGGCTCAGGATCAGTAAAGCAATAAGGAATTCGGAAGGTGTGAAGGCACAGCTGCGTGCTGTTGGTGTTGTACTAGCACGTGCTAGCTCTTGTTCACACTATGCCTAATGATCAGCACTAAATAGGTCAGGGTCAGCCTGAATTCCTGTAAAGATTCTGAGGGAATCAACCTTTGTAGCCAGTAAGTTTCAGAGACTATACCTCCAGCTTGAGAAATTTGGGACTAAATAATCTGAAATGCCATCTCCAGCAAAGGTTATCCTTGATTCTGGGTAACTCTCTAGAACAGTGGTATCCAACAGAGAACAATGCAAGTAGGTGTATCTAAAAAAAGTTTTAAAAACGGGTAATTAGTTTTATATTTTATTTAACTCAACATAAAATATTAGCATCCGACGTATAATCAGCATGAAATTATTATCATCAGCATGAAATATATGATGAGATACTTTATATTGTTTGGACTATATCTTCAAAATCCTATGCATATTTTACAATTTTAGAATATCTCAATTCAAACTACCCACAGTTCAAATGCTCAGTAGGCACATGTGGTTGTTACCTACCGTGTCGGACGGCCTGGCCTTTGAACATGCCTTTCTTTCATTGCTTGATTTAATGCTATCCCTTCCTTCCAATCTCTATTAATGGAAAATCCCTTCCCTCTGGACTAGTTTCCCCTCCCCACCCCAGCCTCTCCCATTGCTGGGAAGCCAAGATCAGAAGACGAGGAGCAGGAGAATGTCTTGAAGACAGAAGATATAAAAACAAAACCCAAATCCAGGTCAAACAAAAGTTCCTGAATCAGGTTCTACTCACACGGCATGGCGAGCAAGAGTGGGTGAGGAAAGTTTTGTGGTGTGTGGGAGCTAAAAATGCTGGCTCACGAGGACCGGTCCATTACTTTTTAGGAATTTTGCAAGCTAGTTGTTAAACACAGCCTTTAATAAAAATTAAGCCTGTAACTTTGCATTGAGTGCATTACATTAAAAACATTAGTAACAAATACACAGAACTCACCACTCCTAATTACGTCACTACATTTCACTATTATCCACGTTCTTGAGGTTACTTATGACTATTATACCTGAGTGGTAGAAACACTATATGATGCTGTGCTCCTTAGCCTCTCTTTCCAACTCTGAGTCATAGCTTGAATTGGTATTTCTACCACAGAAAATGGCAAATGCTACCAGTCAGGGCTTTACCCCCAAAGTTGCTATTTGTTAAAACGTTACCAATACACCCTTGAGAAGGCTCTAGGAGATGTCAACTCAGTAAGATGAAGGATGCCCAGCATATTGTAAATGTTCAATAAATGGTATGTATGAATATAATGATTGCAAGTCTGAATAATATAGGGTAAAAGACTGTCCCCTGTCGCTCTTTCCTCCCCCACTCTCAAGACACGGGAGGATGTTTTGTTTGAAACAGCCTGCATCATTTCTGTACGTTTTTTCCACACACCCCTACTCTCGGTTTTTCTATGTGATCAAGATTGTGGTTAAGACCTAGAAGGTAGAGCTGACTCTCAGTGGAGTCTTGGTAATAAAGTTATTCTCTAACTACCCTCTCTCCCATTGCTCTAAAGGACCAAGAGGGAGAAAGAAGGCTTTAAAGCTTATCTACTAGGTATTCATAACAATTCTTTCCAGGAGGTAGGAGTTTCTCTGTTACTTATCTACACTAATTTTTCTCTAGTGGCACTCCCAGTTTTAAATAAGTTAATTTTAAAAAACAACACATAAGAATTTTAAAGTGTTTTGAAAGGACTATTTCGGCATGACTGGCTTGTATGAAGAGTGGGAAGAGAGGTATTAGGCACGGAACGGTTTCAGCTGGAACGGATGAGCTTCCCTGGCTGCCCAGCGTTTGGGGATGAATCAATTAAAAGGAGGTGAAACAGGAAGGCAGCAGACAGGTCTCTGTAAACCCTGGAGTTTTTCTCTTGCAGTACCCTTTCTCCCACACCAGAGCCCCCATCCATCCTCGTAGATGACATCTGGGATGTCTATAATGAATATGGATTTGATGTGATTTCATCTCTCTGCCAAACTAACTCACAGAACTAATTCCACTTTAGACTATGTTAAATGAGGTCTTAAAAAGTGTATTAAGGGATAACTTTTGAAGTCTCTGAGCTAGATCAAGAGGCGCATTTGGGAGAAAACTTTGGGGACAACTCTTTCCTCGTGTCCACGGTTTGGAGCCATATTTTGATGTCTTTGATTTATAAGGGTGAGACACTATGGGGATCTGTCTTGAGAGAGTTTTGACTTTTAAGGGATTCAACTAGTTGAAACCTTATGTGCATTTGGACATAAAGCTCTTTCATATCATAGAGTCTAAAAGCTTGAAGGTGGGACGGGACCTCAGAGGTCAACACTCTAAACCGGAGTCCCCTCCTTTACGTCTCTGCCCAGTTTCTAGCTTTGCCTGACACCCTCCCACAGCACCCCTGTCCATTTCGGGTGTGGTCCATAGAAAGCTCTGCTCACATTGACCCTAGACCTGCTTTCCCGTAGTGTAGGTACACTCATTGTTGCTAGGTCTGGAAGGTGTGGGCAGGAACACACACGGGCACAAGCTAGTGAGATTTGTGTAAGAGAGAAAGGCCATTTTTGTAGTAAGTTCATTCATCTCCATTCAATATTCAGCACTAACTGAGCCATCCCCTATGCCCGAGGCCCTGATCTAAGCACTGTGGGGATATAAAAATAAATCAAATGAAGGGCCCACCCCCAAGGAGTTCATAAGGCGCAGTTTAACGTGTGTATACAACCAACTCTAATACAAGGCAGAAGATGATCTGAAGAAGGAAATGGAACCAGTATTTTTTGAGTACCTTTGATGTGCCAGGCTCTGCTTTTCCTGTCAAGGTCTCACGTAATCCTTGTGGGCTTGCGCATTCGACTCCCTGAATTTCATTTTCCTTATTTGTACAATTTGATGTTGGATGAGATGCCCTCTGAAGTCCCTTCCAGCCCTCATATCCCATGATTCATCCCCCCCTCTCCCAGTGGCCCCAGGCTTCTCCCTCCTGGGTTGGGCTGGCTAGGGAAATGGATGGGCAAGACACATTTTTGTCCTTGTTGTTCTCTCCCCACCCCCCCCCCCACCCCCCGCCACCAACTGTGGGATGTATTGTGGACTTTAAAGCAGTTTGAACAAAGCACTCAGGAATAAACCACAGAGAACCATCTAGAATTGGCGGAGGATAACCCTGCGACCCCAGAGCCCTCTTCCAGTTCTAATTTTTATGATTCACTAATTTGCCGCACCACACTCAACTCTGTCCGGGAATCCAGAGTTCAAAAAAGATGCGATGTAAATTGCTGGAGGTAATGAGAAGGCTGCAGGCAGAGTGGGGCCAGGAGCGTGGTTTTCAGTGAAATTAAATACAGGGAGATATTTAAGGAAGCCAGAAACTGTTCTTTTTTTTCCTCCTTTCCCTGAGAGACTCCCATTTTAAGATGGGTAGGGTAAATTTCAGGGTTTTGTTCCCCCCCCAGTGGTATGACTAGGGTTTTGCTATGTTATGTCTCCAGGAGAGCTGCTTATCTGTTTTATAACCTCCCCCAAAGCTATTGGACGCAGACGTGGCTGTTTAGCAATATCTTATGCCACAATTTGAAGCATCACTTTTGAAGTGGGAGGTGCTGTAGGAAGAACAGTGTTCTATAAATACGTATGTCTTTTGTGAGAGATTTGCTGACGGCAAAGAGCACTAACTTGGTATTTGATGAGTGTCACGAATTTCTAGCGCTTTCTCCATTTCCCCGATTTTTGAGACTCTTTATGCCTCATGATGACTTCTTTGCAACTCTGCATTAAAATTGTCTCATGTAGGTGAGATACAAGCAAGGCAGCTGTCCCAGAACTGCAGTGTTGCTGGAGACCAGTCACGTCTGGTGGGTACGTGCGTTCGGGGGGGGTTGGCTCAGGGGAGCAATGGAAGGAAAGGGCCGGCAAGCCCAGCGCACAGCTGTGTGGGAGGAAAATGACTGTCACAACTGTGGAGTCACATCTCACCTGGGTCCTCGTTCTGAAGTCAGCTGTAAGGGTGCACACCCCTCATGCTTAAAACTATTGGTGAAAGCCCCATACAAAGGCCACCATGTTGGAGACTGGCAGGCATTGGGTTGATTTTCCCTTTAGGCTGGATCATGTTGCTGTTTCTGATGAGGCACCAGATGAAGAGGTGGGCTTGTGTTTAGGGACCATGTTTTAGATAGATAGATAGATAGATAGATAGATGGATGAAAGTCTTTAAAAGTTGGTCTTGCACTGGAACACGCACTTCCCAAAGCACCTGAAGCTGGAGACCACAGAAGAAAGAGCAGATTTATATCCTTCATCTCATATGCTCCCTGTGGCACATGCCTATGGACGAAAACATCGGGCTTAATTGCCAGCATGATTTAAATAGTGATTTTTTGTCATTACTACCTTTCTCTCATTTTTCTTTTCTCCCCAAATATGGAACGTTGAGTCTGCAAGATAAACGGGCACCTGATATATAAAGATTGCTGTGGGCTATCTCCTTTGCTTTTCACAAGCAACCCTGCAGAGTAAATGGCGATAGCCCATTCTGCAGGTGTGAAAACCGAGGGAGGTTACATGACTAGCCCAAGCTCAGCTAACCAGTAGTGGTAGTATTTGAGGTGAGGCTCCAAAGCCTGTGCTCCTTTTTCTATACCTTTCAGACTGGATATTAAAAAAATTTTTTTTTCAATGTTTATTTATTTTTGAGAGACAGAGAGAGACAGAGCATGAGCAGGGGAGGGTCAGAGAGAGAGGGAGACACAGAATCCGAAGCAAGCTCCAGGCTCTGAGCCATCAACACAGAGCCTGACACGGGGCTCGAACTCATGAACGGTGAGATCATGACCTGAGCCAATGTCGGACACTTAACCGACTGAGCCACCCAGGCACCCCTGGACTGGATATTTTTTAAAAGGAGGATGAGAAAATAGAAGGCACATGAAGGACGGAAGGGATGGAGCAAGGCATGGAAGCAAGAAGCAAATATTTACTGAGTGTCTATCAGGTACCATTTATTATGGTAGGCATTTTCATGTCTGTTAGTGTTCCAGGCTGTGTTGGTTTCCTAAGAATGATCACAAATGTAGTGGCAGCAGGAATTTATTCCCTGAGAGTTCTGGAGACCAGAAGTCTGAAATTAGCATCAGCGTGGCCAAAGCCAAGGTGTGAGCAGGGCCATACTCTCTGTGGAGACTCTCGGGGCGGGGAGAGCCTGTTTCTTGTCTCTTCCAGCTTCTGGTGGCTACTGACTTTCCCTGGCTTTAATCACATCCCATTTCTTTCTTTCTTCGCTTCTTTCTTTCTTTCTTTCTTTCTTTCTTTCTTTCTCTTTCCTTTCCTTTCCTTTCCTTTCTTCCTTTCCTTTCTTCCCTTTCTTTCTTTCTTTCTCTCTCTTTCTTTCTTTCCCTTTCTTTCTTTCTCTTTCTTTCTCTCTCTTTCCTTTCCTTTTTCTTTCTTTCTCTTTCTTTCTTTCTTTTTTTTTCTTTCTTCTTCATTAATTTTGAGAATGAGAGTGCATGCATGTGTACAAGAGCAGGGGAGGGGCAGAAAGAGAGATAGAGAGAGAATTCCAACCAGGCTCCACGCTCAGTGCAGAGCATGACGTGGGCTCCATGTCACAACCCTGAGATCATGACCTGAGCTGAAATCAAGAGTCAGATGCTTAACCGACTGAGCCCCCCCAGGCGCCCCTGGATCAGGGCTTTAGTACACACAATGGACTGAAAGAGGAAATCAAGTTTTTAGGACTAAGTAAGAATGCAAATGGATTACAGTACGGCCAAATCTTTTATTTTATACTCTTTCATAAAAAAAATATGTAGGATGATGATTATGCAGTTTTCTCTGAGGGAGTCCGTTAGTGGTTCTGCCATCTAATGCATGTCCATTCATTCATTCAACCCACTCAACAAATTCATTCGTATATTCATTCGAGGGATAGTTATTATGTGCCTATTTGCCAGTTACTCTATGTGGATATTACAATGAGCATAACATTTTTTCTTAGAAGTTTCCACTCTCACATCAATAAGTAAGGTGGTGCTGGGGTGCCTGGGTGGCTCAGTCGGTTAAGCATCCGACTTCAGCTAAGGTCACGATCTCGCAGTTCGTGAGTTCGAGCCCCACGTCGGGCTCTATACTGACAGCTCAGAGCCTGGAGCCTGCTTCAGATTGTGTGTCCCTCTCTCTCTGACCCTCCCCTGCTCGCACTCTGTCTCTCTCTTTCTCTCTCTCTCTCTCCCAAAAATAAATAAACAAGAAAAAAAAATAAGCAAGGTGGTGCTAAGTGCTATGAAGGAGAAATAGAGCAAGATGAAGAGGAAAAGATGGCTAGGGGTGCCCTTATAAATAGCGTGATGAAGGAGGGTTTGCGGACAAGGTTACTTTGGGGCTGAGACCTAGATGAAGTGAGGGAGCAAGCTAAGAGGTACCTGAGGAGAATTTTCCAAAACCAGGGTACAGCCAGCCACTCAGAGAGGGAGTGAACTTGGTGGTGACGGGGGAGGAAGCAGGGGAGGAGCAGCAGAAGGGGAAGTCAGAGAAGGGGCTCAATCAGGTAGAACACCCAAGCCATTGCGAGACCTTTGGATTTTATTTAATTAGTTCTTCGGAGAACTCTATGCAAAATTAAAAAAAAAAAAAGTGCCCTAGCACTGAGCCCACATTATCATTGCTGATACAATCCCAAGTTGTAGCTTGAGAAGAAAACATCCCGGCCCATTCTATCCCCATTCCGTCTGAGCAAGGTGGTATCCCCAAGGCCTCAGCTGACCTTTCCTACAGATGATCGAACTTGTGAAGAGCTTTGGTCTATCTGTGTATTCTTAGCTAAAAAATAGCTCAATGGTCAAGAACGATCAAATTTCAGAATGTAGCATCAGGTGATCACATCTCACATGCAGTGGTGGGTCTCAAGTCTTAACCTGAAACTTAGCAGAGGATGTACTCAGAGCACTGGTAGCTTGGCACCTGTGGGTTACTTGGGATTTATAAACAGATTCCAGGCAAGCTCTTAATGTAGTTCATTGAGCAGAACCCATTTCCCCATCTTACATGGTGAGACTTGCAAACCTTACTACATTTATCCTGTTTAAAGAACACTCCCTCCTCTAGATGCCTACCTCGAGTTCAGGTCGAGTTCCTCCCCGATACCAACAGTAGCCTACCTATATGAGTATTTAGTGAGGAAGGTTTAACATGCATTATTAACGTGAGTTATTGCTTTTCATCCTCGAAACAACCCATTGAGTTGGGTACTAATGCTAGCCTTTTATAGAGGAGGAAATCAAGGCATAGAAAGGCTAAATAACTTTTCTAAAATGAGAAGTAGAGTCTAGATTCAAATCCAGAGCATTCTCTTTCAGCTTGATTAACTACTGGGTCACGTGCCTTGTGGTGTACTTTAATTGGATTATGGCCAAGGGAAGACCAGTTGAGAAAAATTGTGAAGGAGGCTTGTTTTCTCCTCAGTACTACTACCTTTCCTTTCTCTTTTTGCTTTCTTTCTCTTTTCTTGATGGCATGTTTTATGTTCTGGCTCATTTGCTTTATGTCCTCTCTCCTCTCTCTTATTTTCTTCCTCCCCTTCCCCCCAACTGAATAAAACCCAGTATTGGGAAAGAATCTGATGAGTATGAAAGATGAGCTATCATAATGTCTTAACTCCAGCAGGCTAGTTTGTGGCAGGAACATATCTGTTGATCAGATATTTAGAGAACGCCCTTTCCAGGCAGTCCTCAGGGCTGTGTGATGTTATTGAATCAGTAAATTGCCATTATTCTTCAGGGCCTTCATGGACTGCTGGTGCATAAGGGACCAGAGAGGAAAAGGGACGGCTTAGGACCACATAACTAGCCAAGAGGGAGATAGATGCCCTTGATTCTCAGTGGCATGGTCCTTCCTGCTATATTATGCTGCCTCTTCTATTTGCTTTTTAATGTACATCACGGTGAACCTCTAAGTGGCCTTGACTCAGAGGTGGAGAGTTCTCGGGATGAGGGAGGCCAACAACTGGTGCTTTTCTATCCCCACGATGTAGGAAGTGGCTTACTCCAGTTAATTTTAAGGGTTTCCCTGGAAAACACATTGATGGTGATTAATGATCATCATCTCCTATTATCAGTTTCGATGGGTTGGAAAAATATGCAAGTTTTGATGAGTCAGAAAAATAAGAGGTAAACTTCTGGAAATGGGCAACATATTTCCCTATCAGGAAAGGCATTGCATTGGGAACTTCTGGGCCTGTGAGACTCAGAGAAGGCCCAGAGAACCTAGTGGGAAAGGAAGGTCTTAGAACAAAAGGTAGAGTAAAGCCCACTGCACAGTTGCCCACACTACATCAATATTAACTGACTCTTTCACTAATTGGGTCATCCTGAGAATCTTCCAGTTCATCACCAAGATAATAGGTCAGAACACTGCAGAGCTGAGCTCACCGACCCTCAGATTCACGTACTGTCATGTTTCCCCCCCTCCCCCAACTACCCGAGTGCTTTTAACTCTCCAGGAGAAATTCACTTTGCTCCTGGGCTGAACACACTGGGCACATTCTTGAACAGAGTTCAAACTAACAGGATTTCCCTAAAACAAGCAACTCCCTGGATGCCCTGGAAAGCACTGTGACTACTGGGAGGATTAGCATAGCCAGAGCAACATGGCTCTGGTCCAGAAAGAAAGAAAATGTATGTGCTAAAAAAAAAAAAAAAAAAAGCTGGCTCAGAGTCTTGGGAACCCCATAATCAGAAGCATACTCATTCTGACGGTTTCAAAAGACCCAACACCCACCTCAATGTGACCTGGCGAGGGTTCAGAGAAATCCACCCCCTCTTTTGTCTTTTGGATGGAATGTAAGAGCCATATAAGACTTCCTGCCTAGAAGGCAGAGAAGGGGCAAGCCTTTGCCACCTTGTATCAGAAATGTAGGGGGACAGTTGGAGGCCATCTTTCGGCTTGTCTTTGGGTGCTGCGATTTCATCTTACGGCACAAGATATTCTGTGTTAATTCTGCATGGTGCCCAAGTCCCTGCAAACCTATCTAATCTCCAGCCAGAATTTTTATTGGTTTATGTTTTGTTTTGTTTTTCTCCTGGGGGAGAGCTATTCTCAGGTTCGGGTGTGGGTGGCTCCTGTCAGGACTGGACATGCAGAGATGGAACAGGAATTGAGATTAAGGGTCTCTGGACTAAGACTGATGAGCCTGATGCTCTCAGAGGTCAGAGGCAAGTCTGAGGCCCAGCCAGTGCATTATTCATGGAAGGGCAGGGAAAACATGTCTTGAAAGTCAAGGCAAACAGGGTCAGGAACCCAGATGTTCAGGTACCTCATAACAACAGCACCGGCTGGTGGAAAAGTCATCCTGGGTCCAAAGTAGGAGCTGAGTCATTTCTGGCTTCCCGATTATTTCTAGTAGGCTGGGTACAAGTCTGGGCCACAGAGGAGTCTTCCTTCTGTCTTTAATGAGTTAGAGACCAAGGTTTGAGGTCTGGGAAAAGGGAGAGTCTTACAGCTACTAACAGACACCTTCCTGTGGTCTCTACCTTACACTGTGCAGGGGGTGTTTGGGATTGCAGGCCACTTTGGCAAAGGAAAACAAAGCTGTCTCCCTGTGGTCTGTTGTGATCTACATTTTTTGCAACTGAAAATGCCAGCAGAAGATTTAAAAATATTGGATCCATGGGGCGCCTGGGTGGCTCAGTCGGTTGAGCGTCCGACTTCAGCTCAGGTCATGATCTCACAGTCTGTGGGTTCGAGCCCTGCGTCGGGCTCTGGGCTGACAGCTCAGAGCCTGGAGCCTACTTCTGATCCTGTGTCTTCCTCTCTCTCTGCCCCTCCCCCACTCTCACTTTGTCTCACTCTATCTCTCAAAAATAAATAAATGTAAAAAAAATTTTTTTTTTTTACATATGGGATCCACACTGTGCCAACTTTTGCGGGGGTGGGGGGGTACTCTGGGAAATGAACGCTTCAAACGTGTCCTTAGAAATTTTGATTTTCTAGAACAGGCTGAATCTTAAGACAAAACTAGTTTTGCAGGTCTGGTCACAGCAGCCGGCCTGCCTCTGCACACCCTGGTTCCGGTCTGTGCCTAGGGATGGGGTTTTGGGATTATTCCTTCTAAGTCTTATTTCAGGCATACAACTCCAGTGGTCATCAAGGGTGGATGTGTTACTGCATTTAAAGCAAGATTTCTAAACCAGTGCTTTGTAGACAATTCCTAGTTAACACATCGGTGGTCGCTTCCAATTCCAAACGAATCATCCATGCATCCGTGCAATCACTCATTCAACCAGCAAACACTTATTCAAGACCTTAAATTTGTCAGAACTGGCCAGGTGCTTAGGAAAGACACACAGCTAATTAAAGAAGGAAGAGGTGAGGTATGGTGTGAAAGGAGTTGAAGAGGGACAAGGTCAACATCTGTCTTGGAAAAGGAGGAAGAGGAAGATAAAGAGATTTTTTGAATAGGTAGGATAAGGCAACCCTTGAAGGTTTAGTAGATTAGACTGATACATTGTTGGGGTATGTACACAGGGTAGTGAAAAGAATGACCAGAATGTCCAACCTGGGAAGCAACTGGGCTCTGGCCTTTGAGAGGAAGAATATGGCTTTCTCCCTGGGGGTGCATGTCACTGCTCTCCTTTTCTGAATGACCTTAGTGATGGGTATTGCTGTAAGGATGAGTTTGAAGAGTCCCGACTTTGGTTTGTGAACACCTCTACCCAGGTGACTTCAAAGATTTCAGTCTTTGATGAGTTCATCTGTCTGGTTTGACTGGAGCAGGTCATTCTAAGCCAGTACCCCAGATTAAAGTCCCGTGGAGCCAGTTAATTTCCCTTTGTTGTAATGACAAGATGTTATCCTAGAATGGGTTTGCACGCGATCACAACTGTCTACTAGACCTGAAGTTCCTTGAGGTCAGTAGCATTTTTGTCCAAAATATATCTCCAAAGCCCAGCATGTCCCATGCTAAGCAATACCTGGAATATGTGAAATTTGGGTAAAGGGTAAAAACCTATTCCATGAGGAGAAACCCACTGACATCACTTGAGAGTCTCCTTTAGTACATGTCTGCTCCTGCTGGGTTGGTAGGAAGACATGAATCAATTCTGTAACCCCACCCCCACCCCAAAGACTGGATGCAGGGGTTGCTATTCAATTTTCCTCTTGTGCAACACTTTGTGTATTGTTGCCTAAGTACTTTTTTAAAATGTTGCTAGGTCAGGAAACTTAGAAATCTTGGAAAGAAGTCAGTTTGGCAAATTCTAATCCCCAAAGTTGAAAGCATCTGTATCAGCCAGGGTCTCTCATGAAAAAAACAAACAAACAAACAAAAAAAACCCCATGTGGATTAATTCAATAGAAGAAATTTAATATGGGACATTAGTCACAAAGTTTTTTTTAGAAGAGTTGAAACTGCAACTATGAAAAGCAAGGCAACCCCAAGATTAGCAATTGCAGAGAACCATTGTTCCCTCTAGGGCTGAAGGAACAGGGGTGTTACCTGAGCCCAACAGCCTGGGCTACTTGTTGGAGTCTGGTTCTAGGGGATGCCCAACTGGTAGTGTGCTGGATGGGGAAGACTCAGCCCCAAGTATGGGTGGAGTGTAGGTGAGCACTTGGCTTCTTTTTCTTGCCCATTCTCCAATCTCTTGCCTGTACTTCTCACTGGCCAAACCAAACAGGAAGCAGTAGGCAAGGAACCTTGGTAGTTTCCTGGGGTCATCCTTTTTGAGTACAGAGAATACCAGGAAAATGGTGGAAACAGGCAAATGACCAGTATAGCATCCATCCATCCATAGACTCCCCCAACACTCTTTCTGGTATTTGAGGGAATATGGCTGCACTCACCTTAGAAAAATGGTATCCCCTTGGGAGGGTTGTACTGAACAATTTCTCTTCCGTATTTGGCCTATTTTGGAACGTATATAGCATGTTTAGTGAAGCCACTGCACTCCCCAAACTAGCCTCACACTTGAAACTGAAATTTACATGGGTGGAGTACCTTTTAGACAGCTCCTCATTACATAACCACTTGACCTATAAGAACACAGCTGTATACACTGTGTTCCCTAGTATTTCTTTCTTCATTTACCCCACTAGTGGTTTGGGAGTGAGTAGGAGGCAGGAGAAAGGACTGGAAATGCGTTCTTGGGTTAGTATTCATAAGTACAGGTCTTCTGAGTCCCGGTTCCCAGGGAAGGAGGGCAAACAGATGTACAAGAGAGATTTGGGGGGAACTGGGAGGCCCCTCCAGACTGTGGATGCCATCATACATACATTGTAGGTTTCCAGGGGATGAGACACCTGGCTGGGGCCCCATTTTGTTTAGAAGTTCTGTGATCACATAAGTAGCCGAATTCTCCGTGTCAGTTAGGGTTTGATCAAGGAAGTCAAACCACTATAATATGGCAAATAAGGGATTTTCTGTAGGGATTATACTTTGCACATTGGTGGGAGTTGGTGGAGAAGTCTATGAAAGACTGTTGCCTCTGCGTCTGGTGGTGGGCCTGAAGTCCCTGCAGGTCAGTGTTGGCGACTGGGAGGAAAATCTTGGATAAGTGAAGTGGGGAGAGCCAAAGACAAACTGGAACACAGCTTCAAGAAGCCCATGAAGACAAACTGGAACGTGTATGTGTTCCTCATCACCTCTAACCTTAATAATACACATGACCTGCAGAAGCCCCTTCTCCTTGGAACCACATGCATGGCCAGCCTGGGACTCAGAGAAGGTAAAGAAGGGGATCCTGCAGGCTCAGCTCTGCTCTCCTCCAAGCGGGTTGGTTGGACTAGAGGCAACAGGTACAAGCCACAGAGTTTCTTGGAGCCCTACACCAAGTTCCCAGCATAATGCAGGCTGCTTCACTTCCACCTCCTAAATCCCATGCCAGGTTCTCTCGTGGCCAATCTCAACCTGGAACCATCGAGGGAAGAGAATTCTGAGAATCCCAGTTATAGTTTGGGCAAGTTGACACTGGACAAAGCCAACACATGTTGCAAGAAGACTGGAAACTGATGGTTGGAGACGAGATCTTTGTTTGGATGTAGAAATGAGCTTTTACGACCCCTGAGAGAGAGGAACTAGTTGTGGGGGAGTCGTAGCCATAAGCTGGTGGCCTCCTCTCCGTATAACTCCTGCACCCAGGGGAAGGAAACCGGGAAATCTGAAGTTGTTGCAGAGCTGGGAGAGCCCTGGCTTACCAGAGTCTGCCAAGGATTTGTATCTCCTGGAGGCCTCGCTCTCAGAACTAGGAAAGGTCCTCTTCGGGCCACACCATCTCCTCTCTCTCCAACACCGATATAATCACACCTCCCTGACAAGGCTGCTGGGAGGGTCCATTAGTTAACGCCAGGGACAGGGCGAAGGTGACAGCATTTACAAGAGCACACGGATGCCCAGATGGACTGGCAGGCACTTTGCTGACTAATGGTAGAACTCGTTGCCGTTGATGGCGACCTTTCCTCCCCATTACATTTCTAAATATTTTGGTTGCTGATTGGAAACCTGCCCATTCTGAAACAAAAATCAGACTTGCTGTTGGTGCTTTTAAAACTATCCTTGTTCCTTCGAACATTTCTGGTTACCTCCCTTCTGTCTCATTTCTCTTGGGTGGACAGATGAGGCCTACTTTTTTTCTGCTTTCACCGAGAGAAGGGCCTAGGTGGTAAGGCTCCAGCACTCCATTTCAACCAGTTTATCTTCACACTCATTTCTGATCAGGTGGTCAGGCTGTCAAAGCTTTTAGTCAATTTTGTCCACATGGCAAACGTATGAGTCAGACATTTGGATTCTTCTTCTTCTTCTTCACAACAAGAAATAGTAGTTTTTTTCTTCTAAACGTTTGAGATCATGTAGGCAGTGCCGCTGTTTGAGTTTTCTGTTCTTTGGACCTTCATCCCTTTCTTTCTTGTCCCAGTTGCTTCCTCATCAGAATCTTCAAGTATGCGACGAAGACAGAAAGTATAACCGTGCTCATGGCCTTTCCCCCCATCCAGCTGTCGGAGGAAGGTTTTTTAATTTTCTGGAATCTCCGATATTGGGCAGGATGAGAGGAGAAAAGGCTCAAGTGGCCTCTGGAGGAGCAGTAGATACACGTAGTAAAGAGCAGAGCACAGAAGAGAAAGGGCAGCAGGCACAACAGGAGTGTCTGGGAGCGTCTGGGAGAGAAGAGTAAAATGGGCTTTTGCGGGGGTGGGGGTGGGTAGCCAATGAAAGGTGTAAGAGAGAGAATAAGGGTGAAAGGTATCGAAAGAGGCTTGTGTTCATTTGCTAGGGTGGCCACGACCCAATGCCACGGCCTGGGTGGCTGAAACAACCAAAATTTATTTGCTCACAGTTCTGGAAGCTGGACGTCCAAGATCAAGGTGCTGGCAGATTAGGTGTCTTCTGAGGCCTCTCTCCTTGGCCTGCAGGATGGCTGCTTCTCACTGTGTCCTCACATGGCCTATTCTCTGTGTGCATGTGTCCCTGGTGACTATTCCTCTTCTTATAAGGACACCAGTCTTACTGGATCAGGGCCCACCCTCATGACCTCATTTCACCTTAATTACCTCTTTAAAGATCTTGTCTCCAAATATAGTCACACTGGGGGTTAGGGCTTCAACATATGAATTTGGAGGCAGGGGAAACACAGTTCAGTCCATAACAAGGGTTTTAAGTTTATTTTAATGTTAATGATGTGTCTTTCCCCACCCCTGCACCCCTCCCCCCCAATTTGGTGTTTTCTAAAAAGAACAGCTACAAAAAGATTTAAATTGCTTCGTATCATATTTATGTTTTCTGTTGAATTGGTTCTGATACAGCATCATGGTAAGCCTGGGTCACAGATGTCCTGGGTTTATAGCGGTTATACATTGACTTAGGCAACAGGTACCCAGTTTTCAAGAAATCAGAACGTAACACAATAGTCTTGATAAGAAAATGAGAAGGCACATAATGTAATCTCTCGTTTGTAATTTGGACGTCTTCGTTGGCGTGAACTTACCCGGAAATATGAAAATTATGCCTGTGGGGGAAAAAAAAAAAAACCAGGTATGGTTATATTGTTGAAAAAAACTTTTAGTTTGGGGAGGTGTAAGTATTTATAACTACACGTAGGTCTCCGTAGTTGCAATGCAGGCTTTTCTTTTGCTGCTACGAAAAAGAATTACAGCCTCAACTCTGCTAGTTTCATTTTGACAATCATCTAAATAAAACCTGTCATTTAGTGACTGCCATTTGGAACTATCAATAACTGTTTGAAAATAAGCAAACCACAATCTGGATGGAAAAAAAAAAAAAAAAAAGAAAAGAAAAAGCGCCTGTGCTCCAATACCAGGTTCTGCTTCTCTGATTACTGCTGGGAGCTGGTGCAGATACATAGAATGGGCCCTTATCCGGCACTCGGTGCAGTGGCTCTGAAATCTGGGGCAGATTTTGCCGAGGCTGCAGTCGCACGTTGTACGTCAGACACACGGTGCTTGTCAAGGTGCAGTTCTAAAGGAATGGCGGCCTCAGGTCTTCCGTGAGATGTGTGGAAGAGTGCACGAGTCATGTTCCGTGGGGAGTGAGGGCATGTCTGTGGTCACCAGACACATCTGAGCTGCTGCGTCGCCTTGAGGCGGTTATTTGCAGGACCTGACCTTAGACCCTCTGGCTGAGTGATGCCACAGAATAAATATGTGGAAAGTGAGGCTGGGATTGGGGTGGGTGGGTTCAGAGAAGAGACAGAGAGAGAGAGAGAGAGAGAGAGTGAGAGAGACATCTGAGTCCTATGCTAGGTGTGAAGGGGAGAAGATACGAGTCCCTTATTTATCCAGGGGCAATTTCTAGCCAATCAAATCAACACTGTAATCAGGCTGATCTGGTGCCTGCTTCTACAGTAGGAATGTGGTGAGATATGGGTCCGATATTACGAATACCATAAAAGTCCGTCTATGTTTCCCTGGTACAGGACTAGTTATATTTTTTCAGGTCATTATTATATATAATCCATTTATATATGGAAGACGATGGTTCTTTATGGTTCGAATGATTTAAATCTGGGCCTTTAAACCATGCCTGATTTATTTGCACAAGGAAATCATGTTTTCTTTGGAGCTTTTCAAAGGAGGCATAATTACAGTGTTGCAAATACAGTGCTCTATTTAAGGGTCTGTCAGCATTTCCATAATAAACCTCTATTTTCAGGAGTCCAGAATATTGCCAGAGAGAGAGAGAGAGACAGAGACAGAGACAGAGAGAGGCATGGAGCGACAGAGAGAGAAAGAAATCCTTCTAAAATATAAGCTTGCTGAGTCCCTCTGAGGACTTTATTTTTAATCCAGATCTGTATATGTATTTGCAACCACACATTCTCCTTTATTTGTGTGGTGGCACCAGTAACGCGCCAGGCATCTCTGGATCCTGCCCAGCGGGGCTTTGGCCTTAAAGCAGGATCTTCCCGGGAAAAGCAGCAGCGAACGCGTTGGGTGGCTGGCCGGCTCCCTTTCCAGACCTCAGCAGATTGCCAAGTTGCATCTCAGCTTTAAGAAAAGAAAAGCATTTTTTTGCCCTTGCTTCTGGTTTGTGTGTTTGTTTTGGTTAACGGAGACATATGCTAATTTGGATCTTGAATAATGATAATAATAATGGTATTATTATGATTTATAGTAACAGTATTAAGTACAATGTAAGTGCCCAGTATGTGTCTGGCACTTGACAAATATTACTTAAAATTTCAACCTTCTACCAGTCCTGCAAAGTAGAAATTATCAGTCCTGATTTTCAGAGGATGAAAACAAGCAGGGATCGGGGGAGTGGGTGACTGGCCCGTCAGAGAACCAGAAGGCAGAGTTAGGGTAGCTAAGGTCATAGCTGAGATAGCCCATGCCAGGCCCCGCAGTCTGTAGGAGGCGTCTCTCGAATTGGAGTAGCTCCTTTTCGAGAGCGAGGCTCGGAGAGGCCGGTGGGCTCAGAGACCACCCAGGCAGGAACTGACCTGTCAGGAGTCAGAGTGTCGAAGCCCACCCAACAGCTCCTGGAGCATGGTTTAGTAGGTAAGGGTGACTCTGGTTGAGCCTGGATAAAACTACCTGAAGATTCTTTTGGGCGACTTCCTGTGTGGCAACCTTGCACCCTACCTGGGTTATCTCGCTTATTTCCCAAGTTTAGCCATGCAGAGAGTGAATTTTGTGGAGATTGGAGAAAATGCCAGGATTATATAACCAGGAAATGGCGGAGTTCCCAGGTCTGGAATCCTGGTTCTTGACCAATACGCTTTGTGGCCCCAGGGGAATCAGTCTCCCTCCGTTTGGAAGGTGCATTGAACGCAGACAGAAAGCTGAAACTCAGGATTCTCCTGCCTTACGTGGGAGAGCCTGTCTGGGAATTGCTGATGGATGCTTTCCAGAAGTTTGTGTGTTGGCATTTAACAGAAAGGAAAGGTAATATGCCCTCCTCTCGCTCAGGGAGGACGAGAGACAAGCGGTGGTGGGAAAGACCACCCTCTGTACCGTGTTCACAGCCAACCATGGGGAAACTATTTTGTAAACTCCTGATCCCTTGTGGGTTGTGTGATTTAATTCTTTTTCCTTCTCTTTTCTGGGACTGCTTTTGGGTTGCTAGTTCCAGCTGAGACCAGAGGTGGTGACACACAGCCCAGGGAGAAGCAAGAAAAGGAAGAAAGTTTTTCATTAAGAAAATGTTCTTCCTTCTTCAAGCAAAATCAGGCCCCTGTATGGGGGCTATTACGTACTGAAGTGATCTCCTGCTCTCAGAGTGGAGGTTGAGCCTCCCAAGTTCAGAAGACGGGATTTGAATCGCCATTGCAGAGCGGAAGGCATTCATCTTATTGGAAACAACTCTTAGAGGCTGTAAATTCTATTCAATAAGTATTTATTGAGGGTCCTCTAAGGAGTTGGTGTTGGGTGTTATTCTCCATAAGGGGGGTAGCTTGACTGGTATGGAAAGTCTGACTCCAGTTAGTGTTGGAGGTAGAATGGTGGGGAGGCCACTATGTTGCCAGCACCTAAGCACTCATTTGACCAATCGCCACCTTAGTCTTACTGAGAACAGGAAGCAAAGTCACCAGTGTCCATTCGGAACAGGATTTATTTAGCCAATATTTACTGAGCATATACTATATCCTGGGCACTTAGCTAGGAGCTGGTGATTCAACGGTGAGCCAGAGAGATGTGGTTCCTACCCTCATAGAACTTAAAATCTAGTTGAGGATAGAGACATGAAAGAGATCATTTACATTAACAATTAAATAATTTATTAAATGACTACAACTGCGATGAGTTCCTCAGGGGAAAATATAGTCTCATGAAGGCAGATAACAGAGGGACTATATCCATTAGGATGCATTCAGCTGTAACAGAAAACCCAACTGACAGTGGTTCACCTAAATAGGGCTTATTTTTTCCTCCATGACAAGGAGTTCAAGAGAAGGCATTTTCTGGCACCAGTTCAGTGATGTCATGAAGAATCCAGGCTCTTCTAGGCCTCCTCCCTGCCGTCTTCCACGTACGAACCTTTCACTCCTGGGCTTGTAGCCTCATGGTTACAGAACGGTTACTGTGGCTCTACTTTCAAAGATGGGTAACACTGGGAAGGGGGAGTTATACCAGAGACCTCTTTTCTCAAACACAAGCGTATTTCATCAGCAGCAAAATCTCTTTTCCAGAAACGTTTCAGCAGACTTTCTGTTAATTCGTTAGCCAGAGCCGGGTTTTTAGTTGAAGACTCTAGAAAAGACAAAGTAGGCAGCAATTACGTATGCATAACTGGAAGTCACGTTTGTGGCATGCCGTATAGACTACACTCGCGTGTGCTAAGTTGTTTGATCCTCACATCAATTCTATGATAAAGAGCAGCTTCTCAAATGAAGACATTGAGGTTCGGGGGAGGGGCTTGCCCAAGAACACACAGTCAGTCCTCCTTCGGCCAGGGGTCCTAGATCGTTCCTGGATACTGGCACTGCCCTACATCTGCTGGGTTTTGGGGAGGGGACCATCCTGAGCCCGAAATGCAGTGCCCCGAAGAGACATGCAAGCATGCGAGAATTTGCCAAAGGGTCAGGGTTTGCTTTCTGAGATGTTTGCTTGGGGACCCCAGCTTTAGATTATCCCTCTGATGTTTTCCTATGACTGCCCCTAAGATGGAAAGCCACACAGTGGGAAGGCAGGCCAACGGGGAAGAAAGAAGCCTTCTGATAGCAAAGTCAGGATCTCACAGCGGAGCCTTTGGGGTCCTTAATTGCCAGGATATAAAAACAGGTATAGAAAATAGCATCTGCTGATGGAACTGTGACCTCATTTCCGGACAACTTCGGAAATGTTGATTTATTAAATGTTTTTGAGGGGCGCCTGGGTGGCGCAGTCGGTTAAGCGTCCGACTTCAGCCAGGTCACGATCTCGCAGTCCGTGAGTTCGAGCCCTGCGTCGGGCTCTGGGCCGATGGCTCGGAGCCTGGAGCCTGTTTCCGATTCTGTGTCTCCCTCTCTCTCTGCCCCTCCCCCGTTCATGCTCTGTCTCTCTCTGTCCCAAAAATAAATAAAAAACGTTGAAAAAAAAAAATTTAAATGTTTTTGAGTCACCTTTCCCAGCCCCTGGCACCTAACCCGGGCCAAAGGTGGTGTGGTTAGCATCTAGGATAAATGAATGACGATTAAAACCGCAGGCTCTCATGGTATTTTAAAGGCACCCCCCAGAAAGCAGTCTGCCAGCCACATGTAATGCCCTCCTCCCCACCCCTCCCCCAGGCTCCCAGCATGCCCTGTGTGCCAGTCACAGCAGGAGGGATGTCCTTGGCAGATTCCACTCTCCCCACCACCTTCCTGGCCTCTTGGATCTGGCCTGTGAGGCTGTCTGTTGTCTCTTGCTGGATTGGTGGAAGGTAGAGACAGACCTGTTGGCTTGGGATTGTCCCATGAAAATCAGGGTGGGCGGGGTGCCCGGAGATGCACCAGCATCCCTGGGTTATGCCAGTGGAAACAAGAGTCATGTACCCTGTGCTGGAGAATGTGTAAAACTGACACCGTTTACCAGATGTTCCAAGGTTTTATGGGCTTTACAAGGCCTTCTGTTAAGTAACACTTACTTTAAAAAAGTAAACCTTGCCTGCTCTGAGTGGAAAGTTTTGTGTGTGTGTGTGTTTTTTTTTAATCTTTTGGGTGAACTCTGCAGCACCTGTTTGCACAGAGAGCTGTGGCCTGCAAGCGGCTGCTTCTCGTGAGTGACGGGAAGGGGAACAGCACAAGGCAGGCAGCCTGGTCCTGATGGAAAAGGCCAGAGACCAGAGGCCCAGGCTGATGGATGCAGAAACCCACCCACAGGCAGGCACCAAGATGTGGCCCCCTCTCTTAATGCAACAGATATGCTCCTGAAATTTGGGGTGCCCATCACTTATTTTTGTAGTCCTAAATAGCATTTGCCTCTCCCATGCAGCCAGTTGGTTTTTAGACAAATAACCGCCATCTAATTCATCTTCAGCGTACGTTTGAATTTTCAGAAGATAGGTTTGATCGGGGCACGTGGTGGCATCCATCCGACTTTGGCTCAGGTCACGATCTCATGGTCCGTGGGTTCGAGCCCCGCGTCGGGCTCTGTGCTGACAGCTCGGAGCCTGGAGTCTGCTTCGGATTCTGTGTCTCCCTCTCTCTCTGCTCTCCCCCCACTCATGCTCTATCTCTCTCTCTTTCAAAACTAAATAAACGTCAAAAACAATTTTTTTTAAAAGATCGGTTTGATTAGCATGGCATCCACCCTCCTGGCACACTGTAGAGTGTGGCACATTGCGACATGGTCATTTGTCACAGGCAGCGTCTTGAAGATGTCGTGCAAGATGGCAAAGGAGCAGCATGTAGGGACAGGCTCAGTGCAGAGTACGGTGAATCCAATCAGGTGAAGGGTAGGAACACCAAGATCTTAAATAATCAGATGAGAGCAAGGGAGAAACGAAGAATCTGCCCTGTGGGAGCAGAGAGGGATTTTGTTCAGTCGGACTGAGGAGTGCTTTCCAACTGGGGACAGCTTTGTGGGGAGGGCAGCCACCAAGAAGGCTGGAAACAACCTGGTTGGGTGCCAACCTGCCCAAATCACTGCCACACACAGAGAACCAACTGGAAGTCCCGCCTACAGGGGCTGAAATCCACACAGAACGCCCTTCATCTTATGAAATTTAGTTTTGGGTGAGGGAGGAGGAGGATGCTGTGAGGCTTCTCTCTTTGTCCTACCGGTATATATTTTTTTTTTTAATTTTTTTAACGTTTATTTATTTTTGAGACAGAGAGAGACAGAGCATGAACAGGGGAGGAGCAGAGAGAGAGGGAGACACAGAATCCGAAACAGGCTCCAGGTTCTGAGCTGTCAGCACAGAGCCCAATGCGGGGCTCGAACTCACGGACCGTGAGATCATGACCTGAGCCGAAGTCGGACGCTTAACCGACCAAGCCACCCAGGCGCCCCTCTACCGGTATATTTTGAGTAGAACTCGGTTATGGCCCAGCAGCTGGCTCCAACAGCCCTTAAAATTATCACATCACATCTAGCATCTGTGGGTTAGAGGCCTTCTGACTTCTAATCCGAGCTTCCTTATTTGCTTGTGCGGATCTCCTTCTTTGTCCCCAGGGTCCATTGTCCAACTCTGGGCCTTCCACAGGAGCAAGGCTGTTGTCATGTTTCACAACCATGTGGGGCAGGTAGACTGGAGAGCAGTATGGAAGGAGGCACGTTTGGTACCGTTGGTTCCTCGTGGGGGGATGTGGAGGAGAGGGAGGTGGGAGATGAGGAAAAAAGACCACGAAAGGGAAAGAGAGCGAGCTATGCACCCTGTAGAACACCAGTATGCATGGTCTCCCATGTGTACAGAAAGCATATCTCTGCTCATGTGCAGAGATAGAGAGAGATGGGTCAGCCCATTGTGGATGATGACTAACGGACTAGTGGGTTTCAGGTTAGTTTTAGTGTCTTATATTTGTGCGGAGTCTGAATGTTTTACACTTTTATTTACTTTTTATTATTTATTTTTCTTAATGTTTGTTTATTTTTGAGACAGAGGGAGACAGAGTGCAAGTGGGGGAGAGGCAGAGAGGGAGACACAGAATACGAAACAGGCTCCAGGCTGTGACCTGCAAGCTGTCAGCACAGAGCCCGATGCGGGGGTCGAACCCACGAACCGTGAGATCATAACCTGAGCCGAAGCCAGACGCTTTAATGACTGAGCCACCCAGGTGCCCCTTGCACTTTTATTTTTAAATCAGAAAACACTAGGGGTGCCTGGGTGGTTCAGTCGATAAAGCATCCGACTTCAGCTCAGGTCATGATTTCATGGTTCGTGAGTTCGAGCCCCGCACTGGGCTCTGTGCTGACAGCTCAGAGCCTGGAGCCTGCTTTGGTTTCTGTGTTTTCTTCTCTCTCTGCTCCTCCCCTGCTTGCGTTCTATCTCTCTCTCTCTCTCAAAACAATAAATAAACATTAAAAATGAATTTTTTTTTAAAGAACACACTAAGATTTATTTCCATGTAAAAATAAAGAATAGCAACAACAAAGACTTGCATTTCAGAGCTCGGGGTGTCCCTCAGCTCTCCTCTCTTCACAGAACCCTGGCTACATATTGCAATGTGGCCTTGAGGAGAAATGAGAAGAACATACAGGATGTGGGTCATGAACTCCGTGGTTGGGGCCTGAGATCGGTCTCTGGAAAACCAGGCATCGATTCCAAGGTGAATATCTCAGCAGAACACCAGAATCACCCCTGACTAGAGGCCAGTTTTGCAGAGGCCCCTGTGGTTCCAGAAGCAAGGCTGGGCCCCAGTTACTTTCCCCGGTATTCCTCTTTCCAACAGATAACAACCACCAAGAATCCACATGTTGTCAAACAAAGTCAGGCGTATTACCTTACTGCAGCAAAAGGGAGAACAAACGTGGGCATCTCAGATGGAAGGAATGGCAAAGGGCTTTTTATGGTTCGGACTCATACTGAATAATTATAAGGAGGGAGGTGGGAAAAAGAGGTCTACTTTGGATTTTATGCCAACACAAAGTAGGGACAGATAGTTTATTATCTCAGCAACCTCTGAGGCAGGAGGAGAGAAGCAGAGCTGGGAAAGTCACTGGCAAGGCAATCCCCAAAAAAGAGGAGGGGATTGATTGGTAGTCACTTTGCGGCCTGGTGTGGCCTTGGGAGAAACACTGGGTTTTGTAGGCCTCACCACGGGGCTTGGCCCCACCTGGTGATGTGCAGGGCTGACCTTCCTGTTTTTACTCCCTGGCGTCCAGAGCTGGCTGTCATTCCTGGAGAGGGGGACTTGGGGATGGGGTCTGATGGAGTCGGCTCCGTCCACAGGCCTGGCTTAGGCAGGCAAGGATGGAATGCATGTTGTTTGGGCTGCTGTCCAGGGCTTCATTCCCCCATGGGGTTGTCTGGGCATCGGAAGCTTGTAGAAGAAGCTGAGTTCCATGGGTTAGGTCCTTTACCCCCTGACATTTACCTGGCTCTTGGAGACAGGTGCTTAACAAGCAAGTACAGATTCCTCCAGGCTTCCTGAAAGGTCTTTAGGGCCCCTGCCTGTAGACACTGGGCCATGCTGAACTAGAGAAAGTTAGGCCTGGCCTGAGGTACCCTGCCTGGTTTCCTCTGGAGTCACTTTTTTCTCTATTCCTGGTTTTTCACCTGAGAAGACGGGAAATTATACCGACTTCTCTACACGAGGCCAGGATGACTTTGATGGAACCTACGTTGTATTCCCTGAGAACTGACCTCAAAGAAATAGGTGATGCAGACACATGTCAATACCTTAACATAGAGTGGAATCTTCTGTGGCCAGAAGCAGACAGTGGGCTCGCCAATGAGGGCACATACCCGCTTGATATCCCTGGGTACCCTGATGAGTTCCGACCGTGGCTGTCTCCTGCTTCTCTTCCCTTCCCTCGTTCACCCTGCATGGTGCCTCTTTCAGGCAGACCCTCTGGGCCTTGGTTTCCACCCCTGTCTCAGACATGCCTCCTCCCCTGCACCTGTGGCTCCCCTGCCTGAACTCAGCTCTGGTCCCTTGACCAGGCAGGAGGATAGAGGACCTTCTGACTCAGGCCACGAAGGCTGCCCTGTGGCTGCACAAAGTGGCAGGCATGGCCTCTGTCCCGGTGCCTGACCTGGACTCACTTTTTCTACCAAGGCTCAGAACCAGCCTTACAGTCTGCTCATGGCACCTCACGGTCACCCATAGGCAATTCGCCCTGACCACATGTGCATCCGTGTGTATGGAAAACAACACAGGCACCTCAACCAAATGGAGACCTTCCCTTCACTCACAAAAGGGGGGAGGCAGACATGGGAAGGAGGACAGAATTTCCTGTCACATTAGAATAAGATGAGCCGGGGTTATTTCGGGCTGGGCTCCAGCAGGCACTTGGAGAAGGCCTCAGAACTGCAGATGAAGCCCCAGGTTGAGTTTATGGGGCAATTTCAACACTGCCAAATATTTGTAACATCAAGAAATCGTAAAACGTGCCGGTGGTCTGGGAGCTGGAGGGGGGACACTGCACATATTTGACACAACTTTGTGATTCAGTGAGAGGCCTGTTGGATCCCCTCACCTAGAAATCAGTTGGGATCTTCCAGAGAAATAAATTAAATGTAGATGGCCCCCCCATCCACTTCTGTTGGTATTTGCCCCCTTATCTGGAGACAGCAAGTGCTTTTTTTTTTTTTTTTTTGCCCCTAAGCACAATTTGTATTTAATTATTACACTTCAGATTTTTCTGTACTGCACTAGAAGCCTGAACCGGCTTCCTCTTCGCCCCCTGCTCTGGAATAGCATCGCTCCCTGTTAACAATTATCTTCGCCATTTGGGTAGTCTACAGCGTGCCCCGTGTAAGGGGCTGATCGGTTTGTTTAATTAAGCTTCGAAGGGGGCGCCTGGGTGGCTCAGTCGGTTAGGCGGCCGACTTCGGCCCAGATCATGATCTCGCGGTCCGTGGGTTCGAGGCCCGCGTCGGGCTCTGTGCTGACTGCTCAGAGCCCGGAGCCTGTTTCAGATTCTGTGTCTCCCTCTCTCTCTCTGACCCTCCCCCATTCATTCTCTGTCTCTCTCTGTCTCAAAAATAAATAAACGTTAAAAAAAAAAAATTTAAGCTTCGAAGGACAGCCCGTGCCTCCGTCTTCTCTCGGGTTTGCTTCTTCCTTCCTCTTCCACAGTCCCTGCTGAAGGTAGGGAGGACGGCCTGTGTTCTCCGACGGAGGTCGGACCCTCCGGCCTGGGCCAGCCTTGCCTGATGAATGAACTTCTCCGACTTCCACAGGGAGCGAATTGCCAATGTTTCTCATTGCTACAGACTCAGGAGGAAGAAAAAGGGGGTGCCAGCAGGAAGAAGGGGGAGATGTGGCTGGCTGCTGACCCTGCTACCTGAGAGCTCCTACCAGCAGGCCTGTTTCCAGTAGGGTCTACGGAAAGCCACATTGCCCTAAATGAGGGACGGCCTACCGAAAATAGGCCCCCTGTACTTTTGTAGAATTTTCCTTCTCAAACTAACACAGGGGCCACAGCAGCAGCTTTTTGTCCCAGGTAATGACCGGATGGAATTATTATTATTATTATTATTTTCACATCCAGCCACCAGCTTCTGAGGTCCTCAAAAAGAACATTTGTAACCATGCATTCTTTATGTGGTCCACGATTAATAAACAGGAACCCACCTTTCTAGACGGACAGAGAAACAATTTTTTTTTTTACTGTTTGCTGCTCCTGTGTGTAGGGTTCATGAATGGGGGCTTTGAGAACTTGCCCTTTCGTGGCCAGATATCAAAGTGCTGCTCACACATACGGACCGACCGCACGGAGGTGCGGCCCTGGGCCACCGCCCGTGTGGCCGCCCACTGCGGTTCCCCGCTGGCCGCCTCATCGGGCCGCAGGGCCAGGGTTGTGATGGCCCAGTTTTTCCTCCCTGGGATGAACGCCGACCCACCAGGAAGAAGGGGGAGACCACCAGCATCCATTCTCCACCAAGTCCTAAAATAACTATATTTATAATTGCTTGTATGTGCTCCCTTTTGTGGCCTTCCTCCCCTGGTCACATCCCTCAGTTTGGGAAGAAAAAGTTCATTAAAAAAAAATTTTTTTTTAACGTTTATTCATTTTTGAGAGACAGAGACAGAGTGCAAATGGGGGAGGGACAGAGAGAGTGGGAGACACAGAATCCGAAGCAGGCTCCAGGCTCTGAGCTGTGAGCACAGGGCCCGACACGGGGCTCAAACTCACAAACCATGAGATCATGACCTGAGCCAAAGTCGGACACTTAACCAACTGAGCCACTCAGGTGTCCCAGAGAAAGTTCATTTTTAAAGGTTTCCTGGCCTGGTGTTCCTTCCTTTCTCTTTTCTTTTTCTCTTTTCTTCTCTTTTCCTTTTCTTCCCTCCCCCACCCGGCCTTCTCTTCTCCCCCCTCCTTTCTCTCCCTTTTCTAGAGTCCCCTTCCCTCGTGTCTTTGGATAGTGTGCCCTGACTCTCCCACGTTACAGGTGGGGGCTCTCCTGGAGTCTTTCCTGCACCACCTCGAGCTCTGAGCTCTGACGGTTTTGCTGGAGCTCCAGGGAAGGGAGGCAGGGAGCAGCCAGACAAGCAACAGTGGCCGTGGTCAGGTCCCTGCAGACAGCGCGAGTGTTTGAAGGGCTGAGGCTTCGTCTATGGATCCTAAAGTCTGAGACTGGGCCGCTGAAGGCTTTGAGTTGCAGTCACAGGATCAAGGAGCTGCAGCACAGCAGCAGAGCTCTGTCAACACGTTGGTGCTCTGAGGGCTCTTCCGTCTGGGGAACATCATCTGCTAATCTTGGGCTTCATTTGACTCATGCTGGGCAAAAATCCCGGGAAGCGGCTTTGGGGTATCTGTAACTAGAAAGCACAGACCTGGAGGTAGGCCTGGGGGAGCAGAGAGGGGACAGAAATGAACCCATCCTGTTCTGTCACTCCATATGGACCTGTCAGGAAGATGGAGGTATGGTCACCTTGGGTTAAATCTTGACGGGGTCAAGTCAGACTTACTCTGCCGCCATCTTTGAGAGGTTCCCTGGAAAGGCCCTGAAGAGGGGAGGAGGCACTCAAGCCATAGTTAGAGCAGAGTAAGTGGTTAAGGGAAGGGGGTTGAAGGCTGTCTTTTTTATGATACAGTTGTCCCAGGTAAGGCAGCTCATCATGTAAATCTTGAATTGGAATCTAATGAGGTGGGATTTGGGGGTCCCCTGTCCCCTCATGTATTGGCAGAGAAGGAGTCTGGATTTGATCTGCATGTGGAAGAGAGGCTGAGTAGCAGGAATGGTAAGCCGCGGAAAAATGGAGGAGGGACTGGCCCTTCATTCTCTCAGTGCCCCCTCTCCCCACCATGAGTCTCAGAACCCCCGTGAGATGATCCAGGGGGGAGTCGTTATAGATGGACACACTGCTTTCAGCCCTGCCCCACCTGGTGCTTGTGCCCATGGAGAGGCCCAGGGTTGGCCTCTAGATGCTTGTTGTGATTCCTAGAAACCCTGATGGTGGTGCAGAAGATGTCATCTGCCTGATTCTCTCCTAATCCCTGCCCTTCTTTGTAGGGACAGTGTCAGGGAGAACTGAGAAAATGATGGAAGTTAAGTCTGTCAACAGTGATGCTGCTGTAAATGGCAAGACGTATAGAGATCCAAAGTGCACTCTGTTTTTCCAAGTTTCCATGCTGACGGCACCCTCTGGAACCTGCCTGGCTTCTCCAAACACTCTGGCCCTGTCCTTGGCTTGGCCCTGAGCTTGCCTCCTACCCATCTAGCCCTCCACTCTCTAATACTGAGGTCACTGACATTCCCAGGAAGCTAGAAGAGCCTTCTTCTCTTCCCCCTGATCTGAAAAAATAAGACTGGCCTATGGATGTATGTCTAGACCATAGGGCAGTTCAGAGGTTTCCAGAACAAGGGCACAAATCCCAGATCCTTGTCATCTGGACCATCAAAATAAACCCCTGGATGGCCAGGAGGTAAGAGTTGATTAGTGAGGGGTTCAAAGGAAGTTAGGCCAGGTTCCAGAAGGCGGGCAGCAGGAGAGCAAGAGGTGTAATTAAGAGTCATCACAGCCCAGTGCTAGGTCTGTACTTTTCTAGGATTTGCAATACTTCTGTTGCCCTGATGCTGGTATTGCTGGCGGTGAACAACTGAGGGGTGTGGCTTTTTCCGAGGGCCTTATTGTGGAAAGAACAACTTTGGCTATCCCCTCATTATCCAGGCTGAAAACATACCCCGGAGTAAAAACTTGAGCACGTCCGTCATTTGCCAAAGGGCTTCCTCCACCTGGGACAGCTCAAGGTTCTGGAAGACGAGGCCAGTTCTGTTCTTCCTGCTTGAAGGAAGGCAGAAGTGTTGGTCTTAAGTGTCAGGCTTTTCCTGATCCTGTGCTATAGGCACTGTACGTAATCCAAGAGAGGAGTTCATGTCGTCTGTAGCATTGACCAAAGCCTATCGGTCCCTCAGAAGGGTCCTCCAAAGAGGGGGTTTTGAGGGCAAGTAAATTTGGAAACTGAATTCTACATCCTTCTCAGGGATGATTACCATGCCTCTGGTCAGGTCCCGAGGAGTCCTACAGTGTGGAAACCACCTAACTTTGTTCAGCTCAGCACGTGTCGGCCTTACTTGGAAATGTTCCATTACATGGAACTGTCTTTTCATGGAGTCCACTTAATAGACCATGGGAAATGCAAAATAAAACACAGTAAAATATAGCAAAATGTAGGTAAGTGAGACCCGGTAGTAAGTTTCTTCCCAGAGCACAAAGGATTGGGTTAGATTTTCGACCGCACACACAGACGCACAGAGGGCTTGGCATGCAATGTTTTTCGATTTGGCTTTCGTTTCTGCAGAGATGAATAGCACGCTGTTGGGGGTTGCTGTAAGACACGTGTCAGACACGGTCCCCACTCGCATCTTGTTGAGGAGGCAACAGCCCCCCTCCCCCCAAGATAACTACCTGTCCCTGAGGGGAGAGGAGGTGCTGGGAGGGGAGATGCGAGGGTAGACTGGAGTGGAAATGGCGGCCAGCAGAAGAGGAAGGAGTGAATGTTGCTGGGGCTGGGGAGGAGCCGGTGAAGGAGAGGAGGAAGGGATGACCAAGGGGACCCCAGGGCAGGAGGAACATGCCTGGTTCTGTCCGGTCCCAAGCGCAGGCCTGCTCTTACTCTCCCTCGTGTGGTTCTTCCAGTCTGAGGGGAGTCGGGAAGTTGGGCCCTGACAGAATTTTTGGGGGAGGGCAGTGTGGGGGTGGCAGCCACTGTCTGGTGCCCTTCTCAGAGCCAGTCAGGGAAAGGTCAGCCGCAGCCTTCTCTGGAGGCACATCCTTCCCTGCAGTGAGGCCGGGGCTGGGGGGGGGGGGGCTCTCATTTGGGGAGCGGCTCTAACTTGTCCAGGTAACCACATGCTGAAGGTGAAGGGCAGACAAATGTGACTCTGGGTGCTTTCGGTCACAGTGAACTCTCTTGTGCTCAAACCCTCTGTGGTCTCGGGCCTGGCAGAGGGGAGGAAGAGAGGGCCCGCTTCCATGCCCCCAATGTGGGGTGCATTTCTGTGTGCCCGGAGGAGGATGTGACACATGTGGGCGCACCCAGCCGCCAGGCAGCACCTGTTGAGGGGACACAGCTGCGGCCAGGGCAAGGGGCATTCTTGGCCGCTGCCTCACAACCGCCCCAGCAGCTGCCTGGGTGTTGTCCCACATTCCGCGTGTGACCCTGGTGTGGGCAAGCCCTGAGTGGGGAAGAGCCTCCTGGGGCAACGAGGCAGTAACCCACACCCCTGGGGCAGCGCCAGTGGGTGGATTTAGTAAGTACCCTGTTTTGGCCGCCAGTCCCAGAAGCAGAAGCGAATTTCGCAGCCAAGGGCTCAGAGGCAAATTTGTTTTAAGTTATTAAAACGTATGACATAAGAAAAACTGGAAGTAGGGAGCTCAGGCAATGAGAGGCAGAGAAGAGAGACAAAGAGAAAACACCAAGGTGGAAAAGGGTCGGTCCATCTCCAACCAACTGGCTCCTACTCTGATACCCCCCGTCAGGAGGAAAGAGCTTTTGGCTGTCTTAAGAAGGGGAGACAAAAACACCAAGAAAAACAGAAGTAGAAGAAGAGTTGTTTTTGTTTTTTTTTTTAAGGTAAAGGAAAGTAGGCCAAGAAATTACTTAAAGGCTTTCTGATGACCTCATAACTTGTTCCAAGTAATGTAAGACACAGAGGGGGGCAGCGACAGGAAACGGAACGACTCAGCAGAATTCTACACTGCGGTAATATGTGGATTTTCTCATATAACTGCCTTAATCCAAGGGCCTTAAAACATTTCACAAATTTGCAATAATTAAACCTCACTGCGTACCTGGGGCAGGACAGAATGCTATTTTGCTCATTATATGTACAGGTGAGCCACACAGCACGGAGAGTTTGAAAGAAAATGTCTCCGGAGCCCGCCAATAAGAGAGGCCTGCCCGGGGCTCCGAGAAATGCCAGGCTCCCACCAGACCCATCCCATTCCGGGCAGGCCTGACCCAGGGGCCCGCACCTCAACAAGAAAAGAGCCATTGGCAAATGGTCGGCTATCTTTTCTGTTAGTTTAAAAATACTTATATATTTATGTCATCATCAAAACAATTTTAAAAGAATATATCTAGTAAAATACATAAGGGGTAATAAAACTTTTTAAAACCAAACTTTAAAAAAAAAAATCGTGATTTTCTGAGATTTGATTCCTTTTTGCCCAGTGGCCTCGTTTTCATTCTCTTGTTTTGCCTTCACAAATCAGTGAATAGGCAGCAATTCTGAAAGAGGTTTTCTTTTCCAGAAGGAGCAGGAAACTGGAGTGTTGCCTTTTTAGATTAAATGCGGTGAGATGATGGGAGGGGAGGTGGGTTGGGGGAGGGGAAGAAGGGGATCCGGAGAAGAGGCAAATTACCTTTTTTCATCTTGGTTGGTGCAAAACGCCCCGGAAAATATTTATCTTAGCTTACCTCGGAACGGCAGAAGGTGTAAAACCTTTGCGGGCTTTCGCCCGCAGTTGGCATTTTCCTTCCCAACTTAGGCTTCCTGCAAGTGAGGACGATGCGTCCTCAGGGACGGATCCTCAGGGATCTGTGGGAGAAGGAGGAGAAGGAGACAGAGTAGCTGTGACTTTAGGACAAGAGGTGCCCACCCAACTTAGGTGGTGTCTACCCTTCATTTTCTGCATCGGAAAGAGAGGAATAAAGATACTCACTCCGAAACTCATGAGGATGTTAGGTGTTCTAGGCACCCTCATGACGGTAATACCAACAATTCCTTGCTGTTTGCATAGGGTCTGACAATTTGCAAGATGCTTCCACATATGTTCCCCGAAACCTCATGTGAGGCCGGGTTCCGCAGACAGTTACCAGTCTCATTTGAACACTCCCTTTGTTTTAATTCCGGGATCTTCTGAAGGATGTCATTGATCCGAGCGCTTGCCCCCAGACTCTTGGGGCAATTATAAACCATCTGGAACAGACACTGGTCATAGCTGGTCTCCACGAACAAGTGATCCCCAATCCTGGTAGTCAGACAATTCACACATGAGAATGTAATGAATCTGTTTTGTCCGACTATTTCAGATTGGTCATCAACATCAATGAAAGGGACCCGATAATTCTACCTACCCAGTCCAACTGTCCTTGAGCCTTTCAGGGAGTGTTCTAGGTTCTCAGATCTTGTCTGGGCATTGCAAATCTGAGCAATTCTCCTCCATTCTCCAATCCCCTTCTCATGTCCCCGCTCCCAGTCTCTCAATGCCCCAAATTACCACCATCAACATGAATCATACAAGAGAGCTTAATGTTGAAAGGAAGTAAGTGAACCGTCGTAAGTGAAGATCTCAATAGAGATCTTTCTGTACCTCTGGAGAATGTTAACAGCCTGACGAAAATACGGTGTGAATATAATTCTCTCCTCTTTTCTCATTTGGAGACATGGGGATGGACAGGGGCCTTATGGATTTTCATCCTCCATTACTCAGCAGGGAGATGCTTCTCACGGTGTTTCAGAAGGGAGGGGGAGCCCCTGCTAGTCCACACCATGTGTCACAGTGTGTCACGTTGACTCATGGCCAGATCTTGAGAAAAATTCACAGAAGTCAGGAAATTCCCGGAGAATGCTCTCATTTCACCCTCTGCTGACCCTGCAGTGAGAACATAGGTAGTAGGGTCAGGCTGGAGGACATTTTTTTTAAAAAAGGAAAAATCAAAGCACTTCTGTTGCTTCTGCATGCCTTGTGGAGGAACAAAGTCCTAACTGGCCGGCAGAAAAATGCAGGATGGGCCTGGCGCCCCCCATGCCCTAGGGCGACGAGCTCTGGTCTATTCCTTCATTCTAGGCTTTTATTTTTGCAAAACTTCCCACCCCCCACGCTCAGCTTTGTTTCCCCTCAGGGACCAGCATCTTTCCCTCTGGGCAAAGCAAGATGCCCATGACCTCCCCTTCCAATGGATAGAGCCAAATTTAGAGTTGGGGTTGCTCATTTGAGCTTTGTATATAATTGAGCCTGGCACAAAGGGTTGTCATTAGGAGGAATGGTATGAAATGAAAAAAAAAAAAAAAAAAAAAGGGACCAGCTTGGGACCCAAATTAGACAAGATCTGAGGAGAGACACAGTGGTAAGGCCAGGAGGTTTCATCTCAGAGGAGTCCTTAAGGGAAAGGACTGAGGACGGAAAACGCCTGGATGGGGCAGCTAGAGAAACTAATGTGGCCATCTCTTAGGATCACTTTCCTCTAGGTGCGGAAGATGCTGGGGGATTGTAGTAATAGGAGGCGACAGACACCGGAGGCATCGGTTGGTAAGAGCCAGGGTCCGCTCCCAGGGCTGCAGAGGATGCTGGGAGAAACAGGGTAATCCGCTTAATAGATGTTTGCCAAGCATGTCCAGAGCTGGGCATCGTCACTTTGGTCCGTATGACAATAGAGCGTCCTGGGGGATCCTGAGCCCTTTGCTCTGCCATTGGCTTAGGGAACACTCTCTTCTAGAACCTGGCTGCTCAGTGCCTGGGGCGGACGGGGGGCGGGGTGGGGGGGGCTCACCCTTCCCTCTTCTCCAGCTGGGAGCCCACTGCTTCCCTACTCGGTGTGGGTCAAGGGGGCATCCTGGAGCCAGCCAAGCAGGCTTCCTGTCTGAGGTGCTGTCCCCGCTGAGCTGGTGGGTGGACATGCGTGTGTCCACCAGCCACCCCCCCAGAGGTCCTGGGGCCTTGTCGTGTGAAGAGGGCAGTGGGCACAGCGCCGCTCTGGTCCAGCTGTCCTGGCCACTTCCAGCTCGGCCTGTTGACTCGCATGGGAGAGGCTGGCAGCGCGGGGCTCCAGTTGTCCCCCAGCCCCCCGCCAGACTGTCCCTGCTCCCCGCATTCCTGGTGGCGTCCCAGCTCTGTGTGACCCCGGGGTCTAATATTCTTGGGTTCGTTCAGACTACCCAGCTGGCTCCGCTCCGGGCTTCCTGGCCTTGTTAAAACCAAAATGCCGTCTTTTACAACCGGCTTCTTCCATCAAGTTCATCAAGCAACCCGTTTTGTTTGTCTGTTTGTTTGTTTTTTACAATCGAGATGGCCCCTTTGGTGAGCTCTTCCTGAGGGGGTGGGGGGAGGTGGGCAGGGGGCCTGGGCTTCAGCAGGGTCTGGTCTGTGCCATATTATTTCTTTAATGACACTTAAGAAAGAGAAAAAAAAAAAAAGAAGCTCGAAGGTGAGTGGCCCTCCAGGAGGAAAGATTACATGGGTCGATTTGGGAACTGTTCAACCCTGGAGGCATTGCTAAGGACATAACCTATTTTGAATTTTTCTTCACGAGACAAAGTTGGTTATAGCGTGGGAATAACTTTTTCCTTTTGTCTCCCCCTTTCTCCATACTACAAAAATATCCACAGCAAGGGACATACAGGTTGCATAAACGTCCCTTCCAAAAGACACATAAAGCTATTATATATAGTACCATGTGTCTCCCTCCAAACGGGTGTGTTTGTAGAGACACATAGAGATATCCTTCACACCCTGTATGTAAAAATACAGCCAATTTAAAAGTTGGCAGAACAATCTTGCCTGAGCGAGTAGAAAAGCTTGGCTTGGGGCTTAACAAACAATCCCATAAAACCCACACTTGCTTTTATTGAATGGTGATGCATGAAAGACCCAGGGTGGCCAACATGAACGGGGACAGGAGCCAACATTCACAGTATTGTCCCATAAAGGATGGCAGGAAAGCTTCTTTTTGCCGAAATTCAATCCATTCCTAGAAAAAAAAATCGCTTCTAATACTGGTTGCCTTGACTTCACCCTTGTGCTCCTGGTCTGCTGTAATATCATTTTAGCTTTAATGTCCAAGATAGAAAATCTTTTGCATTTGGTCTCCTCGCCTCCAGCCTTACCCCCTCCGGTTCAACCTCCATGGGGCTGGCTGCCAGAGTAATCTTCTAAAAATGCAAATCAAATCTATCACTCTCCTACTTAAAACCCTTCAGTGGCTCCCCATTGCCTGCTAAAGTTCAAATTCCTTAGCTTCGCAGACAAGCTCCTTGGCCATCTGTCCCTGCTACTTTTTAAGCCACGTCACTCAAGTCTCCCATCCCTGTGCTCCCTACGCTCTGGCTACTTCAAACTGTCAGGCCATAATCGCCGAGCCTCATGCGTCCGCACCTATTGATTCCCTCCACCTAGAGTGTCCTGGGACATGAGTGGGACAGTGGTACAGGGCAAGGGGGATGGAAGGCTGATGTGGGGAGGAACGCAGGTAGCAGTGACAACAAGGGTATTTGGAAAAGGCCGCTCGGGAAGGTGACTGAGCAAAGGTGGAAGGGGAGGAGGGAGCGAGACATACAGATACCTAAGGAAGGAGCATTCTAGACAGAGCAAGCAAGTGCAAAGGCCCTGAGGTCGGAACACGTCCAGTACCTTCAAGGAACAGTTGGAGCAGAGTGAATGAGGAAGGGGTGGGGCAGCTAGTAGCCTGGCTGACGACCATGTGGATCTTGAAGTGAGACAACTCTCACCTCTTTTCCTGCGGCCGGTGGCGCTAATGAGAATGTGTGGCCCTGCAAAGCCAGCGGCTAGGCTGTGAAATGCTTGAAGGGTTGAAATCACTTTGCCTACGGAAGCGGAACAGGTCTAAAAGTAGATACAAAAGTGTCAGGCTCTGGTCTTTATTTTCTTCCAACTTATACCCACACAGCCTCAACAAAGGTGTTTTGGAATTGATGACACTAGCGATTAAAAAAGGAAACATCTCCGATGCTGCAGTAATGTTTACATCCAGGACTGAATAAGTGATCCTTGCCCTCAGGGGCCTCTTTGGGGTGTTTAATACAATGTTTTGTGTATGGGCTTTTGCGACTGGCTTATTTCACTCAGCGTAAGTAACGTCTTCAAGGTTCATCCGTTTAGCATATGTCAAAATTTCCTTCTTTTTTAAGGCTGAATAATATTCACATATAATATAATATATGCTATATATATAATCTATATAATCTATATAATATATATTATATATATAATATATTATATTATATTATTATATATTATATATAATATTTATATTATATTATATGTATTATAGAATATATTATATAATTTTATATATATATATATATATTTTTTTTTTTTTTCTCCTCTTCTTTAAAGGTCCTTTTGGCTGCCTGACTTAGTCACTCTGGTGGCCCTTCTTCCTTCCCACCCACTTTGCTTTACTAACTTGACTGATGATGAACAGTCCTCTTTAGCTCAACCCTCAGCCACTAGGAAATTTGAGGCCGAATAATTCACACGGAAGTAAAATGACTTTCCTCACGTCATTCCTCGGGAAATCACTAATGCTGCTGGAAATAGACCAAAGATTTCCCCAGGGCTGGGTCCTTCTGATCTCCCGAGGGCGGCCTCTCAGAGGCTGGGGACTATAGTGGATGGGCAGTGTTCTTCCTGGGACAGTCCTGGTCAGGGCTACCCAGCATCTCCTTGGAGGGCCTCTTCTGTCGGCTGTAGCAGAGCCTGGATGAAGACAAGACTATGGTTTCGGGGCCCCCTGGGCCAGTCCTTTCTGCTCAGCAGCCGTAGACTGCACCCGTTATACCACCCAGGCTGCTGGCCTAAACAGCACTTGAACTTGAACCAAAAAAGACGCGAATGGCAAAAGAGATTTACATTTTAAAAGTTCACTTTCAAAATAGAGGAGAGGAGAGAGAATGCAATCAACGGAATCAAGAGGAGTGAGCACTGCTGTGGGAGTCACCCAGGTACAGGCGAGGATGTGGGTCTTGTCAGCCGTGGGCATTGTCCAACCTATCCAAATTCTGTGGGCCTCAGTTTTCCGGCTCACAAATGGGCAGAGTGTCGTTGTTGGGATTAAATGAGAAATCATATGAATAACCCTATTTGTGTCCTAGCATTATGACCACCCGGGATGCTTTTAAAACACAGGCTGCCTGGGCGCCATTCCGAGATAGCCCCATTTAATTGGTTGGGGGCATCAGTAGTGTAACCACAACTCCCCAGGTGACTTTAATATGCAGTCAAGGTGGCAGGTGACTGGCCTAGAGGTTCCACGGCTCTCAGAAGAGAGACCTTAGCACGTGGCTTGGCCATCGAAAGCACTCTGGACACGCTGGCTCGTCTCGTGAGCATGGTCAGTGTCAAGTCAGGAAGCCTGTCATCTGCACCACAGCCAGCCCTCCTCGCAGCCCCCAGAGAAGCCGGCCCTCCTCTAGCCTGCCTGGCTGCCTCGCTCCAGCCCTCCCGCTGAGCCCCGTTCCTGGGAGATGCCTGCTGAGAACTTGGGATCAGACTGAGTCAGAAGTATTTGCAGACTTGACTCACCAGGTCTTAAAACCAGAAGACTGCCCTGTGGGTCTCATGACGTTCCTGGAAAATAAAAGAAGTGAATATTATTGGGTTGAGTTCATCAGATACTCACCCTCCCTTTTGTGTGTTGAGCGTTCCGAAAGGAGCAAGCAGCAACCCGGCCAAGTCGGAACCATCAAAAGAGAGGGCCTGGCTGCTGTGCTGAGAGCTGTTGTTTCTTCTGCAGACAGGTTTCATCCTCTTCCCACAGGCTTCTGCTTCTCTGGTTCCCCAGGGCTACCTGGTTTCTCCTCTCTCTAGGCTCCTGGGGAAAGGTTCCCAAGGGCTGCCTCTGGTGAGGTGTGGTCAGAGTTGAGCTATGCTGGAGGGCTGGGTGTGGGCTGGGAAGGGCCATCTGGACTCCAGAGAACAAGACAGGGAAAGTTCCCCTTCTGGAGTAAGAATTTCTGGAAACATACCGGAGCAGTAGCCAGGTTGGGCACACATTTCTCTGAAGACTCCTTTACCCCCGGGGGTAGTAAGCTCTAACACTTCCATGCTCCACCTGTCTCTAGAATCTACTTCTCTGCATCTCCAGAGCTACCGCTTTAACAAAAGCCACTGTCATTTTATAATTTCTCATCGCAGCTACAACCTCCTAATTGGTCTTTCTGCTCCTACTATGTCTACTGCCTGCCCAACACAGTTGGGTGAGCTTTTCAAAATTACATCACACACACACACACACACACACACACACACACACCCTTATACTTAAAACTTTCCCAAAGCTTTCCATTGCTCTTAGGATAATGGCAAAACTCCTTAGCAAGTCCAACAAGACCATGTGTATCAGGATTTAGTGCGGTTGTGAGTGATAGAAAACACAGTTTAAGGGGGTTTGGATGGCTAAGATTTTATTTTCTCGTACAAAAAGTCTGTAGTTGAACTAGCTAGGATTGGCACACCAATTCCTCAACGTTTTCGAGGACTCAGCGCTCTGCTCTATCATCCATAGCAGATGGTTTCCACCTCGTGGTCCAAGAGGGCCGCTTGAGCACCAGCCATTGCAACCAAATCCCAGGCAGAGGAAGGAAGAATTGCACACAGCACTTCTATTGGCATCGTTCTGCCCAGAAGTTAGTTACTAGCTGCAGCTAGTTGGAAGAGAGGCTAGAAAATGTAATGCTTATTTTAAGTGGTCATAAACCAGCCAAAAAAGAGGAAGAAGAGGAAAATGGATGTTGGGCCATACTGGCAGTATATACCATACACTACATCTCCTGACCCCTCCTCTCTTCTTGAGTATCATCTCATTTCATGCTTCCTTCACCTCGCCGTCTTCTTTTTCTGTTACACTGGCTTTCTCTAGGAGTCCCACATGTTTGCAACACTCCCTCCTCCCACAGGCCCTTGCTTAGACTTCAACATTCTTCCTCCCCTCTTCTTATTTAACTACTCGTTCTCCAGACCTCAGCTCAAGCTGTATTTCCTCAGGGAATCTTCCTGGATTAGGTCAACCCTCCTATTTAGATGCCTGTAGCATGTCGATTGTACCATTGTTGCAATTACACAATTATGTGTGCAATCGTTTGCTTTTTTTTTTTTTTTTTTTTTTTTCTGCCCCCACAGTGAGGTCAGGGTTTAGGTCTGGCTTTGCACAACATAGAGCACTCTGCAGGGCATACCGTACGTGCTCAGTCAATATTTGTTGAATGAATTAATGAAAGAATGTAGCTAGTATCTCACATACAAGATAAAGGAGGCTAGGACCCTGCAAAAGATTTCGTAGGCAGGTGGCGGCGGGTGGCCAGGAGGGCTGGGGAGAGTCCTAAATGATTCCAAACGAGTAGGCTTTTGAGTGCGGCAGAGAAAAGACTGACCTGGAACTTAGGAGACCTGTGTTCTTGTCCTGGCTCAGGCACCAAAGGCTGCACGTTGGTTGCCCGGAGGCAGTGACAGACGGTCAGATGCTGGATATAGTTGCAAGGCAGACCCTGCAGTCATTGCTGGCAGATTGGATGTGGGGGGGGCGGGGGCGGTGAGGGAAAGAGAGGGGTCAAGGGTTAGTCTTGGGGGTTTGGCTGAGCAAATGGAAGGTCATTTTATCAAGAAGGGGAAGCCAGTGAGAGGAGCAGGGTGTAGGGAGAGGAGGATCCCAAGGGTTTCTTTGCAAATGAATCGCGGGTTCCCACAGGCGGCTGTGCAGTTCACCTCTGCTGCAGGCATCTCCAGAGCAAGCCCAGCCCCAGGCTGGTGGGTGTGAGTGGTGGTGGCTGGGAATGCCAGATGGATGGAAAAAAAAAAAAAAAACATCGGCCTTTCGAGGTGGCTAGTTGCCAGCCAAGAAATGATTCAGTCTGACTCAGCAATAAGATTGAAAAGAAAGTGGTCAGAAGACCTTGCCCCTGCAGGCTTGGCGGGAAGCAGTCACTTTCTGTTAAAGGTCGGTGAGCGGTGAGAGGGAAGACATATCCGTGCATTGGCCACTGCAGCCGTCTTCGAAAATTCAGGAAAGGATAATCCCATACCTACAGCTTCATGTCCTTCCTCCCAATCTTTATTTTACACATTTTTCTATAAGCAGTTGAACTCATCCACAAAGCACGATTTGGCAATTTCCTTTCTCACTAAACAGCAGAGCACATGTTTCCTAAATTGCTTTCCGGAGAGGATGTACCGATCCACTCTACTCCAAACAGGGTGTTAGAGTGCCTCTCTCCTGGCAATTTTTGAAAAGTCTACAAGTGAAAAATAGCAATTTCTTATTCTTAATTCCTAATCGTTTTCATTTATCATTCACTATTATTTCAATTTGCAATTATTGTGTGCCTAGAGAGAATGGACATTTCTCAAGTGCTTATTATATATCTTTCCAATATATATTTTCATGTATATATTTTTCAATATATATTTTTTCAATATATATTTCAATTCATAATTCATTCTTTGTAATGTTTTTTTAAAGTTTATTTATTTTGAGACACAGCGCAAGAGAGGGCAGCAGAGAGAGAGAGAGAGAGAGAGAGAGAATCCCAAGCAGGCTCCGCACTGTCAACGTGAAGCCCGATGCGGGGCTTGAACTCACGAACCACGAGATCGTGACTTGAGTCGAAATCGAGTTGGGAGCTTAACTGACTGAGCCACCCAGGCACCCCATAATTCATTATTTTAATTTGCAATTCTTTCATTTCTAGAGCAAATGAAACCTTTGCAAATGCTTATATATATATATATATATATATATATATATATGTATGTATGTATATATATAAACTCACCCTTCCCACCTCAGGAAGTAGCATCTCCCCAAAATGGTTGTAAGTATGAGGAAGACGGGGGTAGCAATGGGTTGAGGAAGGCCGTGGTGGAAAGGGTGGACTCAACGGCTGGGTGACCCCAGTTCCCACGCCAGCCTCAAGTACACCTTTGTAAGGCTGAGGCTCCAAGCTCTCTGAGCAAACCAGTGCTAACCAGTGCCTGAGGCAACCCGAGAGCCAACAGGCCTGTCTGCGCTCCTTCAGGGTAGGGACTATGTCTGGGTCAGCTGTGTCTCCAGGGCCTCTATGGCACCTGGCGCGTCGCCAACCCTGGGCGCAGACTTGTTCCATGACCGGCTACTGGGAAGACCGAATAGTTGCTCGGAGAGAGGGGACTGTGTCCCTCTGTGTTCTCTGTTCTGTTCTCTGCCGTGTCACTAGCCAGCAAGTCCCTCCCTCGCACAGGCCTCCACCTCCACACCTTTGGAAGTTAATCCGAACAATAGCAAACATTCCTTCTAACTCTGAAATTCCACGAAAACACCCAGGCTGTTTTGCTTCTCTTTGTTTAGTTTCCTCATCTAGGAAACAAGATGAAAATGTTGACCTCCCACGGGGTTGCCACATAAAATATGGGGCACTCAGTTACCCCTGAATATCAGATAAGCAAGGAATAAGTTTTGTAGTGTAAGTTTGTCTCAAATAGTGCATGACTGTATAAATAATTGAAGCACTGAATGATTAAACAACATCCAGCTGGATCAGTTTATTGCGTTTGTGGCTGTGTTTCTGGACTGCTGATGATTATATGGCATTCATTCAATGAGTATTTATTGAGCATCTATTAGATTGTTTAGGCCCTGGTGACACAGCAGAGAATGAAATAAAGCAGTGTCTCTGTTTTTATAGGAATGACATGCTGATAGACAAAAAAAAAATACATAAAATATCAGGTGGTCATAATGTTCAGAAGACTAATAAAGCAGGATACAGGTCAGAGACCATGTGAGGGGGTGAAGGGGGGAGTTGAGCAATCTGATTAACTTGACCCTCTGCACCTGGGAGCCCCCAACCTCCACCAAGAGCTGTGTTTGTGACAACAGGACCCTGACGTTAGTTTATGGCAGTCAATGAAGCTGCATAAAAATGATGTCATTGATTCAAAGGTGCATGTCCAAATAAGGGATAAAATTATCAGTTGCAGGGATGGAAGAGAACTATAAATCATTCAGTGCAGATTTTAGCTGAGCTGGGGCTGCAACCAAGTTTCCTGACAGCCCGGAGAAAGTTCAGGAAGGTAATGTGCTTGTTAAAAAGATGCTTCTGTTTTCAATTCTATTTGCCAGTCAGGGCGGATTGAGTCCTGACAACTTGATGTGTTTTTGAAGTCTTAGCTGGAACAACAGTGAAAGAGTTTCTTCTTTAAGAAGTCTTTATGCCTCGTGAAGCCAGTGCTCTTAGGTTCAAGGCTGGGCGGGAGACTGTCAAACTAACTGCGGGAGAGGCCACCTCTCCTATCTCCTGCCAGTCGAGAGACGTCAGTCATTAGTCTCATTACTGTAACTATCTTCAGGATCACATCAGGCTTCCAGGTTGCTTTTATCCCTGGTTACTCCGGTTGCTATGGCCACGAATCCTATGTTTTATTGCTAAGCTATGTATTTGGTCTATACCTTTGCTATGCAAGGCGTGGTTCCCAGGCCGGCGGCATCCACATCTTCCGGAAGCTGGCTAAAAATGCAGCCTCAGGCCCCACCCTTGACCTGCTGAATCACAGCCTGTCCTAAAGTTTAGGAAACACTGCGCTAGAACATTCTGTGTGCTTGCTCCCATTTCATTCCACACATTAGACGGCTCTTTGATTTGCTGCAAAAGCCTCCTGTCTGCTATGTGGAGCTCATTAACATCTTCCTCTAGTAAAACGAGATCAGTTTGTAGAGTTTTTCTTATCGTTTTCAACTCACGGGAGTTCTGTGCTTAGATGTGTCTGGGGTTCTTGTTTGAAAGCAGGCTGATCAGTCTGGGAAGCATCCCAGAGGGGTCACTGTGCCCAACCTTCTTGTACAGATGGGGACATGAAACCAAGTCTCTAAGGAGGGGATGGGACTAGCCCAAAGTTCCATGGCACTTTCTGGCAGAGTGACAGTCGGCACTCAGGTCATCTGGCTCCTGGCCCCAAACTCTTTCAACTGCCCCCTGAGACCTTGTCTTTGCTGGGGCAGTGAAGGGGGCCATCCGTTTAACACACTTCTGCTTCTGAGGATAGTGGGCAAGGGCCCTCCTTTCAGTGTCCTCGGCAAGATTGCCTCCACCCAGGCTGCGACTCTGCACGGTCCCCCAGGCCTCCACTGTCTTCACAGTAGGGCCACCAACTATGCCTCAGGGGAGACCTGACCCACCTGGATGCCTGGTTGGACTCCATGATCTCCCTGCCTCTGAATTTTTATGCTCAGCCCCACCCCCTTCCCACTTTGTTCTTGGTACATGAACAACCCACTCTTCCTTACTAGACTGCAAGTCTGGGGTGGGAAGTAAATGTCCACCTTCTCAGTTCCTTTAGCGCCCAACGTGCAGCCGGGCATACAGCTGACACGCCACACCTGCCCGAGTGACCCTTTCTCCTGTCTTCCCTTGACAGATTCGGAGCCCAGTACGTTGGACTCTCCGTCTTCCACCACTCTGTTCCTCTCCTCCGAGGAGCCGGGCCCCTCCACCGCTGCGCTGCCTTCTCCCTCCTCCTCCTGCGAGCCCCAGGCCTTTTCCCCCGGCGCCTCGGTGCTGCCCCCGCTGCTGCCGCCGCCCCCCGCGGCCGCCGCGCCCCCGGGGCGCGCGGGCCTCTACTCGGTGGTCGTCTCCTCCCCGGAGGCGGCCCCGCGCCTCGGCGACTGGCTGCCCGGAGGCCCCGCGGCCACCCCTCCCGGCGTCCGCAGGGATGAGCGGGAGCGACCAGGGCCAGAGAGGGGCCGCGCCCCGCGCCCGGGCGCAGCGGGCAGGGAGGAGGGCGCCGAGGCCCCGGCAGCCTCCCCGCCACCCTGCGCCCCACACGCCGCACCCGCCAGCTTGGAAGCCAGCGTCGGGGACATCCTGGCGGAGCTGCGGACCATGAACGGCCACCTGGACGTCATCGCGAGGGCCCTCACCAAGCTGGCCTCGTCCCTGGCGCCTCCGCCGCAGCCCCTGCAGGAGGCCCGGGACGCCAACTAGTTAACCGAGCTGCCGCCGGCCTGTGCACCTTAGCCGCGCTCAGGAAAGGGACCCCCAGGGCACCGGGCCTCCCCGCCTGCCCGTGGTCACCGGGGAGCCCAGCAGAGGCAGCAGAGGAGGGGATTACTCTGCCGGGAGTCTCGGTCTGAAATGATGGTGCTTCTCAGGCTCTGGGCGGCCAGGCCCTTTCTCAGCAAAAGCACGGCTGCCCCACCCCTCCCTGGGCTCTCCTGCCCTTCCAAGGCCCTTCTCCTCCTTTTGGAAAAGGCCTTGAGCTCTGGCAGGATTGGTGGCCCTGGATGGCGGTGGGACCTCGGGAAGGATGCTCCGAGAACCATCCTTTCGCGTCCCACATGTGTATGGAGGGAAAGCAAGCCGGCTCCAGCTTTCCTTGCCGGGTTGTTGACGGTGTATCTGATCTCTGGGGCCGTTTATGTATTTCTTTCGAAAGAGTTATTTTTGGCTGATTAACTTTATGTTTTCTCATTATAACCACATTTTAAGAAGTTTGGGAAATAGAGAAGTGAAAAAAAATCTGATGTATTTGGAGAAGGGGGGATATTTAAGTCTTTCTTATGAATAAGAAAGTATTTGAGTCAGAAATAAAAATTTTATATGTACTCTCTGGATGTTGGCCTCACTCTGCTTCATTTGTTCCTTTGCACGGGCCCCTGTTCTTGGATGTTTGTCCCCGGCCCTCTTTACTCCTTTGGATCTTATTTCAACTTTTCTCATGCCTGTGAAGAATAAGTTTCTAGAAGTCCTCATGATTCTTTTCTAAAACTCCCTGATTTCCCTGCATTTGGTAAATCCATCCCTTTCCTCTGGCTTGGGGAAGAAACTGAGTCACAGAGTGACTGGACACGACGGAGGAAGCCAGCATCCCTGGCGTCTACCCGCTAGGTGCCAATGCCACCACCCACCCCAGCTACGATAACCAAAAACGTCTCCATCGCTGGTTGGGACCTAGATGGAACTTCAGAAGTCTGGAATAATCTGTGCCCTCCAAGATCTCACTTCCCATAAGGAGGCAGGGTTCTTCTCACTTTCCCATTCGAATCAGAATTCTAGTGGAATTAGAATTCATTTGTCAGAAGCAGATCTATTGCTCTTTTCCTGGAAATGAACCAAGGGTCAGAAACCACATTGCAGAGTACAAGCCCATTCCGGAGCATTTGCAAGGCACACGGCTGATGGTCTGAGGCCAGCAGCTGCCTGGGCTCTGTAGCTCTTGGCACACCCAATGCATCGCAGACTTCGGTGGGCAGGACCCACCCGGAGAGCTTGTTAAGATGCTGATCCTACCTTAGTGGCTCCGGGGTGGGGGCCTGAGACTACATTTCCAATCAGCTCCGGGGGATGTTGATGCTGACACATTGTGAGTAGTACGTGAGTGGCAAGGGCCTTTCTGCTTTGGGATCCCTGCTGGTTCAGGTCGCTTGTCTTTGCACCCTGCAGTGGCCTAGATGCCCCAACCTCTCACCAAAACTTTCACTGAAACTCTGGGGGACTTTCTGTTTTAAAAGCCAAAGCATATTAGGTCTAGCCACCCACTTCCAAAGAAGCTTCACTGGTGTTCAAACCAATTCGACATTTATTTCTTGGGGGTCTACAATGCTGGTGCCTGCGGGGGGTGGTGGGGTGGGGGAGACACAAAGATGAATAGAATAAGGGCCCTGCCCTGCAGGGGCTCCCCGCCTAGTGTCCCACACAGAGAGGGATCGTCAATTCCAGTGTGTAAACAGCTTGAAGGGGGGGTGGGGCGAAGCAGCTGAGAGTGGTAAGAACAGTAGTCACAGAGCCCAGGCTTCTCACTTTGCCTTTGGGAGAGTTATTTAACCCCTCTTGCCTCGGTCTCTTAATCTGTATCAGACGGAGATGATACCATCTGCTCCGTCATGGCCTATCAGGAGCCAACTTGGATCTTATGGGGGCTTTGCGCACCAGAAAGTGCTGTCCCGACCGGTGGGGATCATTACCTCCTCTCTCCTGGGTCCTGTGTCAGGAGACGCTCAGGAGAGGGTAAGTCACACTCATCTGAACTACTCCTGTATCTCTGACTGACTAAGCCCTCCCCCTTCTTTTTTTTCAGGAAAAGAATCCATGGCCCAAAGTGACTGTGCTTTGTTCTGCTGTTTCGCTGAAGAAACAGCTAAGCTGACATTCAACCACAGCAGCCAGGAACCTCATTAGTACTGGGTTCTTACTCATACGCTCATTCAAACGCATAGGTTCTAATTTTAAGGGACTTGTGTTGCATTAGATTAGAAACAACAAAAGACTAAGTCTTCCCAGAACAAGGAGGGGCTGGCATATAAATCCTAGATTCAGATACAAGGATTGAATCCTTTGGTCAGAATCCCGGTATGCGTATGTGAGATTGGGGTTGAGGAGATCAGAAGTGGCTTATGGCACACACGTTCCATCTAGCGAGAGCAGAGGAACGTCTGGGAGCCTGTCCTGGGTGAGCAGAGCCTCAGAAACCCAGCCTCGTCCAGGGTTTTTGGAGAGGGGGCTGAAGGGGGGATAGGAGGGATGGGACTTTGCAGAAGGTAGAGCCAAGGCTCCGGAATTGAGTTCAAACCAAAAATCAGTTTGAAGGGACTGCGCAGAAAAAGAAAAAAAAAAAAAAAATCCTAGGTTGAAGTTTCCCTCCGAATGACACTGATCTGTCCTGATACCTGTTCGGCCCGAGGCTTTAGGTATCTTGAGGGTTGGCACAACATGAGGCAAGTGCACGATGGTTCAGGGTGACAAGCTGAAGGTCAGCAGAAGGCCGATGGCAGAGAAGCGCGGGCTGAAGTCAAGGTCGCACCTCCCAGTAGTTGCAGTAGCTCATCTTCCTGAGGTAGTGAGGGGCCTGTTTTTGAGGGCATTCCAGTAGACACCCGATGGGGAGCTGCTGGTGCTGAAGCAAACGGATGTCCACACTGGGTGGGGCAGTGATTTAGAGACCCTCTCACTCTGGGGTGCCTGGGTGGCTCAGTCAGTTAAGCGTCTGACGCTTGGTTTCGGCTCAGGTCATGGTCACAGGGTCATGGGATGGAGCCCCGCATTGGGCTCTGTGCTCACGGTGCAGAGCCTGCTTGGGAGTCTTTCTCTCTCTCTCTCTCTCTCTCTCTCTCTCTCTCTCTCTCTCTCCATCTCTGCCCCTCCCCCACTCGCACGTGCTCTCTTGCTCTCTAAATAAATAAATAAATAATAAATGTTTAAAGATCCCCTCATTCTAAATTTGAAGTCATTCTTGGTTCTTCTCTCTCTCTCATGCCCATACCTGATCCAACAAGCAAATCACACTGACTCTACCTTCTGAAGAGTGCAATTAACCAAGCACTTCTCACTGCCTCCCCTGCTGCCACTGGCCAAAGCCACTATCCTCTTCCACCTGAGTTATTCCAGTAGCCTCCTAGCGGGTCTTTCTGCTCCCTCCCTATTCTCACAGAGCGGCCAGGATGGTCTTTGAAAAGCATTTCTAACCGAGGGGCTCCTCTGCCCAGACTCTCCGGTGGCTTCCATCTCAGAGTAAGAGCCAAAGTTTGACATAATTTGGTCTCCTGTGATCTGCCTGATCCCGTCGCTTATCACCGTCCTTCAGGCTAGTCACACAAGCCTCCTTGCTGCTTCTCCCATGCAGGGGGCACATTCTACCTCAGGGCCTTTGCGCTGGCTATTTCTTCAGTCTGGACCACTCTTCCCCCTGAAAAGTCACATGACTTGCTCCCTGACCACCTACAGGTCTTTGCTTAAATCTCCTTTTAAAAGTTGTAACCCCCTCCCTAATACTAACCCTCCACTCTCCAGATGCATTTCTTATTCTTTTTCTTTTCTTTTTTTTTTTTGCCTCGCAAAAAATCACCACCCTGCACACTACATGCTTACTGTGCTTTTTGTCATTAGAATGTCAGCTCAACAAAGGAAGGACTTGGTCTCTTTTGTTCTGCTGTTATCTCAGCATACTGCTTTTTAAAAAACAAACGTGTTTGGGGGCACCTGGCTGGCTAAGTCGGTTAAGTGTCCGACTGCAGCTCAGGTTATGATTTCACGGCTCCTGAGTTCAAGCCCCATGTTGGGCTCTGTGCTGACAGCTCGGAGCCTGGATCCTGTTTCGGATTCTGTGTCTCCCAATCTCTCTGCCTCTCATCTGCTTGCACACGCTCTCTCTCTCTCTCTCAAAGATAAATAAACATAAAAGAATAATAAAAAAATAAGTGTTTTGTAAAAGGGACACATCAACTGTCACAATTCAGACAATACAGAGGAGAACAAAGAAGAATATAAAACCCACCCGAAAACCCACCCCCAAGAGACAACTACTGTCCGGACTTTGGCAACTATTTGAAACATCTGTGTCTCTGTCCAAAATGCATGCATATGTGTGTTTCTACTTAACTGTGATTGCACTGTGCCCGCCGTTCTGCAGCCTGTTTTGTTTCTTAACTTGATAATAGATGAAAATTTTTCCACTCAAAGAAATAGATGTTATATATGAAGCAAAATGTACGTAACCAATCCTCTGTTTCGGTTTCTAGTTTTTCACGGTCATAAGCAGTACCGTAGTGACTATATCTGGGGCTTACGTGTTTTTACTCTTCTGTATGTTGTTGAGGCAAATTCCTCAGAGGTGTGATTTCTGGACCAAAGGGCCTGTACGCATTCCTACTTCTTGTCCTAGGCTGCTGCTGTGGCTTCATCGGGCTTCAAAAAGGGGAAGTGAATAAACGGTAGGAGGAATGCAGGCGTCTTGGGGCGGTGCCACTCAAGAACCTGGAAAAAGGGGGAAATGAAATGAAGGCTGCCTCCTGAAGGTTAAAATCAGAGCGTAGTGGGCCGAAACAAAGATGTGCAAAGCCACCTGGGAGAGATGAGTCTTGAATGGTCACTGAAGCGGTGCACAGTCTGGGTGTTATTGGGAAACAGAAGCCGTCGAAGGTTTGTACACAGAGGGGATCTCATTCAGGAGTTGGAAACAGGGGTGTTGGGAGGGCTGGAGGGGCCTGGACGGGAGGCCAAGGTTACCTGAGATGAGTAACTGCAGGGAAGCATGACCAGCCCTGGGCTGGAGTGGCCAAGGGGATGCAGGACCATTGTGGTTCCAAAGTCCTGGTGGTGGAGCTGAGCTGCCTCTGCCGGGACTCAGGAGTGACACTGCCAGGCCACAGCCCCTGCCACTGCAGCCACGGCCACCATCGCCCTGGGATATCTCTAGTGCTGTCACCGCTGTCTGAGACCCCTACCAGACCGTCGGGAGGAAGGGAGAGCATTGCTCCCCGTCTCCTCCCGCCTTCTGGCTCTAGGCCGGTGCCTCCCTTTCCCAGAATGTAGCTGGAAGCCTCACCGCTGGAGGGAGTCTGGGAAGTGTGGTTTGTGGGGCCTCCGCCCCTATGACACAGGACAGAGCGCAGCTGACAGCAGATAGGCAAATGACCAGTGCCAGCAGCAAGTTGAGTCAATGCAGCAGTGTATCTAAAGAAAGCAGCTGTCCCTCAGAGAGCAAGCTCCGTGGGCCCCAGGAGGCACCACGGGGACACGCATGGGCAGTGCCTGTGCCAGCAGGGGAGGGCCTGCTAGACCCTCCGGGCCCAGCCACAGGTGGACACAGGGACCCCGGCTCTCTCATCTGATACCACTCGACAGTCTAGGGTGTACCAATGAGAGACGATCCCCGAGAGACCGCAGGGCAGACTGGCTGGGGTCTGGAGCCTCTTGGGGGGCCCCTAGGTCTTGGAAAATAGTAAGCGAACCCATGGGTGTTGCCACTCCGGGAGATAGGAAGCCGGCCCTGGGACTTGCCCTTGGACATGTTCCTTTATCTGAAGGACATACGCACTAACACTTATTGGTCTCCTATCTGGCATCTGGCCCTGTGCTGTGTACTCTATCTACATAAAAGATTTTATGATTTTGGCATACGATTTCTGTCAACAAGGTTGGGAGCTAGGGCCTGTAATACCCATTTCATTGATCAGGAAATTGAGGCACAAGGAGGTCGCGTGACGTGCCCGTGGTCACACGGCTAGTAACCGACAGGGCCTGGATGTGTCTGTCTCCAACGCCCTGGCTATGCCACCACCCGGGGTTGCCTATCACACTGTTTGGACTGTTTCCTTTCTGAAGCAGGTCAAAGACCCAGGGCTGTTGAATTGCCTTTGGCTGGTGATTCTCCCGCAGGGTTATAATCAAGGTACTCTCTGGAAGTTACAGGGCTCTGACAAAATGAGATAACGGCAGCACTGGAATAATAAACCAGAAAACGAGGGGCTCCCCCCCTCCGCCTTCTCCCACCCCCGGCCACCACACCGGTGGTCCCATACATGTTGGGCATGGGGAGTGAGAGGAGACCCTGGACGACAAGACAAGGAAAGGGAAAGAGTGGATGAGGAGAGAGGCCAGAAGGAATGTGCCAACTTGGTGGCTCCGAAGTACCTTTGAGGTCAACGTCATTAACTGCATTACGTATACAAGGTGACTTGGCTACAATGATAATTTGTTTCCCTTGCTCCTTACCCCCTCGGCCACCTGACATAAACAGTCGACTCTGCGTGCAGGGCCAGAACATGCAGGGACTTCTGCAAGTGCCCGAGGTCCCAGTATTAGAATCTCAAGCTCCAGGGACATTTTCTCAGCCTCCTGTAAAGCCAGGGCCCCAGCAAGCAGCAAGCAGGCTGACTCTAACCTTGGCTCTCACGGATGAGGCTGGCCAGTGCCCAGGAGGCTCAAACCATTCCCACAAAGCAAATGTGCAAAGCCTCTGATGAGAGGCCACTGGGAGCATCTTCCAAGGCTCTTGGCTCCGGCTCCTTCCTCCAAAACGCACCAAGTGCTGTTTTCTACTGCCCCCATGCTCTCTGGAGGGCACTGCACTGGCCCGCCGTCCCTTCCGGAGCGGGCACTGTATCCCATTCGCCCTGCCGCTGCTATGCCGAGCCCTGTCGGGACACGGAGCTGGTGCTCGGCAAATGTTGATGGAGGGCTCCGTTGCTGGGGGGTGGGGGTGGGGGTGGGGAGCGGTCCCCGGGGTCCAGTCTGGCAGCGGTGGGGTCCGCCTCTTGCTTCCTGAGCCCTTCCCGGGGCTGCCTGGATGGAGACGAAGACCTGTCCGCCCGCCAGGCTGGGGCTGGCCCTGGAGGGAAGGTCATGAAGACCTGCCTCCGCTGCAGCTTCCAGGCCTCGCCTTTGCTTGTTTTCTGGGAGCCTTGGTGTCTGCCCACAATGGCATGGCTCGTTCGGCTGCCCGGATTCTTGGCGTGGAGGGCGGGCCGCACAACTTGTTTCCGTGGTGAGCATGGGAGGGATGGCCGGTGCTCCCTGGCCCAGCGCTCCTCCCGGTCTTCCTGAGCGGGGTGCGTGCCAAGCGACTGCTCCCAAAGCGGGTTTTTTCCGACAGTGGGGGGGGCGGGGGGTCATCTCAAACCTGGCTGTGCCGTGAACTGCGGTGAACAGATCTAACAGATTTTATTCATCCCTTCCTCTTACGTCCCACCTTGTTCCCCAACGCGTTCGAGACGACTCCGTGGCATACGACTTTCTGGAGGGCGCCTGGACCGCCTCTGGCCTGACCCCCTTCGCCGTGCCATCTTCCCGGAAGGGTCACAGAGGTCAGTGACTTGCTCAGGGTTGTCCCGCAGATGCGGGAGCTGAGCCGGGAAGGAAGTCCTGGGTTCTTCCAACCATAGCGCTTCCTGGCTCCCCCTTGAGGGAATCCTTCCAGCGGTGAGATGGGGCAGCCTGGAACAGTCTACCTCTTCCAACGCCTTTGCCCCTGAGAGTGGACACACACTCAACACGTGAGCACACACGTGGGACGGAGCCCACAGTGTGCATGAAAAGGAACATTGTGTTCGTTGTTCAGACCGAGGTCAGGCTAACTGTGGCCCGTAACCTGGTCTCATTCAGCCTGGGAGCTAGGAGTGATTTTTACATTTTTAAATCATGAAAACAAGCAGCAGCAGCAGATGTGACAGAGATCAAATATGCCCTGCAAAGCCAAAAACATTTACCATCTAACCCTTTGCAGAGAATGTTTGCTGATCCCTGGTCTGGACAACGCATTTGACTTTTCATCCAATGGTGGTAAACAATCCACCCGGGATACTGAAAACTCCCGTTTTGTAAGCACGTCTATATGGTCATCTCTGTAGGGCTCCAACTGTGAAATTTAGAATTTGCAGCTTTCTCCCTTTCCCCATCAGATGCCCGGGACTTTTCTGAGTGGTCTTCCTGCTGCTAGATGCTTCTCTTCTCAGGATGAACCATGGGGGTGCACCTACTGCCGGGAGACCTCCAGGGGTGAATCAGGGGGTCAAGGCTGGCAGCGGACATTTACTGCTGGTACCCACCATGGGCCACTACTGCAGGGAGGTGCCTTGCAAATGCTTGGCCCCGGGGCAGACCGGAGCACAGGACTCCCAAGAATGACAAGGACAGTTTCTTTTGCCTCAAAGCAAAACAGAAAGATGCTTGTGATCTGAGTACCTCTATTTCCTCCCCACCAAGGCAGGCTTCTCGACTGGTTCCTGTCTATTCAGGCCGCTCATTTCTTTAGAGTTACTGAACCAGAATAACCACAAATGGAGCCGGAAGCACATGATAACCCGCTGAACTCTGCGCGGCCTTGGCGGGGCTTCTCCTAGCGCACGTCCGTCCGAAGCCTGCCCCGTTTCTGCAGCCGCAGCTGCATGCTTTCCAGCCAGCACCCAGCAGCGTCTGGGGCTCTGTCTCCGGCTAGTTCCTTCCATAGTCAAAAAAGAAAGAGGGGGAAAAAGTGACAGGAGACGGAACTGGGAACATTCAAACCCATCAGAGCTGTTCACGGTTGTGAGAGATTTACAGGCAGGCAGTTTGGGGTTTAAATACGAAATGACACCAGAAGCCTTTAATGTACAGGGGGGCTCTAAGCCTGATCTGGGAGCAGAAAATAGTCGGTGAACTCCCCTCTCTGAGATCTTAGGAGTTCTGTTCTATTGACTCCAGGCAGGGCTGCAGCCACAGTGCACTTCATGGGCTCATAAATATAACATTATTGGACCGAAAAACCAATCCTTCTCCAACTGATTAGGCCCAGATTGGTCAACCCATAAATCAACACTGAATGAGAGCTATAAAGTTGTGAATCAATGTGTCCCAGACCTCCAAACCGGAATGAAAACGTTGGAATAAAGTAGCTGGAGTACTTCCAAGATCCTTCTCATCCCCTCCTCCCACCAGCCCCATATCCTACGACGCTAATTTTAAAAGCCCCTTCTCTTTTCTTTTCTTCTCTCTTTTCTTCTCTTTTCTTTTTCCTTTTCTTTTCCTTTCCTCTTTTCTTTTATTTTTTCTTTCTCTTTCTTTCTTTCTTTCTTTCTTTCTTTCTTTCTTTCTTCCCTCTCTCCCTCCTTTCTTTCTTTCTTTCTTTCTTTCTTTCTTTCTTTCTTTCTTTCCGCTCCTCCGTCTGGCCGTGGACAGCATTTCAGGGCAGGAAATTTGGTCTAGAAGCGAGGGTGAGGAGACAAGAGGCTGACCGGTTACATTTCCGGTCAGGACCGCGCTGCCTCTCTGTTGTGTCTCCCCGGCTGGGGTCTCCACCTGTGGCTGAGAGGCGATGGCATTTGTCACCCATGTATGTTATGGAGCCAGGAAGGGAACAAAATACCCCACTGGCACATGGTGGGTGAGACTGGTTCACGTTTGATCGATGAACGGATATTTAGATCCAATTAATTTCAGGGCTCTGGACCCCTACATTAAATAAATAAATATAATAACTCGTTCTCCTCTTGGAACTGCACAGCAGGTTCAAAAATGCCATGTGGCTGTCCCTACTGGACGTGGTCGCCCTCTTTGGATCCGGGAGTTGAGGTTGTCTGCCGGGAACACTGCCCACTCATTTCAGAGGGCGTTCTGTGTCCCAGTTCCTCTGGTGTTCTGAAGAAAAGTCTGTTTTCAGAATCCGCTTCTCCAAGGGCACTTGGGTGGCTCAGTCACTTAAACGTCCGACTCTTGATTTCAGCTCAGGTCATGATCTCACGGTTTGTGGGTTCAAGCCTTGAGTTAGGCTCTGTGCTATTAACCCTATGTCAGGCTCTGTGTTTAGTGCGGAGCCTGCTTGGGATTCTCCCTTTCTCTCTGACCGTCCCCTGCTCGTGCTGTCTGTCTCTCTTCTCTCTCTCTCTCTCCTTCTCAAACAAATTTAAAGAACTTAAAAAAAAAAAAAAAGGAATCCCGCTTCTGCAAAACATACTTCCCCAGTGTCCTCCCCACCTCTTTTTTACAGCATGCACACCCCCCTGCCCCTTCTGAGAGCTTATTGTTAAGTATCTGCTCTCCTGGGCTGGAAGCTCTTATTTCCCAATCGTTCTGATGCCAAGCTCACCTGCCATCTTCCCCCTCTCGGGGACGACACGTGCATGATCCTGTACAAATTCCTTGAGTTGGTGGCCTCCTGGTTTTTCCCAGACACAGACCCAAAGGACTGGGTGGGACTTCGGTTTCATCCAGTTCCAGTTGCTCGTGTGGGGAGACTGAGGCACAGAGACGGGTACGCGCTTATCTAAAGTAGAAATCGGGCCTCTTGTAACCCATTCCACTCTACCCCAGGGCAAGCCCTATGCTGACTGCATTCTTGTTCTCCTCTGTAGAGAAAGAAGGTCCTTGTCAGGTTCTCCTGAAGCTGGTCTGAAAACACCATTTCTGTACAGTTGGCTGTTTCCTTTGGACACTTTCATTTTCTCCCATGTTTTCCTCTCTCCTTGCTGTGACTTAGAGGACCATGAACAGACAAGCCCAAGACCCCAGAGGAGAAATTCTCCCTTCCAGTGTGTGCCACAGGGAAGAATGAGGCTGAATGACAGCACTATTTGACGAATGAGCGCCATGGAGGTGTTTTGCCACCAGCAGTCAGAGAAACCTTGCAGGATGTGTCCGGGGAAATGGATTTTGTAGGGTTAGCTAAATCTGTACCACCCACTGCACAATAGCAGCACTGTGCAGAAAAGGCGGCTTTGAAACAGGTTCAGTTTTATGTTAGTTCCAAGTTCAGGTGAATGCCGTTTCTGCAGCTGAAAGAGTTGTATTCCTCCTCCTAATCCCGATGCGGTCCGTGTCGTCTTGGCTCTTCCGCCATTTCAAAATCCTGACGTTATCTCTCTACTTTCTGGGAAGACATGAACCTCCCACAATGAGCTGTAGGAAATAAAGTGATCACGCTGCTTGGACGTGACTCTTCTGGCAGCAGACCCGTGAGGGAGTGTCAGTGTGATGAACCCTACCACCTAGAGAACACTTTTCAGACACGTAGTCCGTCTTTTAGCCCCTCAGTCTGAGGTCCCCTGGAAAGAGGAAGGGGAAGATGATAAACATGACCCTAATTCTTCACCCCGGCTGTGTCCATGCCCTTTGCCATGTCACCTTGTGCTGCCCTCCAAGGCTGTGTCTGCGGTTGGTCATGAACTTGTTTTGGCCAACAGGATGAAGTGGAACTGGGGTGTGTCGATTCTGAGCCTAGACCTCGAGAGGCCTTGCGGGTTCCTTCTTGCCCTCTTTGTCATCTGTCATTACCATGACGGCACATGTGACCTAGCCTGCTGGAGAGGGGGGACCCCGAGGAGCAGAGCAGTCACCCAGCTGTGCCAGCCAAATCCCAGACATATGAACAAGCCCAGTCGTGTTTGGTAAGGGTCACTTAGCTGACCGCCGGCTGTCCCTTGATGTTTATTGTTATGTGTCACTGAGATTTCACGATGGTGAGGCAATATCATTGTGGAAGTAGCTGACTGATATGGCAGTTACCCCATAAACTTTTTAAAATTTTTATTTACTTGTTTATTTATTTATTTAGTTAGTTAGCTAGTTATATTTAGACAGAGAAAGAACATGAGCAGGGGAGAGGGGCAGGGGGGACAGAATCCCAAGCAGGATTCACGCTAAACATGGAGCCTGACTTGGGGCTCGATTCCCATGATCCTGGGATCACGACCTGAGCCAAAATCAAGAACCAGACACTCAACCAACTGGTGCCACCCAGGCACCCCTATCCCCCGCCGCCTTTTTGTTTTAAACCACGTCTTTATTCCTTGTCTCCATCAACTGGTGACTTAAACCCTCTGGTCTACACTATTAGAGGCTTACCTAATATTCATTTTTCCCTTCTTCCTTGCTCACAGAGCCACGTGCCCAGCTAAAAACCTACATTTCCCAGGTTCCTTTGCAGAAAGGAGTTGTCCTGTGATACTCCTTTGGCCAATGAGAAGCAAATGAAGTATTGAGTAGAACTCCAGTGGAGACTCCCTTTTCCCTCCTCCTTTTTCCTGCCTCAAGTGAGACCATAATCCTTCAGGGTCCTATGACCCTGAGCTAACGGCATAGCTAAGAATAGCTGAGAGGAGAGACAGAAAGAGCGTGGGCCTTGGATAGTATGGTCACAACCCTAACACTGTGCTGGCACTAGAAAGCCTTCTTTACGGACGTCTTGTGACACGAGGAAAAAAAGAAAAACTTCTAAATTATGTATGCTACTGTTTTTCAGGCTTCTCTTATTTGTAGCTTACTGTAATTCTTAATATCAGATTCTAGCACCCACTTTGTCCTCTTTCGGAGAAAATGCTTAGAACAAATAAGTAAAGGTGCTTTCTAAAGATATCTCCTAAAAACTACGACTGCTAAGTACTATAGAGGTTTACCAATTATCGACACAAAATAACAATAATCTCTATGCACGTATATTTATACGTAATATTTGTTAATAATTTTCAAAGCTCATGATGTTATTTGTCCCCCTTAATAGACTTGTGATTAGTATCCCCTGTTCGTTCTGTGCTGGGGAAACTGAGGCATGGGCTGTTAAGTGAGCTCTCCAAAGTAAACAACCTGTTAGAGAGTCGGGGAGGGACTTATACCAAAGTAGAGTATGTCTTGGGCTATGATTGGCATCTATTCAGAGAGACCAAAGGCAATTGAATCCTTTTAACTCTGCAGGACCGTCCAAGACTTAAAACACACTTTAGGACAGACTAGTTAATGGGAAGGGGGAGAAGGAAGAAGGGGCAACTTTTTGCCTTTTGTATCCACAAAAGTATTTTCTTCCTCTTCTCTGCTCTCCTGGGAAGTAGAGTTGATTAACTGTGGCTCTGTCTTCCCAGAATCTCCTGGTGAATTCCTCAATAGTAGGACTATATGTTCTCTATTTGTATATTGCTGGCAGGGCTTCTGGGTACACTTGTGCATGTTGGTCACTGCACAAGTGTGTTTGGCAGAGGAGTGAGTGAAATCCACAATCATCAGTCAGTGGGCCCCATTGTATTGTGATACACCAAGAAGTGCTTTTTTTTTCTAATTTACACATAGATATTCTATAAAATAGTGGGACCCTTGGTCACTGGCACCTGGACCAGAATACAAGCTGCTTATTTGGAAAATGAATAACCCCCCAATGATTACTTCTTTCTGCAGGTCATTTTGATCATGTTTTACTAGCAATAAAGTGTTGCTGGGATGGGAGTTGGTGAGTGTTAAGATCTTGTTTTCTCAGGCTGTCGTACCTACGGAGGTGGGGCAGTCGTGGCAAGATGCAGAGACTAGAATAAAAATAAAACAAACACCCACGATTTATTAAACATTTATTATGTGTCAGATAAAAAGCATTTTACATTCATTACCTCATATAGTCCTTACAGTAAAACGGTGAGGTAGGTTCTATTAACACTCCCATTTTAAAGATGAGGAAACTGAGGATGTGAAAAGTCAAGCATAGTGCTCGATGTCATATAGCTAGTAAGCGACAAAGCTTGGGTTTGAATCTAGGCTTATCTGATTCTAAGGTCTTTGTCCTTTGCCTTGCGTTTTCCTAAACCTGTGAATTTTGGTCATTAGTGCAGGTGTAGCAGAGACAGTGGTATTCACCAGTTGGTCTCTGGACTCCCCTAAATTTCTTACTCTCACTTGGAATTAGGTTGGGGCCATATGTGTGGGATAAGGTAGAAGTGATATACAACCATCCCCAGGTATGACCTTTAATAACATCCTGGATGAATCACTGTCCCTCTCTTCTTCTTTCACAACCCAGGGCATCAGATGTTGAGATGTCAGCATCTCAAAATGGCGGGAGCCTGGATCCACGAATCACTGCATAGACGAGAGTTGCCCTCAAGAACCGCCCGATCCACATTTGACTTTATGTAAGTAAGAAATGATTCTTTATGTTCTTGGAGCACAGTGTAGCCTCACTCAACTAATGTAGCAGAAATGATAAGACTAATTTTATGTATTTATTTTATATCATGGCTTATAGTGCACAAAGAGTTTCTTTGTCATAACCTTGAGAGATAAGCAGGGATTATAAGTCCCATTTGAAAGGCTAGGAAACTGAGGCTTAAAGAAGTGAAATGATTTGCTCAAGACCACATAGTTGGTAGGTGGTCAAATCGAGGTTAGGTTCTTGGTATTTTTCCCACACTGTGTAATTTTACAACTTCCTAGCTTGATGTTATAAAAAGCAAGCAATAACCTCAGAGGGAATGAGGGTCCCACTGTATAGAGTTCTGCAGATTAAATTAAACACCTTGAAGGACTACAAGGCTAGGTAGCCAGTACAGACAGGTGTAGTACATTCCAGTGGCTCATATTCTTAAGTCAACAAGCTGCAGGCGTCCTGTGGCTGCTCAGACTCCTGGGTGGTCCTGAGGGGCGTCCCAAGCCTAGTTCTTGAGCAATCTGGTGCACAGATCTCCAATCCGAACCACGGGCCTCGAATTAAAGACAAAATGTCACAGCTCTGGGTGAAAATCCTCAGGATCTCCAGAGAATAAGGGGCCTAATTTTCCTTCCTCACCCCCACACAGCAATCATCATTTTATTCTTTAGAAAATTCTTCACAGTAGACAAAACACTTCCCTCTCCTTTGTCTCATTTAATTCTTAAAAAAAGTGAGCATACTTTTTTTTTTCTTTTTGGTGGAAAACTCAAAAAGGTTGATTTCTTCTAAGATTGTGACAGGGTTCTGCTCCTGAGAATGAAATCAGACCTTTATTGAGCTCATACTATGTGTCCGATATCATTCAGTTCTCCAAGGTCAGTGTCACTGCCTGTTCTATAGTGATGAATCTGAAGCAGAGTCCAAAAACTTGTTCAAGGACACTGAACAAAGAAGGCTGCCTGTGGGGATCTATAAAGCACACAGGAGAGTTCTCAGCAAAGACAAGAAAGGGAAGGGTTGGAGGAGAAAAGGAGTCGACTGTCCCATCCTATACAAGGTATATCCCACAAACACCCAGGTGACTTCTCGCAACTTTATCAGCCATCATCAATTTAACACTTTAGAAATCTGTTGTAGTCTTGGATCTTACCTCCCTTCAACCGATGGATCTCCAAATTCAATGTGGTCCCTTTTCCAAGAGTTTCTATTTAGTTGACTTCTGATAACATTTTATACTAAGAAACGGGCTAGAATCTCTTTGCTTCGGTATTCTCTTCATGACTTTATAAACATTGGCCTTGGTCACGTTCAGTCTTTTTTTTTGCTAATGAAAGTCTCTGAGTCTGTTTTTCTTTTTCTAGGTCAGGCTCCTGGGATTCTTCTCTTACGAGACCTGACGAGCTATCAATAGCCTGAATATGACAAGGATCCAAGTCACCTCTGCTTGTGGTTATTTGTCATCCTCCGTTCCTTGCTGTGGTTGAGGGCTCATGTAGCACTCCCCCCCTGTGAAACTCAGGCTGCTGAGACAGGGGACCAGCCTCCAAGCAAGATTTCTCTGCAGGGCCTCTAGCTGCCTGACTTCAGGGCCCCCCTCACCTTGTACTCTGTATCGATGTCCCTTGGAGTTGGGCATTGAGGCAAGACTGTGGCCCTATTCTTTACTGATTCATGCACTCATTCATTCAGAAATATTAAACACTGGCTATCGCTTAGGAACTCTATTGATCTCTGAGGATGGAGAAGGGGATAAACCAGGTCAGTCCTAGTTAATGGTGACATGCTGTCCACACCGGACCTCTTCGGAGTGCTGTTGACTCTTCCTCCCCCTTAGCTACCACATCGTGTCCAAACACCAAGCCTTATCAATTTTGCCTTTGAAATATTCATCATGCTCATCTCTACTTCTGCATCCCAGCTAGCACAGCCCTACTTTAGGTTTTCCATACCCCCCTTTTTTTTTTTTATTGTTGTCGTTCCCTCATAACTAGTCTGTCTGATTTGGTCTCATCCTCATTATTTGCTCCTCCCTACTTGAGCAAGAAAGACTCACCTAAAATATATGTTTAAGTCACTCACTTTGGCCAAGCTAACATGGTGTACAAAGTCCATGTTCATGCTTTGGCTTTTACCCCTCTCTCCAGCTCTGCCCCTTAGTAGGCTCTTGACCGCCAGAGTAAGATTATTCAGCCATATTGCCTTGGCTGACTCCATGTCCTCTGGGGGGCGGGGGAGGGTTTGAGTGTGCCATCTCCTCTGTCTGCACATCTCTTCTCCCACCTGTCACTTCTCTGACTTTGCTCCCTCCTCCCCACGTCCTTTGTAATTCCTGCATCAGGCTGAGTCCTCTCCACTCTTCAAGGCTTACTTTAGGGCCCAACCACTCCAGAAGACCTTTGTTACTTTCCTGACCACTCCACGACAGGTGCCTTTCCTCAGCAGGCCCACAGTATCCTTCCCTCATTGTTCTTAACACATGGACTGACAATTGTCATCAGGGCCTTTTGCTCCACTGTATTCTGGAAGGACTACTGAGAAGGACCAGAGTACTTAGCACATGGTAGCTCCCGATTCACTTGTTGAATGAATAAGCAAGTAATTTCAACACAATGGAGAATAAGGGGCGGGGGGGAGTGCGGGAGGGAGTGACTGACCCCAGCTGGAGAGATCAGAGTGGCTCAAAAGAGGGGATGACACAGGACTGCATGTTAAAGGAAGCAGAAGAGCTTGTGGGTGGGGAGCAGTGAGAAAGCTACACTCCTAGTGCCCCACTAGCAAAATGTTTGCGGCTTGTTGCTACGACTTCATGCTCTGCTGGCCTGGAGGTCTTAGGATAATGATAATGGAACCGGAAGTTCCATAATGATAACGGAACAGGACAATGATTCCACGGAACCGGAAGTTGAGACTGCCATTCAGCCACTCTGGGATCTTTGTTGTTTTATTTTATTTTTTTTAATTTTTAAAATTACACGTGTATATTTACTTTGTGATACAAACAGAGGAGGGGAAAGAGAGAGAGAGAGAGCAAGGGAGGGGCAGAGAGAGGGAGAGAGAGATCCCAAGTAGGCTGTATCTCACGAACCCGTGAGATCGTGACCTGAGCCGACATCAAGAGTTGGAAGCTTAGCCGACTGAGCCCCCCGGGCGCCCCTCTTTGTTCCTTTAAATCAGCAGGCACAGAAGTAGTGGCAATGCTGGCTGGGGTGGCGGATCCTGGTGACAAAGGGCACTGCCACTCGGCAGTGGAGGTAAGGAAGACTGTGCCTGGCATATAAGACATCTCCTAGTGTGTCACTTAGTATTACCATGCCCTGGACTTAAGGTCACTGGAAAACTACAACCATTAGAACCCAGGCAGGACTTCTAATGGCCCAGACAGATCCTTCAGGAATGAAGGTCTGGGTTATCCCACCGGGGGAAGAATGACGACCAGGTGAGCTGTTCATCGAAGGCAAAGGAAATACAGAATGACTAGCGGGGGAGGGTAATTATAAATACCAGCTACAACCACGTGACCCGTTACAGAAACGAGGACTGTAATTGTCATAGGAACTCTTCCTTCCTTGGTCCTGAACATGTTTTCGTGTGACCTGTGAAATTAACTCTCCAGCTACTTTCACGTTCGTCTTCCTCGGAAGGACATGTCCTTCCCCGAACGTGGCAGGCCCAGCCCCCAGCCCATCTTCCCTGAGGTCACCTGATTTCTGTCTCCGTGGTGCTGGGCAGGAGATGAGCTATTTCAAAGAAAATGTAGTCCACAGCATTCAAGAAAAATGCATTGAGGATTTACCAGAGTGAGAGGCTGCGTAGAAAGATGAGTCAGCCACAGATTCTACCCTCAAGTGGTTTTACAGTCTAGTAGCAAAGCAAATAGGGTGTTTTTTTGTTTTGTTTTGCTCTGTTTTCCCTATTTTACAGTTACATTTGTCTGTGTCGGTGCCAAGTTCATGCATGGCTACAGGGGAGCAGAAGTGCCTCACACACACTTATTTGTGTGACCTGAGAACCTGTATTGTCCCAACGCCCTGCTTATCAACACCTGTTACTACCAGTGAGTGAAAACCGGTTTGGTGCGGTCTCCTTTGACAGCCTGCAGGAAACAGTCCCTTCTGGGCTGGGAGGGCTGAGGCAGGAAGCCCCCGGCTCCATTATACCGCTGCTGCCCTCACTGGTCTCCCTTCTCCTGCATATCTTCTTGGCAATCTTCATTTTCTCCTGGTGATCCATGTTGGAGACTGTGCAATTCAGAATGCAGAATGATGCAGCGGGAACATGTGGAATTTCAATCCTCACTTCTCCGGGGTGGTCAGCTCCGAATCCCCACACGTTTACGAGCAAGAGCCTCAAGAAGCACAGACGACTTGGTCACCAAGTGCGTTAGAAACGTGTTCCCCTTCCTAGCCACGCCGTGGAATACTGCTCCGTAATAAGAAGCGATGAGCTAGTGAAAAAGTGCCGTAATGTGAATGAATCTCAAAACAAGCATGCTAGTTAAAGAAGCCGGAGGAAGGAGACTGCATACTGTATGATTTCGTTTGTAGAAAACCCTAGAAAATGCTAGCTAATCCATACTGACAGAAAGCAGGGCAGTGGTCGCGAGGATGGGGAGAGCGGAGAGAGGGTGAGATTACCAGGGGTACAGAGAAAGTTACAAGGGTGACAGATAGGTTCATTATCTTAATTGGGGCAGTGGTTTCACGCGTGTGTACATATGTCAAAAATTATGAAACTGAGCACTTAAAATATGTGCAATTGACTGTATGTCAACTATACCTTCCTAAGGCTGTTGAAACAGCTTTTAAATATGTGGACATTTTGACCCAATAATTCCATTTCTAGTCACCCTCCTAAGGAAATAATCGAAGTGCCCAATTTATATTCAAGATCTTCTGCACTCTGTTTAGGGGAGTGAAAAAGTTCAGTGAGAGGCCATAGTTAAAAAAACGAACGCTTAAATAAATTCCAGATGATGACGGAATACCGTGTACGCTTTTAGAACAATACAGTCTTATTTACTGTGACGAAGAAAATGTTTACCGTGTAGCATTTGGCGGAAAACCCGTTTATGAAATAGTATGAACACGGCGAGATCAACATCAATGTGCTGAAGCCTGAAGATGTGTGCCAGAGAGAAAGACTGGAGGTTTTGTACAAAATATCCACAACTCTCATTTCTGGAGAATGGGTGGGGTCACAGGTCATTTTAATTTTCTTTTTTTTTGAATTCTTCTTTTTATGCATCATATTTTCTACTTAAAAAAATTTTTTTTTAATGTCTGTATTTATTTTTGAGACAGAGAGAGACAGAGCATGAGCAGGGGAGGGGCAGAAAGAGAAGGAGACACAGAATCCAAAGCAGCCTCCAGGCTCTGAGCTGTCAGCACGGAGTCCGACATGGGGCTCAAACTCACGGAGTGTGAGATCATGACCTGAGCTGAAGTCGGACGCCACCCAGGCGCCCCCCATTTAAAAAAAAAATTTTTTTTTCATGTAAATTTTCTGCTTTTGAAATGTGTTCCTTTTAAAAGTGGGAAGCAACCTGGAGTAATAAAAGAACTTTTGGGGGGAAGGTGCCACAGCCACTCTGTTCTGTGCAGAGTCTGCAGGGGAAGGGCCTGTCCCTCTGGTCTCCCCTCCCATTGCCAAGGAGGTACCGTGCCTTGATGCCTGTGGGTTCCAGAGAGCTTGAGAAGGCCTGAGCCCGGGGCCTTCCCATCCTGGGGCCTTCCTGCCTGGGGCCCTGGTGTTTCTTCTCAGCTGCTTGGTTAGCCCACACAAGAGGCTGCTTGCTCCTTGTGCTGTGAGTTGCCAGTCACTGAGCAAAGGTTGGTTGTAACCAGGCCGTGAGGGCCCCGGGCGTTGAAGAAGAAAGCAAACTCTGGCCTTCCTAACCCTTTCCTAGATCTGTTTCTCCAGTTCTAAGTGCAGCTCTTAGAAGCACGCAGGAAGCAAAGCATTAGCCCCCATAGACTTGCCCAGGCCACATGTTTGTAACCTTCCAGCAAAAACTATAGTCACAGCATGGGGAGGTTGGGTGCAGCTTGAGCCTATAGTTTGGCCTGCGTTTCCCCGACTTCCTTCTTCGCTTTTCTGCCCCCAGAAACAGACACCGAGGAGAACTGGAAGAAGTGCTCCTGGCTTCACGCTTCTTGAAAGCAGGATGGCTTCCTTTGGCCTGTGTTGCCCTCTGGGTGGCTCTCGGGTCTGGACAAACCGGCTGAAAAGAGGTTTAATGTAAGAGGTTTAATGCACTTTGAAAATGCACCTGCTTGTTCTGAGGAGGATGGCTGGGTTGGAAGGGCCAAGGTGACTTGTCCCAGGTGACTGCAGCCGAGAGATTATTGCTGAATGAACAGTAGTATGGACCAAGACCGGAAGGGTCTGTGACCTGAAAACTTTGTTTTCTCCAACTGGGTGGAACAGCTTGTGGGGCAAACCCCTGTGTTTCATCAGTGGCCCCGAAGATGCAGAGGTGGTGGTGATATGATGGATGGGCTGCCTAAACTCTACGAGGCTCAGTTTATTCATCTATGAAATGGAATAGGAACACCCATCTTATGGGATTCTTTTATTTATCCATTTGTTCCCTAAACATTAATTGAGTATATACTATGTGCCAAGTACTGTGCCAGGTGATCACGACAAATTAATTAGACCTGACCTCTTGGTTCTTATGTGCTCTCCCCTATTAGGTTGCTGAAAGGCCCAGGGATTGTATATATCTATGACCATGCTGTCTCATGTACAGCAGAAGCCTGAGAAATGGTACTATTATTACCAAGACAAAGACCCCTGCAAGGGAACCGTGTCTGGGCTCACTTACTGGGACTGTGGCCATGAAGCAGACACCTGGATACTAGTTCTGGTGCACTGGCCAGTGAGGGTTAACTAGAGAACCTTCCGGAGTAAGTAAAAGGCTTAGCTATGAGTACAGAAATGTGTGGGATTCCGACAGTCGTTGGAGAAAGCTTTTAATTGGCTGCTGGAAACAATTCTTCTGAATGTGTGTGTATATATGCTATTCATGTCAACAAATATTTCTGTTGTGTATCACTCACTTATTTAAAAAATTTTTTTTAATGTTTTTTATTTATTTTTGAGACAGAGAGAGACAGAGCATGAACGGGGGAGGGTCAGAGAGAGAGGGAGACACAGAATCCGAAGCAGGCTCCAGGCTCCGAGCTGTCAGCACAGAGCCCGATGCGGGGCTCGAACCCACAAACCGTGAGATCGTGACCTGAGCTGAAGTCGGACGCTTAACCAACTGAGCCACCCAGGCGCCCCTCACTCACTTGTGTAAGAAGCATGTAAACCAGTCCCCTTTAACCGTGGTGTCACTTTCCATGGTTTTGGTTCCTCGAGGGCCCAAAACAGATGAGCCTCTTGCTGATGTATGGTCAGGTCAAAAGCAGCCTAACACTGTGTCACAGTGTCCACGTCACTCCCCTCACTTCATCTCGTCATGTGGCACTTTATCTTCTCACATCATCACAAGAGGAAGGGTGAGGGTGGACCCGCAAGATATCTTAGAGAGAGACCGCATTGACACAACTTTCCTTACAGTATGTCGTTATAATCGTTCTGTTTTGCCGTTAGTAGCTGTTGTTCACCTTGGACTGTGTCTAAGATACAAGTTAAACTTTATCAGATGGATATATGCATAGGAAAAAAATGTATGTATAGGCTTCAGTTCTGTGCGTGCTTTCAGACATCCACTGGGGGGCTTGGAGTGTATCCCCCACAAATGAGCAGGGACTGCTGTATTCATTTGAAAGTGCTTATTCTGTGCTAGGCTCTGTGCTTAGAGCTGAAGAAGAGACTAAGGAATCATGACACATGGCACTCCAGGGTTTTGGAGTCTGGTGGGGAAGAAAAGGAAATACACATAAACACAGAAACGAGGTGAGTATATACTATGCTATGCTACACATCCCGGCTTTAAGGGCCGGGATGAGTGGAACCGTGGAGGTCCAGAATGGGCAACGGGTCTGGTTTGGAGAGGGCAGGGTGTTGGCAAATACCCTGGAACGGATGGATGGATACGGGACCTTAGCTAGGCCTCAGGGGCTGCGCCTTGGAGATAGTCACGGGAAAGCCAGCAGGTAGGCCCTGGTGATCGGAAGGTGTGGTTGGTGGTACTCATTCACTCACTCACTCATTCATTCAGCGCATCTATACTGAGGGCTTCGTCTTGCCGGGCCCTTGTCCATACTGGGAACTCAGCAGTGAACGAGACAGAAAACCACCTCTGCCTTACGTAGTTTGCATTCTAAAAGAGGAAGACAAAAAATAATCAGTTGTATATAGCAGCAGGTGCTTAAATCTTTGGTCTCAGAACCCCGACACATTCTTAAAAATTATTGAGGCCCTCAAAGAAATTTTGTTGGGGCAGGTTATAGCTACTGACAATTACAGTACCAGAAATTACAATGGAAAAAAATGTAAATGCATGCGAAGATCTAAAAATAACAATGTACTCATGACATTTTAATATAAATTACATAGAGTTAGTGAAAAAAGGTTCCATTTTTTTTTCCAAAACAAAGATTTAGAGAAGAGTAGCATTTTTGCATTTTACTTTATTTTCTTTATTTTTCTTTATTTTCTTTATTTTTCTTTATTTTCTTTATTTTTCTTTATTTTCTGACTAGTTCAACTTGCAACTCCAGCAATGGCACAGCTGCTTTTTCTGAAGGCAGCTCTCATACTTTTGTCCGTGATGGAAGGGCTTTATGCCGGGTTCTCAGACCATTAGAAAGATGTGCACTCAAGGGTCAAGATTTAATCAAATTAATAATATATGCAGTTTCCTTGGGGACTTTTTTGAAATCTTTTTTAATGTTTATTATTTTTGAGAGACAGAGACAGAGAGACAGAGAGAGAGAGACAGAGAGAGAGAGACAGAGCACGAGCGGGGGAGGAGCAGAGAGAGAGGGAGACACAAAATCCGAAGCAGCTTCCGGGCTCCGAGCTGTCAGCACAGAGCCCGACGCGGGGCTCGAACCCAGGAACCTCGAGATCATGACCTGAGCTGAAGTCAGAGGCTCCACCGACTGAGCCACCCAGGGGCCCTCAGGGACTTTCTTAAGTGAAACTATCACCTTTATCACTGTGGCGGGGCTACGGGTACGGTAACCAGCAGTACAGGTTGGTGCCACTGACGTGATTCCTGTGAAGTTGCCAGCATTTTAGCCACCATGGCCTTTGTACCATCAGCGCAAATGCCCACACAGCGAAAGGGACAAATAACATCTCAGGATTCTTATGAAAATAGTTTAGATGTGGCTCAGAGATCTTCAGGGGTTTGTGCACCATGTTCTGAGACCTGCTGGCGTAGATGATTTGCCAGATAGACTGATGACAAGTGCAATGGAGAGAATTATAGCATGGGAGAGGTGCAGGGGGGGTAACAGGGGAGGGTTGCAATCCTAGCTGGGTAGTCAAGGCGGGCTTCGATGAGGAGGGGGGCATTTAAGCAAAGGCTATGGAGTGGAGGGCGTAAGCCCTGAGTGTCTTGGGGAACTGGAGTCAAGAAAGAGAAAAGAGCATGAAGAAAGGCTCTGAGGCACAAGCATACTTGGCTTATTCGAGGAACAGGCTGGTTGAGAAATGGGTGACAGGGGCGGGGGGGGGTGGTGGCTAGAAAATGAGGTCACAGAGGAAACTAGAGCCAGACTCTGCAGGGTCCTCCAGGCCATCATAAAGGACTCGGGCTTTAATTCTGAGTTAGCTGGAACACCGTTGAAAGGTTCAAAGAAGACAGGTGACATGATTTGTTTCCATAGCAAAAAGCGGAAAGGTAGGGTGTGGTCAGGTTCTGTTTTGTAAGGTTTGCTCGGTTATCCTGGGATAATGCCTAGCACACAGTAGGCTTAAGAGAACAAAGCTGGGCAAAAACGGCCTGTATTCTTGTATAGGCCTGTCAAGGCACAGGCTGCGTTAACCTGCTTTTGCTACAGTAACGAACACTCCCCATCACTTACTGGTTTAAAACGACACACATTTATTTCTTGCTTAGGTTACTGATATTCTATTACTGGCTTATATTACTTGACTGAGGCTCTGGGTGAAGTGGGGGAGGACAGAATGAGTATTTAGGAGCAATAATACAATCTATAAGGAGCACTCTGAGGATGAGTCAGCTATAGTCAGCTAGCTGAATTAGCACATTTGACTAAGTCTTTTGCTTATGAGGCCCGGCAAGGGCCATTTTACCAGAACACCACCGTCAGAATTGAGTCACTGGCTTGCATGCACAAAGAACAAATACACAATCCTCCTTATGTGATTCATTCCAAGAGATGGGCCAAGAAACCGTGGCCTTTTCACCCTAAGAGCACAGAACTTACCTCACAGTTGCTCAGCTGGGGCTGCGAATGTTCTGTTTGGGGCCTGTGAATGGAGCCAGGCTTGGGGCTCTGGGAGAGGGTCTTGGCCACAATGGGTCCTTCAACCACCAATATCAGAGTCACTGGGTGGAGAAGGGGGATGGTTAACATCACAGATTCCTGGACTACTCTAGGACTCTTCGGTGATCAGCCCTGGGACTTCTCTTCGGTGATTAGCCTTTCTCACACACGCTAGAGACAAGATGCGTGTTCATAATATAAAGTCGGGGGTGCCTGGCTGGCTCAGTCGGTTGAGTATCTGACTCTTGATTTCGGCTCAGATCATGATCCCAGGATCGTGGGCTGGAGCCCCGTGTCAGGCTCTGTGCTCAGCATGGAGTCTGCTTGGGATTCTCTGTTTCTCTCCCTCTGCCCCTCTCCCCACTCGTTCTCTCTCTCTCTCTCTCTGTCTCTCTCTCTCAAATAATAATAATGATAATAATAATAATAATATAAAGTTAGAAAATGAGCTATATCCCTTTGTTTTCTTCATCTGCGAGTACATATAGATTGGACCCTGGGCCGGGTTCATTGTATCAGGCTGAGTATTGCTGGAGACATGGGTGAAGCAACTTCAAAGTTCAAGTTCAAACCACTTTGGAGCTGCAGTCATGACCTGGCCAGGTTACCACTCGCCCTGGCCATCTCAATTGTACACCCTTCTCCCCTGATCCAGCTGACTGTGCGTCTAATGTTAAAAGGAGACAACTGCATATTGCCTTTTCTTGACCTGGACCCTTTAACGTTGAACCACAGCCTCGCAGGGCTTAACGCATTCTGCTTTTGAGACACACGTCCTTAAAAATCTCTCAACTACCAGGACCCCACATGTGTCAGCTTCACTTTTGTTGGGTGATTCTGCGGGACCAGGGCCATTGCTTCTTATCCGCCTCAGGTTATTAAAGACAGTCTGTAGTCGGAACCCCCCCTCTTCCTGACTTTGGGAGAAGTTTCTTCTTTTCAGGTCCTACCAAGTTCAAGTAGCCTAGGGACACCTCCACGGAAGCCCTGTTTGTGATCCGGAGTGATTTATGGCAGCACTAAAACCTCTCACAACAGACAAATTAATACTCAGACGCCTTTTCAGCGCCTCCTTTGAGAAAGAGGTTTTGACCTGGCGCCAAGATGTGGGAGGCAAGATATTTGTCTGGAATCCCATTGGGTGGCAGCCTCCGAGATCACACCCAGCTTGGCCCCAAGTCCCGTACGCTCCAAAATTGGTCTCTGCTTTTGACTTCGTTTCTGTATCTTTGTTTCTCAATTTTGGTTTGTGTGAATTCATTGTTCCTAATAAAAGGAACAGCATGGGAGCACGCTGAGTCTCAGGGAGCCGGAAAGAGGTTTGAGCACATCCTGGGTTCGAGCCAGGTTCACTTTTCCTCCTTGAAGGACCCCATCCATGGTTCCCAAACACTTTCCTTTGGCGGAAGTGTAACATTATATTGCTAAAATTCTGGTGAAGCCTTTGAGATTTGGAATTGGAACTGATGAGACCCTCTCACTATCCTCCTGTAGAGAGAAAATAAGACTTCAGAGTCTTGGCAGAGGGAGTTGCAAATGGGCTCAGCAAGGGAAATACTGAGAAAAAGAATAGAAATCCACATGGGGGTCAGCTGACTTGCAAAGATCATGTAAGGTAAAGGCAGGGCTCTTAATCAGTGGGATCTCAATTTCCCTATCTTTGTGTGGGATAATTAAAAAAAAAATTTAACTTAACACTTCAAAAAGAAACAAACTGATTGCAGTCATGAGGTGTTTTTTTTTCCCCCTTGCCAAGCGGCAGGGCTAGAAATAGGCCTGTCTGTCGTCTGCAGTTTTAATAGCAACAGATAAACAGAAGGGCTAGAATCATTTTTCCAAACTTGTTCCCACCTGGAGGTCCTGTGTTCAGAAGCCTACCATCACCTACAGACTGTTAGAAATCCAGAGGCCCTTGGGGCGCCTGGGTGGCGCAGTCGGTTAAGCGTCCGACTTCAGCCAGGTCACGATCTTGCGGTCCGTGAGTTCGAGCCCCGCGTCAGGCTCTGGGCTGATGGCTCGGAGCCTGGAGCCTGTTTCCGATTCTGTGTCTCCCTCTCTCTCTGCCCCTCCCCCGTTCATGCTCTGTCTCTCTCTGTCCCAAAAATAAAAAAAAAAAAAAAATTAAAAAAAAAAAAAAAAAGAAATCCAGAGGCCCAAGCTCGACCCAGGATGCTGTTTCAACAAGTCAGTGGTGGGTCCCAGGACATCTGTTTTGGCCCAGGCTGTCTTGTTGCAGGTAGGTCTTATGTTTGGGAGCCGGAACACCAATAAAGTCAAGGTTATCCATTCATGAACTTGGTCTGCTGGTCCACCCTGAACCTGGGCTCCCTGCCTTCATGACCCTGGACTCAGAAATCCCTCTTCTATGCTACTATCTTAAAGAGGGTCCCTCCAAACTAGTGTGTTGGCAGGGGGCAAGCCTTTGCACACAGAGTTATTCACTATCATAATTTAGAAAAGGGCTGTGCTGGAAAACAAAGGTCTTTCAAGAGGGAGAATGATTAAGTGAATATGGTAAGTCGTCTTAACGGAACATTCTGCAGACGTTACAAATGACGCTTATTAAATCTGTATGATTACAAGGGACGTGCTCACGATATAACCAAAAACAAGACACTGATTAGAAAACGCTGAGAACTAGGTTGAGAGGGGAAAATCTCTCTGTACGTAGAGAAACAGCAGGTAGAAATACAACAAAATGTTAACGGAGGTTGTCTGGATGAGAGTTTTTGGATGCTTTTGTTTATATGGAGTTTTTATTTTCTTTATAAGTCATTTTCTTTAATGGTCAATTATTGTTTTATGTTACATCACATACAGACATCTGTCTATATCTATGCATAGATACAGGTATGCCTTTATTTTCAAAACGAAAGCGTTGCCTGGATTCGGTTATGAGATAGGACCTTGTATAACAGTGTGGGCAGTTGAGGCCAAACTATCCCTCTTACTAAGGAGGAAAGGTATACAGGTTAGTGTTATATGCCTGCAGGTCGCATCTAAGCACGATTTTCTCTAACCAGGAAGGAGTTATACGTGTATCAATGTCCAGTGATGAGACTTGCTCTCCCTGCGTAGAGACAGGCAGATGCCATTTCTGAACACAATAGACCTTGAATGTGGCGTGAGAGATTTGAGGTCCAAATTGCTGAGGTGGTTCTAGCTCTAGCGAATTCCTCATACAGCGACGCCAAGGTTGGACTTCTTCCAGCAAACAGAGCTGCCTTCGTCCCACTCACAAAACCACCTAGTCATCCCTGCAGGACACGGACGCTCCATACCCCGTCAGACAAGAGACCCTAAGCTTCCCAGCTGAATTAAAATGATACTTGCCTCTAGGATAGGGACAGAGAAGAATTTTTTTTGCCAGTTCTGGTTGCTGAAAGCCTTGTGTGGGGAAAAAAAAAAATTGTGAGCAAGTCTGGGGATCAACCCTCCACCCCAACTCCAACAGAGCCCCCATCAACGTGCTGTCATTGCCCACGCTGGTGCCAGTATGTGCTCTGTGCCTGAGGGAACTCTTCGCTCAGCTGGTCCTGGGTTTCTCAGGGCATTCTTCCTGTCCTCTCCCTGCTCTGAGTGACCGGGATGGAAGGGTTCACGCCATGCTGGATTTCTCCAGGTTTACCTGGCACCAGGAGTATCCATGACAGATCACTCTAACTCCACTGCCACATCGAGGTCTGCTGGAGAGCCTTTGGCTTCAGTCTTCATTCAGAACAAGGCAGAAGGAAATTAAAACAAAAAATTCCGCTGCCGGGTTTTCACAACGTCTGCCCCCTGGCCTTGAGACAAGTCTTTATTGACTCTAATTTAGCACCTCATTCAAAATCTGTGCTGTCCAGTACAGTGGCCGTTAGCCACACATGGCTATTTAAATTTAATTTAAATGAATTACAATTAGATACAACTTAAAATTCAGCTCCTGAGCTGAACTCGCTGTTCAACTAGCTGTCGAGCGGTAAGGAGTGCACGGAGAAATTCCCATCACTGCAGAAAGTTCTAAAAGTTTTATTGAGTTATCTTACAATTTCTCTTGTCTCTCTGTATCATTTCTTCTTAAGTTTCTCAACCCACGACAGGCTAGAAATAGCAAATTAAGGGCAGAGGGAATAATGACAACAAATGACCTGGTATAAAAGGAGGAGACGGAGTGGTTACGATGCAAAATACCCATCCGTTTATTCAATCACTAAACAAATGTTTACTGAGCAACTACTGTGTACAGGTATTGGTCTAGGTGCTTGAACTACATTTATTGAACAACAGAGACCAAAGACTCAGCCCTCATGGAATGTACTGGACCAGTAATACACACTACTTTGAGGACATTTAGTACAGAGATCAACAGCCTTGTTTTCTTTGGTATTCTCGGGAGGCATCATCGGTTAAAAATCCGGTTCCGTAATTGATGTTTGTCTTGAGTCATCAAGAACAATGAATATACTTTAAGAAGGGCACAAGTATATACATTTTAGAAAGCTTGCTGCCCAAGTAGATAAAGGAGCTAGTTTTGAAGATAAAGGAGTTGATTTGAAAAAACAACCTGGGTTGCCTACATTTTGTTTTCTTCCTGAGTTGGATAAGGGTCATTTTATATGTAAAGAGAAAAGGAAAAAAATCCCCTGTCATTTTATAAGCTCCTTTTTACCAATGAGTTTATGTTGACCTTTCTGTCTATTCCTTTTCATGCTGATATAATTTGCTTTCTAGTTCTGCCCCTTAACACGATATGACTCTGGATAAGTCATTTGGACTTTTCTACACCTCAGTCAAAAAGTAAATAAGAAACAGAACTAACACAGATGTAACTGTGGGTGGCATACATTTTATCAACAAAGTGCCTGAGAATTAGTACAAAGGTTTCGAGAGACTTTCTCAAGCAAGCAAGAAGCAGGTGGGATTTCATGAATTCATACAATCTCTTTTCCCCACTCTTTTTCCTGCCCCCCACCTAAAACCCATAATGAATTCTCTTTTTACCCTTTATAACTGGTGAAAAATCAGAAGCCAAGCAGTAATAAGCTGAAATATTTCCTTAGAGAAAGAATTCAATTCTAGTAATAAAAAAAATTTGTGTCAAAACAGGTGAGGAAGAAATTAAGGCCTTTGTAGAACACTCTAGGGCTTGGAATACATAATTCTTCCAGGTGATGGAAGGAGTTCTGTGAAGGAAAGGGAGACATATATCTAAAGTGCTTTTAAAAAGTGTAGGTCAGAATCAGGGCAGAAACCTCTAATTTAAAAATGATTTCAAAGACAGTCCAAGATCATTGACGGATGGGAGACAGGATGATGTAGTGGGGAAGGGGGGGGGGGGGCATGGGGTGGGGAAACATAGCCTTTGGAGCCAGACAAATCTCAAATTCCAACTCCAACACTTATTAGCTGTGACATCCTGTCTAAGTAACTTAACCCATCTGTGTCTTAGTTTACTCATTTGGAAAATAAAAAGAAGGATAGCAATAACACCTACGATGCAGGGCTATATTACAAGTGTTCAGGGAAATAATTTGTGGGAAGCACCTGGCATATAGTAGGTACTCATATTAGTTAAGGTAACACTAGCTGTTGCAACAGTTAAATGCCAAATTCCAATGGTTTAATACAGTTAAAATGTATTCTTGCCCATGTAATAGACTAAATAGAAAAAGCAGGAGGCTTTCCCCCATGTGGCGACTCCAGGCTTCCATCTTGTGGCTCTCCCACCCCATAGAACCTCAAAGTCCTCTGCTTCCAGATGGCAAAGGGGAAAACAAGAGCGGAGAAGCCCTATCAGTTTCTTAAAAGCCCTGGCCTTAGAGGTGACAGTCATCCACTTTATTCACGTGGCTTTGATGAGAGCTAGTTATATGGCGTCACCTGGGTGCAAGGAGAGCTGGGAAATGTAGTCCTAGCTTAGCACCTGCCTCCCAGCAAATAACTCCACCCTCTGGAACAGGTGCCACAAGGTTCTGACCAACAGCTAGCCATTTTGCCACCATGTTCAACAAATGGTAGGAACACACAGTCAAATGAGCAGCGATTCTGTTAGATAAGAGAACTGGGCATGCTGCAAAATTCTCAAGGATAAGGGGCAAATTCAAGACACAGGTGGTAAAAATAAATGAGTAAACTAGTTTAAAGGTTCAATAGTATTTTGGACCATGTTTTATCTGGTCGTGTTTGAAACCAAAGACCGTGATGTTTTTGTTAACCTGACAAACAAATATTTATTACACTGATCAGACACAAGCCATTGGGCTAGGCGTTGGGTGTGGGCTGGACAGATGGTACAAAGTTGAGTAAGACCTGGACTTGCCTTCAAAGAGTTTATATTCTGGCGTGGGAGGAAGATACGCACATCTTCAAGGAACCGCAGAGACAGTTTGGGCAGTGACCTGAGAGGTGCAAAGTGCTCTGGGGTTTGAGAAAGGGTGGGATGGTGTCTGTCCAGCATGATTTAGCTGCATGAGGATATTTCAGGCACTCAGAGTGGGAATCTGTCCTTCTTGGCTCTTTTCTGTCTTGGGGTTGGGGGAATGGACGGCTTCATGGATAAAATTGTATTTGACTTAGGTCTTGAAATATGCACAGAACTCTGTTAAGTAGAGACAAGGCTTTCATATCTGTAATGCTTGATTCGACAAAAAGGTCCTTTGTTATCACTGACTCAACCTAACTACAATCTTTTCAGTTCCATCTATGTTTTGGGAAAGGCTAGTATGTGTCAGGCATTGGGTTGATTGCCAAGGACACTGAGATTAATAAGATATAGCAACTCTTATGGTGTCGGTAGGACAGTAAGTATCCCTCATTTTATGGATAAGGAAGACGGAGGCTTGGAGAAGTTGTGTGACTTTCCTATGGTTAATCAGCAGTAAGTAGAATTGACAGGATTCCTCTCTGGTTCTCCTTAGCCCTAGGGTAGCGCTCTTTGCCGTACTGGAAACTACCATGGGGATTCAAATGAATGAACTAAATTTTATCAAATTGAACTCCATTCAATAAGATGCAAGACCTTGTAAGACTATTTGCAATGTAATAGGGTATTCTTGCAGATTAGATTGTAAAACCTTTGGCAGTCAAAGAAATAAACCTCTCAATCACTGTTTGCTGCAGAAATGAAGAAATGCATCAATGAATTAAGGGTACACAGAGCTCTGATAATTCTTCTAATCAGAGTGTGCAGTCAAGTCCAAACCTTGTCTATTTTGTTTTATGTTTTTAAGTTTATTCATTTTTGAGAGAGAGAGAGACAGAGCATGAGGAGGGAAGGGGCAGAGAGAGAGGGAGGTACAGAATCTGAAGCAGGCTCCAGGCTCTAAGCTGTCGGCACAGAGCCCCAGTGCAGGGCTTGAACTCACGAACTGTAAGATCATGACCTGAGCCAAAGTCGGAGGCTTAACCGACTGAGCTACCTCGGTGCCTGAAACCTTGTCTATTTAGAAGCAGGTGCTCACTCTGACAGTCTCACCTGTGAGCACAGAGGATAAGAGGTCCTTGCTCTTTGCCTTTTTTTCCCCAGGTTTTTTTAAATTGAAGTAGAATTGACATAGAACATTAGTTTGAGGCACCCGCCAGAAGAATTCGATACTCGTATGCGCTGCAAGATGGCCATCACAGCAAATCCAGTTATCATCTGTCCCCCTACAAAGTTACGAAATTTTCTTTTTCTCCTGATGGGAACTTTTAAGATGTACTTCTTAGCAATGTTCAAATATGCAATACCATTTTATTGACAAATGTCCCCATGGTGTACATTATGTCCTTGGGACTTACTCATTTTATTCCTGGCCGTGCGTCTTGACCCCCGTCTCCCATTTCACCCACCCCCTTGCCCCCCCCCCCGCCCCCGCCTTTCCTGGCTGCTACCACACTGTTCTCTGAGTTTTGTTTCGCGTGTTTGTTTGCTTTAGTTTTTGTTTTTTCATTTTATTTATTTATTTATTCATTTATTTTTTAATTTACATCCAAGTTAGTTAGCATCTAGTGCAACAATGCTTTCAGGAGCAGATTCCAGTGATTCATCCCCTATGTATAACACCCAGTGCTCATCCCAACAAGGGTCCTCCTTTATGCCCCTCCCCCATTGAGCCCACCCACCCCCCACAACCCCTCCAGCAACCCTGTTCGTTCTCTGTATTTAAGAGTCTCTTATGGGGGCGCCTGGGTGGCTCAGTCGGTTGAGCGCCCGACTTCGGCTCAGGTCATGACCTCACGGTCCGTGAGTTCGAGCCCCGCATCGGGCTCTGTGCTGACAGCTCAGAGCCTGGAGCCTGCTTCCGATTCTGTGTCTCCCTCTTTCTCTGACCCTCCCCTGTTCATGCTCTGTCTCTGTCTCTGTCAAAAATAAAAACAAACATTAAAAAAAAAATTAAAAAAAAAGAGTCTCTTATGTTTTGTCCCCCTCCCTGTTTTTATATTATTTTTCTGTTTTGTTTTGTTATTATTTATATATCTGTTTGGTTGCTTTGTGTTTTAGATTCCACAAATCAGTGACATCGCCCGGTGTTTGCCTCTGCCCCTTGCTTTGGTGATCCTCATCTGCCCCTGGGGGGCGAGATCTGGAACACCTGGTGAAAGCGTGCTCTGCTCACATTAGCTGGACCTGACATTGATTTCGGTTCTGCTATGATTACTCGTTCCTTTTCAGACTCTTGGGCAGGGAGGCCGGAGGGAGGCGCCTCCTTGAGATACTGAGGCAGAAGCCTTCAATGATGGGTAAAGAGGAATTTAAGGAAAGGTGGGGGGGGGGGGGGTGGGTTGAAAGCAGAGTGCCTTGATGGAGTGGAAGAAATTGGTGGTCCTGCACATACAAGGGGCAGCTTTGGCATTGACACAGCCACGAGGCTAGTGGAAGGGATGGAAGGGCAGATTCAGGGCCGGAGGTGGGGATCCCACGTTCTGGGAACTTATTGTGAGATGACGACAAGGCCATAAACACAAGCGAAACGCTCGGAGCAGGGAACGACCGCTCTGGGCAGTCTTGGGATGGGGAAAGAATTCAGAGAAATGGCACCTGGAACGAAAAACGGCCAAGTTCGCCGCTATTCCCGGGGCCCAGAACCTGTCTCGTATGCGGGAACACACCCCTTGCCTGGTTTTAAAAAGTGCTGTTTTCCTACTTGGGACCGACCTGCATCCCTTCCGCCCTTGGAGGCTGTGACCGCGAGGTATGAAAGAATCTCTCTCAGTTCTAGCCATGAGCACTATTTTAAAACACTGTTTTCTTAAATGCCCCATATTTTGAAAGGTAACAGAATCTATATTTGAGACTAGAAAAATAAATGGGCAGGAGAATGGCTCAACAGAAAGAAGGTAACGTGGCCACTGGGGTGGGGGGGGGGGCTTTTTCACGGAGCTCTGGGTGGGGGGGGGTGGGAGGGGGACTTATCTCACTGAGCTCTGACCAGTTGGGCCTTCCTCGCTCACCTGGGGCCTCCGTCTTGAGCTCAAGGCAGCACCGGCTACAACATTCATGGACACATGAACGGCTGAAAATAAAGTACTGATACGTAAAGAAACCCGCCTTGGGTTCAACCGAGGAAGCGTGAAATTGAAAGGGGACACCTGCTTCAGAGCAGGCTTTGGGGGCGTGGTGTGAGTGCAGAATGTCGGGAAACCTGCGTTTCCTGGTTCTCTTCTCTACTGCCCCCCTCCCCCACGACCACAGGGGTGCAGGGGTGGCCCTGACAGAAAGGGGTGGCGAGGAAAGTGTTTGGATGGTGTGTGCACCCCCACGCCCGGGATTCACGTAAGGATGAAATGAGAACATTTGGAACCACTGTCTGCTGAGCTCCCCCCCACCCCCTTTCGTGCCAGGCAGCGAACAGCAGGGAACAGCAGAGGCAAAAGTCCCGCCCTCCCGGTGCTTCCATTCCAATCGGGTGAGGCAGGAAAGTGAATAGATCAGTAAGAGTGGGAGTATGCTAGGTGTTGCAAAGTGGTAGTGGAGAATGTAGGGAGAGGGGGCCGGGGTAGTGCAGAACAGCCGTTGGGCAAGGCGGCGTTTGAAGCAGATTCCAGGGCAAGAGGTGTGGCTGTCTGGGGAAGAGGGGACCCCGTGGAAGGAATGACAGGTGCCTAGGCCAGGAAGGCTGCAGGTCAGGTGGGTCCTAGGAGCTGCAGGGAGGCTCAAGTCGGGGATGCAGTCAGAGAGGAGCCAGTCTGCTGGGCCTCACAGGCCGTGCCTAAGCTTTAGGCTCTTCCTGCAAGTGAGATGGGGCCTCTGGAGGCGACCAGAGCAAGGACAGGAGCCGACTTCAGTTAAGCAGGATCACGCTGTGTGGACTTAGGTTGTACGAAAATCTCTTAACGCACTGGTGAGGACACAGCACTTAATAAATGTTAGCTGTAGCGACTATTCGGCTTCTTAGGATGTGGTGGCGAGAAGGGGATCACAGAGTGGTAGAAGGTTTCCTGTAACATGTGTGCTACACGTTTCTCCACCAGCTCCTCATGCGTGGGTTCTGATAAGACTTGGGGAAATCAGACAGTAAGTGTGACTGGGGACTCCGGGGCCTTGGGCCCAAAACTAGAACCGCAAGTTTCTGATTCCATGATTAGTTGCCTCCTGGGCAGAACAGGCGTATATTGAGCATCTCCTGTCTGTGTGGCTGTATAGCAGATGCTGGGGGTACAGTAATGAGCAAGACAGGTGGGTTCCTGTCTCACGGGTGTCACTTAATCCAAATCTCCTCCTCCACAGGGTGGGGGTGGGGGATGACACTCGACCCACGGTTACGCCAACAATGATCCCATTCTAACGGTGATGAGTGACATGAAAGGGGAACGTAAAGGGTACTGGAATGCACCGCGGAGGGCCTAACCTGTCATCACGGAGGGCTTCTCTGAGGAAAGGACATTGAAGCTGCTGCAGGAAAAAGAGGAAGAAGGTGTTTGGTGGAGAGCAAAGTGGGCTCAGGCGTTCAGGGAAAGGGGAAAACGCATGCAAAGGCCCTGTGGCAGGAAGTAGGAAGTGAATGCCCCATGCCTGGAGAGCAGAGAGCCTGGGCAGAGGGTGAGATGAGCTGGAGGAGGTAGGCAGGGTGGGTCAGGTGGGTCCTTCTGGCGTGTGGGGATCGAGGCCTTTATTCTGAATGCGATGGACAGTACTAAGGGGTTTCTGACAAGGGAGTGACTTCATCAGACTTGCCTTCAATCACTCTGGTTGAGGGTGGAGAGTGGCTTGGAGGGGGACCAGAGCGGGCTTGTGACCCATTGGAGGCCCCTGCAGCATCTGCCTGGTCAAACGCAGTTGAAATTGGGGTGCAGCAGGAGGGTGCCTCCAAATATCACCCCACCCATCAGTCTGAAAGCCTTCCTGGTTTGGCTTTTTCGCCCCGTCAAGGTGTCTGTTTCTGGCCGTCCTCACGTGAACTCCGCTGTTAGCTCTCCATATAAAGATCACAGTCATTGGGCTCAGCCTGACTTGGGATCCCAGTTCTGCTCCCTCTTGTCTTTGTGGCTTGGACGAGGCTCCCTGGCCACAATTCCTCATCTCCTAAAATGGGCAAAATTGTACTTGGGAGGATTAAATGAAATAACAGTGATTAAGGGTCTGTCTCAACGCCTGTATAGGTAGACAACTCAACAGTCACTAGTTTCAGACTATCCAAATGAATCATCTTCTAATGAGAACTAGTCTCTTGAAATTAGGTTTCTATTCCACAAAAGCACCCGAGAGAGAGAGAGTGAAAAACGTGATGGCATGAGATAGGGGAGACCGTGACCTTTACCTCGGGCCTTCACAACCCACCGGAGTTCTGAGAACTGAAAATGTGGACCGGAGTGAAGGGTGCTGAGCAAATGTGAGATACAACCATCGAAAGATTCAAATGGTTGCTCTTCTTGTTTAAAGCCATTTCTAAGATTAATGAAATATCATCAAAATCTTAATTAGGAAAATGGTCCCTAAGTATGGGACGACTGGATCCTATATTTCAACTCGTATGGACCGTTCACATATACGTGACTGTCCTTCATTCGCTCATTTGGCAGGTGATAATTATGTCTTCTGTTGCGGACACGATGCGAGGGGCCATCCATCAGTGACGAGACTTGGCCCCCAGGTCTCTTTCTTTCCACAAGAGACTAAGATTTTCTGACTTGATTCCTCAGAAACCAAAGGGCAAAACTCTGGTTTTCAGTTTCACTAAGTGTTTTAATCGGTCCTTTAAAGTGTCAAGATTTAATTGCGTGTATCATCAGCTCTTAAATTACGTTATCTTGGAAGTTGCTACTCAAGCTCCTACCGTTTAAACATTCAAATGTCAAAACCTCTAAAAAGCAGAACAAAACAAAACGCAACGATGAATCTCCAGTAATTCATCTCACGAAGTTACAGAGGATGACTTTATTGCTCAGAGACGGGGAAAAAACAGGCAGAAAACACACACATGGAGATGTCAAAATGTGTCGTGTACCTCTCTGTCCACCGAGACCCATAACCTACATACATCACTGGCTTCTGGTACTGAACTTAGGACACGAGGTGGGGGCGGTGTGGGTCCCACCATCCCCCTTATAACACGCCCCTGGTGCCAAACATTCTATCCCATCACCCCTGAAAAGCGTGCAGTTGTCAGAAACGTGATAATACAGTAAGCTCTCCAGGCCGACTGTGAAATGCGAGTCGCAAGTCACGGTTCTATTCACGCTGCAGTTGTGAAAATGGCAACATTTTCATCAAGATAGAAACTGAAAACCCTGAGCGTCGCCTCCTGGGGAGCCCTGACACTCTCACGTCAGACTAGTCTTCTCACCCACACCTCCGACAGCTCGGGTCACGCGATGCCTCTGCCCAGGAGTTACCCGCTGTTTAGCTCCTCGGCAGGCTGTCTACCCAGAGGCCCTTGCAAACGGGCCGCGCAAGCACCCTGCTTGTGGCCTTCTCTCCAGCTCGCCTGCTGGGCAGGGGGCTTGTTGTCCTGAAGGTACCATCCCTCCCATCATCCTCCCTTCATACTCCTCAGACTCCAGCCTTCCCTCCACCCAGGTTTGCCTTGCCAGCGTCCCTGTCCTGTGGCTGGGCTCTCCCCTGTCCCTGCTGACCTGCCCTGTGTACCGTTCTTGTAAAGAACCTGGTTTTTGAAAAGCGATTTCTACTAATGTACTAATTTGTTACTCCTTCCTGAAAGGAGGTGTATTCTTTTTTTTTTTTTAATTTTTTTTTATTTAAAAAAGAATTTTTTTTAAACGTTTTATTTATTTTTGAGACAGAGAGAGACAGAGCATGAACAGGGGAGGGGCAGAGAGAGAGGGAGACACAGAATCGGAAGCAGGCTCCAGGCTCTGAGCCATCAGCCCAGAGCCTGACGTGGGGCTCGAACTCACGGACCGCGAGATCGTGACCTGAGCTGAAGTTGGACGCTTAACCGACTGAGCCACCCAGGGGCCCCAGGAGGTGTATTCTTAACATGACTCTTGGCAGATAATGTCTCAATCCAGGGGGCTTTGGAACTGTGTTTTATGGAGTCTGAAGCTTCCATGGATGTGCCAGAGGGTCACTCTGTGGAGCCTGGAAACCCTTGCCCTCTCCCCAGGCTCCAGCAAGGGCCATGCTGCTTTGATAGGCTTTCCACATCGGGGCCACGCCGTGGGGTCAGGAAGAGGGTGGGGCTCTGGGATATAATTGGAGCCCCAGCTTCACCACCTACCAGCTGTGTGATGTTGGGCAGGTCATTAAACCTCTCTGTGCCTCAGTTTGTCCATCTGTAAAATATTAGCAATAACAGTACACCGTATCTATTTCATAGGGTTGTTGGACCAAATGAGTTAAACCTTCTGGCACATAGTAAACACTATTTAAGAACTTGCTATTAGGATATGCATAGGGCACTCCGCGAAATTTTGCTGGAAAGGAGTTTTCCACTGCTTACCCAAAAGCAAGACAAACAAGTAAGCAAAACCCCAAACTCCCACTACCTTCACTCAAAATGTAAGTAACTTATTGGAATTCTGCCACCGAGGGCAGGTTTCTTGGTGCCTCTGAAATCCTACCTAAGTGTGGGGCTGAGCTGGCTTTGGGTCTGCACGTAGACTAGACCTACCAGCTCACAACCAGCACTTACCTTCATAGTTGCTGACTTAGGGAGCAGGGTTAAGCGCACTGTCTGGGACATTTTATTCCTTCTATTATTCTACGAGGTCTTTTTTTTTTTTTAAGTTGTTATTAGTAAGCTAATAATATTAGGCTCTTTTCGTGACACGTGCCGAGCAAGAGGCCGTTGGCTCACGGCATGACAAGGGCCAAGGGAAGACATGTGTCCTGATGTTCTAGGCGAGAGGTCAGATGCTATTAGAACTTGACCTTTAGAGCCCAACACGTGGTCTTCATTTCCGTGTTGGAGGGTCGGGGAGATAAACGTCAAACGATACCCGATACCCTTTCTAAATGTTCTTTTGAATTCAGTGCTGATTGAGCTACGATTCTGTGCATTGTGAATCTGGGTGCAACGCAGAGAATCGTGGGTGTCGGGGAATAAGGCAGGCTTTGGAATTAGGCTCCTCCACCCCCTCCTAAGCTCCCACCTCCGGGCCTGTGCACCTGAGCCTTCTGACCTTTGGTGGCTTCCGATGCTCCTCCCTGAGCCTGTCCCCTCCTCCACGTCCCCAGGAGCCCTCCCATGCCTCACGCCACACTGACTCTCTTATCTTAGGGCCTGGGCCTCCTGGTTCTAGACACAATTGCTCAACACTCTAGTCTGGGGCTTCTCTCCACAGTGCCCCGTGTTTGTCCTGCACGGCACTTAGCGTCCTACATTGTTGGTCTCCCCTGTACCCTTGTGAGGTCTTTGAAGGTTGGGTCTGTGTCTAGTTCATTCTCACCTTTCCAAGATCTGGCAATAAAAGTTTGGTGGCGGGGGCGGGGGGGGAATGGTGCCTGTGTGGCTCTGTCGGTTAAGCGTCCAACTCTGGATTTCGGCTCAGGTCATGATCTCACGGTGGTGAGATTGAGTCCTGTCTCAGGCTCTGCGCTGACACTGTGGAGCCTGCTTGGGATTCTCTCTCTGCCCCTCCTCTGCTCGTGCGCACGTGCGCTCTCTCTCTCTCTCAAAATAAATACATAAACTTAAAAAAGTAATAAAAGTTTGGCGAAATGACGGAATAACCCAGCGTGCTTTTCGGTTACGGGTGGCACCATGTTACTGGGCATTTGGGACGTGTCATAGCTCATTTCTCCAGGTCTTCAAACTTGGTGACAATGCTCTTTCTTCCTTCCTTTTTTATTTTTATTTTTTGATTTGTGTGGACTCAAGGTTCTTCTTCCATGCTAATCTTCCTCTCACTTGCAGGAGCAGCAGGGTGGGGTTAGAGCCCATGGGAGTCGTGCTGCCGCTGAATTGCACCCAGAGCGTGGCTGAGGGCAGGGACGGAAACCGAAGCACAGGCTCCAGAACACCTTGAGGGCAGGGCCCTGCCCACCATGGGGCTGCTGGCACGGTGCCCCGCATATTCCCTGGGCTCTACCACGATGCTATAAGCGGGGTCTGGAGTATCCCAGAACATAGATACGGGCTCACGATAGGGCTAAACTGAGGACAGATCCAATCTCTGCAACTGATTTCCAGTATGGGGTGGGCTGGGGGGGGGGGGAGCATTTTCATAGGGTTTTATTGCCCTTAGATCTGAGAAATACTTGTTTTTGGGTTGACGAATACTCTCCCAGCCATCTGAACCATGGGGCGTCACTTGTACAGCTCTAAGGGATGTTAGAGTCGTGTGTAGGACACAAAGGATGTTGGGTAGGGTGCGAAGCAAATTTGCGGGAGTAGCTCTCAAAATCGGAGTCAAACAAGTCACGCAGGCATCAGAATGTTAATTCTAGAGAAATTCCCATAGCTTCTAGAAAAAGAGGATTTCCTCATATATCTCTATCTCTACACTCGGAAGAATGCTACATATATTTTATTAGCAAAATAATGAATAGTAGCTAACATCTAGTGAGTGGCAACCATTTGCCAGGCGTGGTGTTTCTACACGGATGATCTCGTTGATTTCTTGCAGTAATAAGTCTGTGAAAGTAGGTCCCATCGCATTTTACAGATGAGAAAATAAGGAAGGCTCAGCAGGTCTAGGTGACTTGTCCAGAGTTATCCAAGTAGAAGGTGGTGGCTCTGGAATTTGAACCAACATCTGGCCCCAAAGCCTGGACATTCCTTCCCTTTACACACACAGGCCCTCCTAATGGACACGGAACGTTTATTTCTGTATATACTGTGGCTGCGTTCTCCAAACAGTTCAGAGCTTCAGAAAATATTTTGAGAATTCTCACCAAGGGAGCCTACCAAATACACCTTATGCGGCTCGATGACTTCCCTGTTTCCCCCTCCTTTGTCTCTTCAGCTTGGACACCAAAGTCAGGGAATGAAATCTCCCTCCGCATGTTCTCTTTGCTTTAAGACAGCAGCTGAGCTGACTCTAGGTGGCTTCACTTACCAGGACAGGTGCCTCTGGTTTAAACAGAAAGTTTCACGGTGGAAGGTCACTCTCTTCAGCTCGCCCCCACCCCTCCACTCTTCCCGGCACTGAAAGACCAGGGCGGGATGATGCTAATGAGGCTAGATCCAGACCCTGCCTTGACCCTTGAACCAGAAATGAGACATGTACAAGGAAAAGCGCCCTTCCGTGGAGATCTCACAGTGAAGTTGCAAAGGATGGGTGCCCCCATCCACCCCTCCTTGGGCTCTCATAGCCATGGGGCCTTCTTGACCTTTTTCACTCTCCTCTCTACCTCTGAAGAACCGAACAGAGGAACCCCAGGAGTTGGAAATCCCAGTGAACCCTTGGCTCTCAGATGTCACGCTGAGGCTGGGGGAGCCTCATTCCCAGAAGGTGGTGAGAGATTGTGGACTGTAGCTGTCAATCAACCTCCAGCTGGGGAGGAGGATTGGAGTCCAGCTGTCAAAGTGGGAAGGAGAACGAGGCGGTTAGGAAAGAGTGAATGGGGAATGCATTTTTATTCCCGTAGAAGCATTCTTTATCAAAAGAGGCACACTGCCAGGGTCTCAGGCAACCGTGCTGGATGAGGAAAGTCTACTCTGAGGAAGGACAGGGAGGCACAGAAGGGGGAAACTCACCTGGGACATGAGTACGTTTTGAGCTGTTAAAAAAAAAATTGTTGATCCTGCCAGGTTCCAACTTTGCACAGCTGCTGAATAAGGCACCTGAGAAAATAGTTTCAATTTTATAATTTGGAAATGGGAAGGGAAAATTCATCAGGGCTCAAGGCAGGGAAAGAGCTCAGGGGGCTTTCCTGGGCCTGTGCAAGGTTTCTAACTGTGACTCATCAGGTCCCTGTGTAAGGAGAGGACATTTGGGGTCCTGCAAGGATGAAAGAAAGACACATTTCCTGCCCTCTGACTTCGCGCACGCACAATGACAAGCCTTAGGCAAAGCCTGTTAGGAAACCGCCTCTATGCAATACCCCCCTCTACTGGACCCTTGTGTGGAAAACACCAACCCAAAGGCCTTCAGCTGCTTTTGAATCTCTTCAGAAGTTTTTCTCTATGTGGAAACACATTTTGATGTTGGCCAAGGCGATCTCATCTGCCCTCTCTGCTGCTCCCTGGGTTGGGATGAAACCGTCTCTAAATGCACATACCCAAGAAAAATAAGCCACATACCCAAGGCTGATGGACGAGATGATGCTGATGAGGGGACAGTGGGCTGCATGGAACTTTAGGGCATGAGGCGACTGTTCCCTAGTGGGGGATGAAGGGCCAGAGACAGGGAACCACTTGCTGAAGGCACACCGCTGGAAAAAGGTAACCCCGGGGCTGAAACCCCCTTCTCCTGACTCCCATTTTGGTGCTCTTTCTCCTTTGACAGGGTGACTTGCAAATATTCAGTGTGGCTGAATCCTGAGAGCAGCCTTTGGTCTTGGAAGCCATAAGGCCAGTCCAGGGAGATGATGTTCATTCAGGTTGTTTCTCTCTTAGGGACCCCAGGTCTTTGGTGACCCTCCTATCATAAGTCCAGGAAGAGCCTCGGTGACCTACAAAGTGCCTCCATGCTCTGCCCAACCACGGGGCCCAGACTCTTTCCTATTAGAGTCACCGCTTCTAGAACAGTACTGCCCAGAACTTTCTGTCAGGATGGAAATGGTCTCTATCCACACTATCCAATATGGTAGCCACTAGCCACGTATGGCTTGTGACTACTTAGCACTTGACATGGGGCAAACGAGACCGAGACACTGGCTTGGATGTGTCATTTAATGCTAATGAAGTTGAAGTTAAATATCCGCATGCGTTTTACCTAATGGGCAGCACAGTTCTCGAAGGACCTGTTGTCATACGTTCATCGCTTGGCCAACAACGTATAGTTTTCTTACGAGGTGTCCCCTTGTAACGCGCAGGTCTGTGTAGAGAGGATATAGCAAAACAGCTCGTACCAACAGCACTGGAAGCAAAACATTGGGGTTATAATTTGTAATCTTGCGTCCGTCCCAGAGAAACCACATGGGTGTAAGGGAGAGCTAACTCCTGGGACCCTGTTTCCTCACCTATAAAATGGGGAAGTTGGTGGTTTTTGCCTTTTTACCACCAAAGAGTACTCTCATTAGTTTTTTCCCCCATGGACTCCTCGTTTAGAAAAAGAAAAGTGGGTCTATTTTACAAACAGCACTGATCACTCCCAACTTCTAATCAGAACTTTTACCAGCATCAGCTAACCAGAGTGATCACACTGAATTGCTACAATTCCATTGCAGAGAGACCTGAGACATGAGTAGCCTGTCCAGTATCCTATGAGGCCCACGTAGGCTTTACCAACAGCTTTTACAAATACCGAGAATATCGCTAGTGCCCCCATGTTGTCTGTCTAGGAGCTCAAGGACCCGAGTTAGAATCTGGGTGAGATGAACCCTAAGTGCCACCTGGGTCTCTCTGACAGGAAGTCGGGTGTGGGCAAGCTAGTGGAGCACTTCTCGGGAGGGGGGATCTGGGCCTTGCTGGCGGTGTGGGGGGTGGGGAGGGGTGGGGATGGGCTGAAATGCAGATGGGAAAACCATGCAGGAGGTTTTTCCTGCTTCACGCTCCCACTGAGGACGCTGCTTGGGGTCTCCGGGAGATGCTAGGACCATCCGTGCAAAGCTGCCACCAGGGACAGGTCAGGCTGTCCCTCCTCCCCTCCGGGCACCACCTCCACCAGCAGGGGACAGAGCATGAGGCAAAGGACCATTTGCTTCCCAGCATGCGACCCTCTGAGTCTCCTGAAAGTGCCACACAGAGGGTGGCTGGAGGAAACCCAGAGCAATGAGGCAGAACTTGAGACAAATTTACACAGGAAGCTGTAAGGACGCTCCTTCTCCCCGTGAGGGTCTCTGGGAGTGGGATGGTCTCTTTGAAGAACATACTTTCAGGTTGAGCTAACATCTAGGCAGCACCTCTGTGTGCTCTGGCCTTGGCCGCCTTATTGGATTCTTCCAGTGGTTCTCTGTGAGGAAGAAGGCATGAGTCTGCCCTGCTCATAAGGAGGCCAAGGGCCCAGCTCGAGGTTATTCCGCTGGTCGATGAAGGCTCTGGGATTCACACCCAGGACAGCCAGGGATCTGAAGCTAGGTAATAGGACGGAGCCCTCTAATGAGAGAACACAAGCTGTGACATTCTTACTCTGGCACTTAGGGCCATTTTGGCAGGGAACTCCTTTAGCTCAACGCCGAGAACCCTCTCTCCTTGATTCACCCACCACCTGTCCTTCTCTTATTGCTGCCTGTTTGTATATCCAAGATTCCACTCCTTCAAAAATCTTTCTCATGCTGTCCGATTTGATTCTCCCAGAATCCTGGCAGGTAGATGGAGTTGACCTCTTTGTTTCCACTTTACGGGTGCGTAAACTGAGGCCAGGGCATCACATGACTTGCCATTGATTTCAGGGTCAGATTGGCTAAGGGAAAGGCAACTTTTCTGGCTGGTACATTTGCCCTTTTGACTTTCTCTAGGGCCAAAGGATTCATCCTACAATGCCGATATCCTTCTGGAACGTTTTTTGTGGGTGGTGGTGGTAAAGAGGAGGTTCCCTCACTCCAGTTTTGATAAAGAACCAGTGCCTGCCAATCGCAGCAATTTTTCTGGTGTGGACAGAGATCCCCAAATCTTTAGATGTTCCCAGATCTTGTGGGAACAGGATTTTCTCACTGTGTGTGTCTGTGTGGGGTGTCTGCATTAATCCATTTTTTGAAGGACCTCAGAGAGCTACATTCTCTCAAGGCCAGGTGCAAGCTTCGATGTGGCGCACTAGTCCAACAAGCTAATAAGCGTGAAGGTGCTTTTGAAAATCCCAGCACCCTGGGTCTGGTGGGGACTTTAGTTACAGCAACGTATTCTGTCTGGCAGGCTGCAGCTTGACCGAGCATGGCCCAGGGGTCTGCTTGTTATGTATGTGCTTATTTATTTTTAAATAAACATTAACTAAGCATCTACTATTTGCCAAACATTGTCTTATGCACCGTATGCAGTCATCATCCCTTTGAATAGGCTCATGTTTAATTTGGGTTTTGTTTGGGGAGAGTACTTAAGCATCTGGAATAGGATTAAAATAATCATAGCCCTCTCTTTTCCCTCCTTAACTTTTCAGATTTTATTTCCCAGGAGATGGTGTTCAGTTGTTTGATTTTACGATTTATGATGATGGATTTTTTTTTTTTACATTAAATGCTTGCCAAGGAGGTGTGTTCTATTGAGGGTATACATCAGGCTGGAATGAGAGTCTGCGGTGAGGGTAGCTTAGCCAGGGGGAGGGGACGGCAACATTAATAAACTGAGATCACAGAGAAACGGGGGCGGGGAGCCCAGGGCCTTTGTTGGAAAGATATTAATAGGGATAATGCTTACATTCTTAGCTGAAGAAACTATTTGATCTCCTGAGCATAGCTCTGATGTCTCTTATGATATGTATTAAACGTAAAACCCCCTTCTACTCAGAAAGTCATTTGTCAAATCAAGCGGTTGGAAGTTTCTGCAAAGTCCTGGAGCCTCAGAAAGAAAGACAGGCGTGGCTGGTCCATCACATCGGCAGCTACGGGAGACTGTGATGTTATAAATGGGCTGTGGAAGGTTCCGCAGGATGGAGACCTTCACAGCCAGTTCAACGTTGGCATCTGAACTTTATGGTTTTGGTCAGCAAACATGGAGGATGAGGAAAACAACCTGACGTGAAGAAAGTACCTGTTGTATGCCAGGCACAGAGCAAGGGACTTCTAAATCAATTTTCTTATCTAGTATGGACAATGGCCTGATCAACCATGGGGCATGACTCCCCTTTAAGGGTGGGGTGGAGTCAGGGGAGGAGGGGGAGAAAGGGTAGGATGGGGTGGAGAGGACCCCCGAGTTTCCCACTCAACCTTTGGCCACACCAAGAAAAACAGAAGATTTGAGGGTGCTTCTCAAAGATATGCTGGTCAAAACTATTTCCCCTACTAGATTAAAATTCCAAGCAACTGAGCCACTGGTAAATTGGATGTGAAGCATGAGCTATGGACTCCAAGAACCCCCTGTTAAATGTCTCTGAAATTCCCTGTGTGAGAGAGAGAGAGTCCTCCTGGCATCGGCAGGTGGTTATTTCTCAGGTTAACGGAAAACCTGGGAGTTGGCTGAGTTGAAAAGGATGGAGACCCAAAGGTTTACACAGATAGTTTTCATCTTTCTTCCTTTGGTATATCGCCAAAGAGAGTTTCCCACCCGGAGCCTGTGAAATCTTTATGCTGTTCTGTGCAGGCGAGGTCCAACCAGGCGTTGACGTCTCTATCAGTCACAAAGGATGTGGGAGAAGTTGATAATTTATAGGATGCCAGGGCCACTGCCTGTCTCAGGATGGCCTGGCAGTCAGAGGAGAGAGGGGAAGGGAGGAGAAGGAAGGAGAAGAAGACCACTGCTCACCCGCCGGACCTCCACAACCAACTAGGCAGCCAAGTTACTCAAAGGGAATTTTAGGAAAACCAGACAAGAAACAAAAGGGGACAAAATCAGTCGGAGCTGGATAGCGGCAGGTTCTTCCAGGGAAAAAGAAAAGGTGAGCAGTGATCTAGTAGATGTGATCATGCACGTGGGTTGCGAACAATCTCAGCCAAGATTTCCTATATTACTCAGGCATCACTGTTAAGTGCTTTATATGAAATGTCTGATCTCCTCAAAACCACCCTAGGAAGAAGACGCAATGCTCACCCACATTTGGAAGACTTCCCCTCAATATTCATGGCATAACAACTGGATCCCCAGGAGGAAGGTGGCTCTCCCTTCCACTGAAGGAGTCCCGGTGTGTGGAAGGAGATTTCATCACCACTGGAGACTGTAGTTGACTTTTCCAGTGACACAGCCATAGCTGGAGACTCAAATATCCTCAGTGGTGGCACATTGTCCCATTAGGAAAAACAGTTTCCATTTTTTGGAAGTCGAGTCAGGCCCGGTGAATACACTAAATGTTTTAAGCTGACCTGGTGAGGGAGAAACAGCAGGGCCAATTTTCTTGTATGGTCCATAAATCAATCCAATTCCTAGAAAGGAATTCCGAGAATACTTTGGCAGCAGCCTTGGAATAAATGTATATGGCTTCCCGGGATGACAGTTCTGGGTTAGTGCTCATTTGTAGGAGTAAGTTCTGATGTGTCAGTAAGTAATCCACTGTGTCACTTTGTGTGTCATGATTTCCCAGTTGAAATAGAAGATCCTGAAAGCTGGGGGCTGGAATACATGCATAGCTTCACGTTTGTTGGTGGGCATATTACTATTTGGTTTCACCCACCCCCCAGCCCTCCCTTCTCTGCGTCCTCCTCTCCAGCAAAGTGACTCCGTTCTCTGATGCTCTGAACAAAATCCTTGGAATCACCCTGCCTCTTCTCTTTCAGTCACCTTCCAGGGCCAGTCTGCCTTTCAAAATACACCTGTGACAAGACCACCTCTCATAACCTCCACTGCTCCTATCCACACCCCCTTCCCTCCTGCCTGGGTCACGTAAGAGCAGCCCCGCTGGTCTTCCTGCCTCCACCTTTGCCTCCCACGGTCTGTTCCCACCCAGAAGCTGTTTAGGGAAAAGTTCATCCTTCTACTCAGAGCCTCCAGTGTTTTTGGTGGTTGGCAGATTAATGGCGCCCACTATGTCCACAGCCTCATGCCCAGGGCTTGGGAGTGTGTTACCTCTTACAGCAAAGGGACTTTGCAGATGTGAGGAAAGATATGGGCCTTGGCATGGGGAAAGTATCCTGGATTATCTGGGTGCCATGTGAGAACAATCTGACCCCCTGCTGCTGGCTTTGAAGGTGGAGAAAGGGGATCACGAGCCAGAGGATGAGGTCAGCTTCTGGAAGCTGGAAGACACAAACAAGGAAAGGGATTCTCCCCCTGGAGCCTCCACAAAGGATCCCAACCCTGCTGACGCCTTGATGTCACCCCGGTGAGACCCATGTCAGGCTTTTGATGTCCAGAACAGCAAGGTAATAAATTTGTGTGGTTTAAGCCACAGAGTTTGTTTGTTTACAGCAATTTGTTACAGCAGCAACAGGAAACTGATAGAGTTTCTAATTCTACTCAGGTTAAACCCAAAGGGTTTTTTTGTTTGTTTTTATTTTGAGAGAGAGAGAGAGAGAGAGAGAGAGAGAAGAAGAAGAAGAAGAAGAAGAAGGGGAAGAAGAAGAAGAAGAGGAAGAAGAAGAAGAAGAAGAAGAAGAAGAAGAAGAAGAAGAGGAAGAAGAAGAAGAAGAAGAAGAAGAAGAAGAAGAAGAAAGAAGAAGAAAGAAGAAGAAGAAGAAGAAGAAGAAGAAGAAGAAGAGGAAGAAAAAGAAGAAAAGAAGAAGAGGAGGGAGGGGGAGGAGGAGGAGGGGGATGGAGGAGGAGAGGGAGGAGAGAATCCCAACAGGCTCTGTGCTGTCAGTGTAGAGCCCAACTTGGGTCTCGATCTCAGGACCGTGAAATCATGACCTGAGACCAAATCAAGAGTCAGATGCTCAACTGCCTGAGCCATGCGGGCACCCCAAACCCAAAGGTTTTACCACGATGTGCAAAACCTGTGTGCTCTGGTCGCATCACTTCTGACCTAATCTCCTTCCACTCCCCTCTCCTGTTCACACTGCTCCAGCCACATGGGCCTCCTTGTTCTTTCTTTGGACACTAAGGGAACTCTCGCCTCAGACCTTTACACATGCTGGTTCCTCAGTCTGGAGTGCTGTTCCTGATAACCACATGGCCTTCTCTCTCAACCATTTGAATTCTGCTCAAGCTCAACTCCCCCCTTGCCCGGAGACCGCACCCTTGCTAAAAAGAGCTCCCCCTACTGGTTGTGTTTTCCACCCTCTCTCTTATCTGGCTTCGCTCCTCAGGGCTACCCCCTGACACACGCAGAGACACGTACACATTGATATTTCTACGTGTTTGTCGTGTTTTTGTTTTTTTATCGCCTGTCATTGTCCACTAGAAAGCAAACTCCAAAAAGGCGGGGATTTTCACCAGCTTTTCTTCTTGGCTGGTAGATCCCCCGTGCCAGGGGGCACGTGAGCACACGGCAGCTGCTCAGTAAGTACTTCTTGAACGAAGGAAGGAAAAGTGGGTAACGAGGTATTAATTGTCATATGTTATAAACAAACTCCTTGTTATAATATACTGATCGTGGTTATCTTTGACTGCACCTAAAAGTAGCCCTCAACAATGAATTCCTCCCAAAAGCGATTTGTTTGAGAAAGTTTTAATTTTTGTCTTTAGAGTACGATGAAACTAGCTGTTTGCATCCAAAGCCCAGAGATAGAATGATAGCACCTCTGTCCCTAACGACTGCCTGGATGGTAACTTCTGCTTTACAACACAGGACTCGGGATTCCAGCACAGCTGTCCCCACCTGCTTGGTGACCTTGGGTAAAGCCCTTTCCCCTCTGGGCCTTCATTTCCTCCTTTGTTAAGGGGGTATTACATGATGATTTCCTGGAACTCTTCCAGAATGTTGTTCAGTGTCCACCGTTTCTGTAACTGTTTGTCTCGTTCAGAGAGGTTGGGGCACCATTTCTTGAAGTGCCTTTGAGAGACAAATGCTCCTTTGTGCTCTGCCCGTAGACACACTCCAGATTTCCAGAGCACAGGTGAGGTGTGGGTGTGTGTCAGCCAATGTCATCACCCGGAAGGGGAGGGGAAAGGGAGGTCGGTGGGAGGCGGGGCAAATAAGGCAAGGTCGTCCGGGAGGGGTCAGGGAAGAGAAACAGGTCATGACGCATGGGAGATTCTTAAACTTCCAGAGAGAAACCATTTTGAATTTGTTGGAAGGATGTTGATGGCAAGCAGAATGAAGGAGGAAGGTTGTCTGAATTAGGAAATTGGTCAGGAGCAGGGATTTTAAACTGGCTTCTTTAGACAACAGTTTGGCAACGGGCAGGAAGGTTGAAGATATGCACACACTATGACCCAGCAATCCACTCTGCTATGGACTGAATTGTGCCCCCCGCCCCCCACTCCTCATTCATATGTTGAAACCCTAACCCTCAAAGCGATGGTATTCGGAAATGGGGCCTTTGGGTTTAGATGAGGTCATGAGGGTGTGGCCCCCTCACGAGGGGGGTTAGTGCCCTTTTACGAAAGCTTGTTGTCTCTCTGCCCTGTGAGGACACAGTGAGAGGGAGCTGTCCACAAGCCTGGAAGAGAGCACTCACCGGATACTGACCATGCTGGAACCTTGATTGTAGACTTTTAGCCTCTAGAACGGTGAAGAAGAAAAATTTCTGTTGTTCAAGCCACCCAGCCTAATGGCATTTTCAGCCCAAGCTGACTCAGACGCTCCCCTGGCATTTGCATTCTAGAGAAACTGTTGCACATGTACAGCAAAAGATGAGTGCATTTAAGGCACTGTTGTTACAGAAGTAAGTTGGGACCATCTCCGTGTGCACCAATAGTCGAAGAAATAAGTAGATGGTGAAATATTCGTATAGCGGCGTATTATACAGCAACGAGAAGGAATCTATTCCTCTAGTCATATCTGTGCAGATGAACCTCAGAAGCTGAAGAAGCATATTTGTGGTATGGACCCATCTGGGTAAAGTTCAGGATTACGCACAACTCAGATGCCTGACGTCACACACACCCGTGTGTATGCATGCAGAGTGAAACTATTGAGGAAAGAGCAAGGTGGAAAAATTACCCACAAAACCCAGAAGAATGGCTACCCTGCGGAAGGGGTCGCAGGGAAAGAACGAGGTGGGCCCACAGGTGAATTCAAAAGCATCCAGGATGTCCTGTTTAAGGCTGTGCGGTGGGGACGTGGATTTTGTTTTGTTATTCTTTATACCTTGTACATAGCATCATGTACATTATTACATATATGTATGAAATATTTCCACACTAGAAAAACAACTCAGGCCACTAAAGGAAACTTAATGAAAACAGAACTGTTAAAGGCAGGCCAACCTGTGCTCTACTCTGGGTTCTGCCGCTTTATCACCTTGGGGTCTGAGCAAGACACTTCTCTCTGCAACTGATGACATTTCATCATGGGCATCTGAGGGAAAGCCAGGAGAGAAGCAGGATAGCCCACACACAGAAGGCGTTCAGCATGTGGGGTGATAATCAGGAAGAGAAAAGACTGATTAAAAACTATTAAAAGTGTTCTTATTCTTGGGGCGCCTGGGTGGCTCAGTCGGTTAAGCGTCCGACTTCGGCTGGGGTCATGATCTCACAGCTCGTTGGGTTCAAGTCCCGCGTCGAGCTCTGTGCTGACAGCTCAGAGCCCGGAGCCTGCTCCAGATCCCGTGTCTGACTCTCTCGTGCTCTGTCTCTCTCCCCCAAATAAAAACATTAAAAAAATAAATAAATACAGAAGTGCTCTTATTCTTCTCATGGTGATGAGACGCACTGTGAAGATTTTCAACAGTAACAATTAATCTGCACGTGAAGCTTTGTGGTTTGCAAACGCTCCCTCCCTTAGAGCTGACGGGTCTCTGCATCGAGCGGGAGCAGATAAGTCTGTAGAGAGCGAGCAGGTGAGAAGACACTGAGTCCCATCAGCCCAGGGGGAGAATTCCACACGATGCCCTGAAGATCATGCCAACCACAGTGAGCACGTCTGTGGGCAATCAGAATAACCCACTGAAAAAGACTGGTGGACATATAGGGAGGCCTGCACCCCGCCGTTGGGGCTTATATATTTTCTCTTGCGTAAATGTTTACAGAAACTGGCCACATATTAGGGAACAAAGAAAGGTTACTGAATTAAGAAAAAACATCAGGAACATACAGCATTTGTTTTCTGCCTACAATGCAATGAAGGTAGACACTAAGGGCAAAGAGGTAACATACGCACGTTTGGAAATTTAAACCTACTTCTAAGTAATTTGGGGTCCACGTTCCTGGACGCAAGCTCTGGCAAGGAGGTCTTAAGAGCTGTAAGTGGCCAGCACTCTTTGCTAAGCTTGGGCTGGCCTGGAAAACGTGACTAGGTGGGTGACGCCTGTCCTGGGACCTTGCCCTTTCATGGTTCTCCTTCATCTAGGCTTCCAGTGTTCGCCTGCTGTCTTCAGGCCTACGTGCAGTGTATTTGCTGCTTGTCCTGTACCCCAGCACTTCTTCCTCCCATCCAGAAACCTCCCAGCTGACCGTCGGGGGGGGCTGGAAGAGAGCACGTTCTTGTTAAAGGCTGGCTGGGTCTAAGCTGGGTCTCAAAGGGTGGCGCGGAGTTTTTCAGGGGGAGAGGTGGAGGAAAGGCATGGGAATGGCATGGGGAAGGTAGGTGTGAAAGAGCCTGGTTCCACGTGGGAAACGCCTAGGGTGTGGGCGAGGCAGGTGAAGGACTGTCATCTCCAGGCAGGAGCCAAAATGTGAGCGGCCTTGAATTCTAAGGAGTTCGAGTTGTATTTTGTAGGAGAAGGGGAGTTAACAAAGGCTTTTAGGCAGGGAAGTGACGAGGACTGATTTTTTTTTGTTTTTTGTTTCTTAAAGCAGTCGCTGGCAGAAAAGAAGATGAATGGTGGGGCGGGGTGGGGGGGGAGGGAATGGTGCAGGCAGCCAGGGAGGGTCTGCTGTGTGTGACGGGGGGGTGGTGATGAAAACATGATAAATGGATTCCGAGATGCTGGAGACTGATACTCTGTATGTCATTCCTCTCCAGAATTTTTATATTTTGACAGGGGACACTATTTTGACCCGAAGCAATGAAACTCTAAAGATGGCAATTCCTTGGCTGTGATAAGCCAGTGGGAGAGAGGTTTTTGGGTGAGGGGTGCAACGAGGACCCCCTTAGGGATCCTTTATGTAAGTACCACGTGTTGGGGGGCGGTCACTACACTGTCTTTTATAAGGTTCCGATATGTGCACAACAGGAATCTTTGTCCACGTTGCATTGTGTTATAAAAAATAGTTATTGCTGAGACTGTATAAAAACACATAATTCAACTGGATTTGAAAAAAAAAAAGAAAAAGAAAAGCTCTTTCTTCACCTCGACTGTCTAAGACCCAGGCTAAACCCAGGGCACCCACTTCTCCTGGACGGTCAGTGCACTGACATCATGGGTGGAAGCCTGGGCCTGGACCAGTCCAGAGGCAGAGGGCTCCTCTGCCGAATTGGTTCTGTCACCGAAACTGCTCTAGGGATGCCCTCTCAGGAACCACAGGACCAGAGGGACATGCCAGGGCGGAAACTCTGGGGAGGGGAGCCTCGGACTCAGGGAAATCCCTGTGTCATCTTCAGAGCTCAGGTGAGGACACTTGCCGAAAGGTTTCTCCAACCGTGGGCAACCCCTTGCCATCCTGGCCACCAGTTGGGTGAAGAGAGAAGATGCTTGGTACCCACCATGGTGTAGCTACTAGGAAGACAGGTCCTTTCCTGAAGATGAGGCTAGTCTATCCCCACCCAGGGCTGACTTGGGTTCTTTCTGTGGTAGCAGGGACAAGTTCCCGGGGCCATGCACACTCTGGCCTGGGGAGGTGAAAGGTAGGTGGAAGATGGGCCCCCAGGTCCGTAGCATGTACTCTGGAAGCAAAAGAGGACAACACGTTTTTCTTTCCTAAATATCTGAGAGGGTGTTTTAGCTTGGCTAGTGGCTTGAGGACTCCCACGAAGACTCTGGAATGTTCTGGAATACCGCTGGTTATTTGGACTCCGGCATTTAACCTCTATTGTGAAGGGGTCGACAGAAAACATTCAGCTTCTAAAACCTGATGCTGCCTCCCCACCCAACACCCCACTCCTGAAATGCCTCCTCCTGTCCCAGGGTGTACTGGGACCAGAGGCAGGCTTGGGCAGAATGTGTGAGGAACACAAACCCTGTGGCTTTACGTGGTTCCCAGTCCCATTCCGGCTCAGGGGGTGAGAGTCTCTCTTTTACTCCTCCTTGTCTTCCCCAGGTGAATCTTGTAGCCGGAGAAACTCTGAGGAGACCCCTGAGCCCCAGGTTTTCAACTTTAAATACCCTCACCCTCTACTGATAAGCGTGAGTTTTTTACTGGCCATATCTGACCCCCGTAATGGACAGGTCTGGGCCTTTCCTTGTTTGCACCCCTACCGGCCAAAGTTTTGTTGAGCTTTATATCTTGTGGTGTATATTCTGAAAAGCATTTAAAAAATCAGTTTCTGACTATAAAATTAAATTACAACAATGGATATGTTTGTATTAAAGTTCACAGGCTGGGACTGAGGGGTTTGCAGCTATCTTTTTGACTTAGTGTTTTCATGTCCTTCAGAAAAGTACCCAGAAGTGGAATTGTTGGATCACATGGTATTTCCATGTTCAAAATTTTAAGGAAACTTCACACTGTTTTCCATTAGTGGCTGCACCAGTTTTCATTCCCACCAACAGTACACTGGGGTTTTCAGTGGGGCATCTCCCCCTACACCCAGTTGGGCCTGTCAAAATCCTACCTGCCTATTTGAGCTCATGTGGCCCCTCCACCGTGAAACCTTCTCCAGGCCACCTCTGTCCTTTCTGCAAGTGCTGGCTCTATCCTGTTTGTGCCCCAGGCTCTCATTGCCCTCTATTGTCCATTGTAACGAGGTCTAAGGACTTGGAGGGCAAGGTGAGGAAAGGGGAGGGGGAGAACAATGCCCTGGGGAGAAAGAGGATTTGGCCAGGAAGTAGTGCCAGTTGGGGGCCACCAGTGGTAATCCCTGGAAGCATGGGGGCAGGTGGGAATCCCAGCTAGAGAAAGGGTCATGATAGGAGTCTTACTGAGTGGGGTTAAGGTGATGGTAGAAGGTGAGTCAGTGATAAGAGACTGGAGGAGTGCATTAGGCATCATTCCTGCTAGGGGCTGAGTGAGGAGAGGGTGTGCCCTAGAGGGAGGCTGTTTGGACAAGTGCCTGGACCTCAGGGCCCCACAGAATAGCTGGCATCTGGCCTGTCCTTTTAAAGGCCTGAGAGGCTTCATGCCTAGAGCAGGCCAAAGGGACAAGGAAATAGTCTGGAAAGTTGCTATGTCCACTTGCCGGGGCATCATCTCACCTCCTGCCCACCAGGCACGGGTCATCTGGGAGGGACATGTGCCAGGGAATGGGACAGGGGACACAGTGGTGAATGAGACCCAAGTGGTCCCCTTTCTCAAGAAACTCACGAGCTACCTGTGCGATGTCAGGATCTTCGTGTTTCTGAACCACAGTTTGCTGACTTTTCCGTAGAATCAGGAAATCACATCCACCCCAAGACATCTGGAAGATGTCTAGTTCTCAGAGGGCACTGAGACAAGGCTAGACTACCATGCTCTTTGCATAGGGCCAGTGCTCAAGGTATGCTGGGCACCACTATGTCTCCTGAACCCACTCCCTTTTTCCTTCTGACTCTACCCGGTAAGAACGAGCTATCGTGGCATCTTTTGCCACTTTCTAAGTACTTGCTGTCTTTCTAAGTTCTTGACCTATGTTATTTGATTAGATCTTTAAAGCAACCCCAAATATTATCCCCATTTTAGAGATGAGGAAGCCAAGGCACAGGCAGGTCAAGTAACTTTCCCAAAGTGTCACAGCTCGTGAGTAAAGAGGTAGAATTTGAATTACTTGAATTCAGGACTCTAGGCTATGTACTCTCAAAGGCTAAGTTAAGCCACCTTACCTAAGAGCAGGACTGAGTGAGGAAGTGGTCTGACACACACACAGACCCTTTGGCGGTATTTGGAGGGCCAGTGTTTTACTTTGAGGAACCACACCAAAAGGTCAAAACAAGGAACTAGGCTCAGCATATAGAGACGCGTACACAAAGAGAAACTACACGTAAACACCATTTAGCTGAAATAGTCTTCACTTATATATTTCCATCAACGAGAGAAACAGCAACTGTGGGCACGCAGGAGGGACTCAGGGATGCAGACTATCTTGTCTGGGACAGGCCAGTCTCCTCTCCTGGCCCCAGCCACCACTCATTCTCAGCCAGTGTGTCTGCTCCTCTCAGAATTCACTGTCCTGATCTGCACAGGGGCTGAGTACTCCTTGTGTGCTGGTCGGCTACTAGATCACCCGACTCCAGAGAGATCCAGGGGCCTGATGAAATGAAATGCTAACGTGAAATGTATTTGATGGTTGAATACTTCAGGCAAACTCAAGGCATTGCTATGGAGGGATTGGGCACCATCTGTCTTAAAAAGAAATAACCCCCAAATCAGGGGGCTAACCAGTGGTCAAGGTCACAGATGGGGAGAGTAGAACCTAGACTTGACCCTAGGTCTCCTGACTCCTTGTCTCTTCCCACTGGGGCTGGATTCTAAAATTTTGACTCCAGACTGGGCTGAACACACGAGTGCTTTGAAATGCAGGGCTTTCCCTATGAAGAATCAGCTTTAGTGAAATAGGGAAGATGTAATTATTCCTCTTTTGTGTATTGGGGCTGTGTGCATCATACTCCACAACATGGGTCTGCGAGAGAGAGGGGGACTCTGTTCCTACCTGTAGAACTGCTCCTGGCACATGCCAGGTGCCCAGTCCCTACAGGGCCACTCAACTGAATCATGTAACTGTCATTTCCAATCTATGTGTTGTCCACTTCACCCCAGATTTCCATACTGGTGTTGAAATAGCCTGGGGGCCCCAGAAGTTTCACAAAACACTTTCTTAATGAGGGGCATTGCGAACAGAAAACTTGGGAACAGAAGCTGGTAGGAGGCGGTTTGAAAGTAAAGATAAAAGTGAAACAAAATGCAGAAAGGAAGGAAAAACAGTCGAGGAGTAAACTTTTAAAATTCCGTGTGTAGGGGGCGCCTGGGTGGCTCAGCCGGTTGAGCGTGTGACTCTTGGTTTCGGCTCAGGTCATGATCTCACGGTTTGCGAGTTCGAGCCCCACATCAGGCTCTGCACGGACAGCGTGGAGCCTGCTTGGGATTCTCTTTCTCCCTCTCTCTATCTCTTCCACTCCCCCTCACACTCTCACTCTCTCTCTCTCTCTCTTTCTCTCTCTCTCAAAAATAAATAAAATAAAATAAAATTCCGTGTGTATGTTCATTTATTGATACTATACATCGCCTTTTCCAGACTGTATTTAAGATGACTAAAATGCCCAGGACACAAAGCACAGATGGAGGGGAAGGCATGGGTTGAAGATCCACAGATCTGAATCCTCTGCCTTTTACTAGGACTGTGACCTTAGGCAAGTTCCTGAACTGGCCTGAGCCTCCATTTCCCCAACTCCCATGAAGAGGTTGGTCAAAGATTAGACACTAGGGATATAACGTGACCATCAGGGCAGCTTCCGGGCATACAATAGACCTCAAATGACTGGAATCTATCATCATCATTATTATTATTTTACCAAAAAGAAGGAGGAAGAAGCATCCTTACACCCTCACCATTGTCCGCACTACCACCCTCATCACTGTCACCGCTAATATCTACTGAGTGCTCACGATGGCTCAGGCACTATCCTAAGTAATTTGCATGTATTACCTTACTTAACACCCATAACCCCCTAAAAGTAGACACATGAGAAAAGAGATGCACAGAGAGGCTAGGTGATTTGTCCAAGATCACACACCTACTTGGGACATGGCCTCAGTTGAGGAAGGTGGTGGCCTCTGTCAGCGTCAGGATGTGCATGCAACCTGAGCATAGGGTCACCCTACACATGCCCCAGGAGGTAACCCAGTGACAAGACCAGGAACCTTCCTGCTGCCTAGTGACCAACTGAAGGTATGTGAGAGCACTGTAACCTGCAAAGCAACATTCGAGCAGGAGGCATTAAGAGGATGGAGTGGAAAAAAATACCGTGAGCAAGTACCCTGGACTTGAGAATATTTTCCAACTCTCCTCGCATAAAACTAGTGCCTACCTCTCCCGCCTTGCTCAACAACGGGGACCAGAGGAACCCCACTGATTTCTAATTCACTCCTTGTAACCCATCACTCAGTGTCCTCAGGTGGGCCAGTCATCTCGTCCCAACAACCGCAGATGCAATACGGCAAACTCACCACCCTTTGGCACTTGTACCATTGGAAATAAACACACAGAGGAAATCTCTGGTTAAAATGCATGCAATGTTCCTTTAAAGTACACAGGCGCTTTCTAAGACAGCCATTTCACTTGGCAGTTGGGCGCTCAAAGCTCCAAATTAAACAAGAGTGTTAGTGAATTGAGTGAATTCATCTGCTCCATCCCAATGTAAATGTATACACCAGTGTGGCCATGGATGTCTGTGTGCAGCCAGGGAGTGTTTACATGGTGAGGGGCGAGCCTGGACAGTTAGGATTTGATCCCTTCCTCCCGCTTGGCCCCGGTGCTCAGCAGATTCTGCCTTTCCTTGTTCAGAGGTGGAAATTCTCTGCACAGGGTGAGCTCACAGCCTCGGGTTCTGGTCTTCTTTTGTGATGTCCTTTTCCTTTGAGGTTTCAGGCCATCACATCAGGAAGGAAGGAAAGAGGGAAGGAAGGAAGGAAGGAAGGAAGGAAGGAAGGAAGGAAGGGAGGGAGGAAGGAAGAGAGAGAGGGAGGGAGGGAGAAAGAAAGAAAGAGAAAGAGAGGGAGGGAAGGAAGGAGGGAGGGAGAAAGAAGGAAGGAAGGAGGGAAAGGAGGGAAGAAGGAAGGAAGGAAAGGAGGGAGGAAGGAAGGAAGGAAAGGAGGGAGGAAGGAAGGAAGGAAGGAAATAAAGAAGGAAGGAAGAACAGGCTTAAATGCTCTTCAAACCAAGCATAAGACTGTCCTTTAGAAAGGTGCCATCTGTAAGTGGAAAGATTTAAAACCGAAACTTTCAGTACATGAGCAAAATGTAGAGAATCATGAAACCTTCGTCACCTTTCTTATTTCACCCCCAACTTACAGCAGAGGAACCCAAGGCACAGAGTGGTTGCAGCGTTTCCTAGATTTGCACACCTCGTAGTAGAGGATCTGGGATACGCACTTAGGGGGCCTGGCTCCAGAGTCCATGTTCAAATTGCTAGATTTCCTCTGTTGCTTCACTATCTGGAGTCGGCACGGTTGGGATTTCAGCTTGGAGGCATCTGCTTTAAGAATGGCCTCTCCTAAGTAATAAGATAAGTTACTTCCTGTTTCTGGTCTCAGCTTCCTTCTCTGTAAAATGGGTGACGTTTTCCATGTGACATATCCTGTTGGACTGTAATGAGGAACAAATGAAATAGCAAATGTATGTCATACAGGTGTAGCTACGAAGGGCAGTTGAGAGGCAAATATGTTTATTCTGCTTTTAGATTTTCATTGTGTTTTATTCATGTTACTTAATCTTCATACCAACTCTTTGATCCAAGTCTTACCCATCCCAACCTAAATATGAGGAGATAGATACTAAAAGAGAAAAAGTGACTTTATTACAGTCCAGGACTTATGCTAAGGTCTTCTAAATTTAAGCCTATTGGGGTGCCTGGGTGGCTCAGTCGGTTAAGCGGCCAACCGACTTCGGCTCAGGTCATGATTTCACAGTCGGTGAGTTCGAGCCCCGTGTCGGGCTCTGTGCTGACTGCTCAGAGCCTGGAGCCTGTTTCAGATTCTGTCTCCTTCTCTCTGGCCCTCCCCCGTTCATGCTCTGTCTCCCTCCATCTCAAAAATAAATAAACGTTAAAAAAAATCTAAAAAAAAATAAATTTAAGCCTATGACTCTTCTGTATGATTTTTATGCTAAGAGTTCACAGGTTTGTTGGGGGAGGCAGGGCATAGACAGTGTCATGTTCTTTATTTTTATTTCATTTTATTTTGTTTTACTTTACTATTTATTTTATTTTATTTTATTTTATTTTATTTTATTTATTTCTCCCTGACATAGTGCAGTGACTTGAACATGGAAAGGATTTAGTTGGTCTGTTCTTCACTGAATGAGTCATGACTAGATGGAGAACAGGCTTGGTTAACCAGAGACTGGGGGAAATGCAAGTTCCTTTATTTACGATTGAGTTTCTGCTGAATCTAGAATCACCCCGGAACAAAGGTGTTGACAATATATCTGAAACATTCCAGTTCACAGCCTTTCTCTCAGGAAGAGAAGTGCCACACGCGTGACATTTCACTGGTTGTCCGAGGATCGTGCAATGTGTCCTAGTCATGAGATCATGGAACTTTTTGAACTAGAATGTGTCTCAGAAGGCATCTGACCCAATCTTCTGCTCAGTGAGTGGATTCCTCTACCCTTGGGAACCTCAGTCCGTGGCTGAAGAGCCAAACCAACCTAACCCTATCACTTTTCAGACTTGAAATCAGATAAGTTGGATTCTAGTACCAAACCAGTGATAAGAAATGTAAATAACATTGAGCAAGTTCTTGAAGTACCCTATGCCTCAGTTTCCTGATTTATAAAAACACACTTTGACATCTTGCTTTTTTCACTTCACTACATATCTGGGAGATTGTTTCACATCAATATATACAGAGCTGCCTAATCTTTAATGCACACACACACACACACACACACACACATATGTACAGACACTAAATGATTTAATCAGTCCACTATCAACATAGTTTTTCCCTAATTTTTTTTGCTATTGTTTTCTTATAATATTCTTGATCAGAAAAAAAATGTAGCACCTACTTCATAGGTTGTTGTGACAAATAAATTCACATAAAGCACTTAGAACCATGCAATGGTTTGGGGAGAAGGTTCAGAAGGTAAGAACTCCACAAACACTGTTATTGATTAAATTTTTGTTTCTTGAATACATAGAATTCCTGGAAGAGGGACTACAGAAATAACTAGAAGAGGAAACAAGGTGAGGAAACATGCAGCCTATTAGAGGAATATATTAGTTATGATTGGGTTTAGCCATGAGCAACAGCACAAGGAAGAAGTTTATTTACAACTCACTTTTAGGAAGTTTACAGGCAGTCAGTTCAGGGCTACAATGGCACTCTCTGGTATTGGGGATTCAGGCATCTTTAATCTGAAACCCCTACTCTGGGTGACTTCTCCAGGTTATCTCATGGTCCCAAATTGCTGCTGCAGCTGTAGCCATTATAGTAACATTCCAGACAGTGGGAAGGGAGAAGGTTGAGGAGAAGGGCAGGGACAAAGGGCACAACTTTGCTTTTAAAACCACAGCCAGCAAGTTACACACACCACTTGAACCCCCTTGGCCAGGACTGAGTTACATGGTCGCACAATCGCAAGGAAGTCCGGGAAATGTAGTTTTTAATCTGGCAGCCAGGTGCTCCACAAAAAAATTATGAGTCTAAGTACCGTGGAAGAAGGAGAGAATAGGTATTGGGGGACATCAGTAACCATTACTACAGGGAGTTTGCGGAATTTGGGGAAAGGCAGTTCTGCAAACTTTGCTCTGGTAAGAGGGGGTTTTTGGTCCAAGCTAAGAGTTTTGGATCCATGCCTCAAGGATTTTTGTTCAAACTACCTCCTTCTCCCCAAACCATTGGCTCTCCAAGTCATGGTCTAGCAGGCCATTGCAGTAGGGTAGAGACTTTCTGATCCCCACAGTGGAGGGTATACGCTTTGGTTGTTTAGCCACTGGCTTGACTTTGTAGTGGAGTCAGAGACATGCCTATGAGGAGCCACTTACCACATGTGGCTTGTGCGATTGGCTCACATGGGTTACATTGGGCAAGACCAGCTGGATTCGATGTTGAGCGCGGGTCAGACCTTGAAAGTATTAGCTGCTTTTCTTCTAGAGAGAAAACCATCTCCGATAGGATCTCTCTAAGGCTCTTCTTCTAACCGTGTAATGTAGACCTTCTGGTAACTTGGAATATCTAGTAAATCACATTCTAACTGATTGGGCCTATCTGTATTCATTAGAGCCCCTCCTCTTATTCTGGATCTGATCTCTCCTTCTTGTTCCAATGTGATTACTATCTAAAGTAGTTCCACCTGGATGCCATACACCAAAAGAAAATTTCAGGCCAGTATCCTTGATGAACATAGAAGCAAAAATCCTCAACAGAACATTAGCAAACTGAATTCCACAATACAGTGAAAGCATCTTATGTCACAATCAATTGAGTTTTATCCCAGGGATGTAAGGGCTGTTCAACATCTACAGATCAGTCAAACGTGATACACTACATCAGAAGAATAAAGGCACCCAGAGAGGGGCCTTTTGCTTTCTGGAGAAGATGAGCACGTTTGTACAAGGAGTGTGTCTCTTTTTTTTTTTTTTTTTTTTTTGAATGTTTATTTTTGAAAGAGTGTGTGTGAGAGTGGGGGAGGGGGAGGGGTAGAGAGAGAAGAGGAAGGAGGATCTGAAGCAGGCTCCATACTGACAGCAGAGAGCCAAATGTGGGGCTCAAACTCACAAACCATGAGATCATGACCTGAGCTAAATTCGGACGCTCAACCAACTGAACCACCCAGGTGCCCCCAAGAGGGTGTCTTCTGTCTGAGGCCAAATTGTGGAATAGGTTGGGCTGGCTTCAATACCCTTGGGCTCCACTTCAAAACCCTCCTGCTCCCTCCTGGGACCCCCCCAAACTCCGGGCTCTGGCTGAATAAATGAATGAATCCCCACTACACACTGGCTGACTGACCAAGCTTGGAGCAACCGTGTAAGTTTGGGGTAGTAAGACAGATGTTAGGAATTTTTATAAAATTATTGATGTTTGCATCGTGAGTCTGGTGATTAATCCACCCAAATTCATATAGAGAGTAAATTGTGGAGGTAGGGTTCAGACCCAGATTCTCTGCTGACCACCATTCCCATCCTCAAGGGGGATTCCAGAACGGTCAACAGGGTGACATTTGGGGGCAAATGGGCCTTTCAGGGTAGGCCTTGTCCCTCCCTCATAGACCCACTCTTCTCTCCCAGGTTGGGCCCAAGCTCAGGTTATGGGTCTGCAAGATAAGCCAAATAGATGGGAATTTGGGCTCACAATCTGACTTGACTTTAGCTGGGAGGGAAGTTGGCCAGGAATCACAGAACTCCGGAGGTGAGCTGGGGCAAGTTTTTGTGGGAGAAATTGGAATGAGGCTGGGGCAACCTTCCCACCTCTTTCTTCTCCTTGACTCAGTCTGAAAGTACGTCAGATAATGTGGTTTCAGCTCTGTTTGGCTTCTTGCAACCTGAAAGTCAAAGTCTGTCTCCAAAGGAGGGAAACCTGCATGAACTGAAACCGAAATTAGTTAATTCAAAGCCCTGTGAACTGAAACTGTCGAATTTCACACAGCTCCGGTTCATTTTTCTCTGTTCCCAGCCACCCCCACACCCCAAATCATATTCATTCAGGGAACAAGTCAGATTTAGATGTTTTCCAATTGCCAGGCTCACAGAACCATCTACATACCAAATTTATATTCTGTAGGTATAATGGCTAAATGCGGCAAGGAATTATGGTTGATGTACCTACCACTGGTTTGACGTATTGGGCTAGTTAAAAAGATGACTCCATTCGTTGTAGAAAGCGCACCTCATAGAGGGCTGGGCAATTTTCCAGAAGACCTGGGTGACTGGAAGGGATGGTAAGAAAATATATGTTTTCCTTCCTGGCCTCTCTCAATAGTCTCTTCCCCCCCCTGCACAAAGACTGAAACATCAGATCTACCCAAAGATGGCCACTCAGAGGCCTGCCCCGATGTCCCTAAAGGACAAGAGATGTGGTTGAGACAAGTAAGGCTCATCTAAACTGGAAACTAGGGGTGACTATGGGATGGTTTGGAGGTTTCCACGGAGAGGTTGCCTCCAATATGTCTCTCCTGTAGCTCCAAATGCCCACTGTCAGGGTCCCAGAGGGGGTCATCAACTCCAGGAAGTAAACTGAATGTAGAAAGTTTGCTGATGGGGTGAGCAACTCGGTTGCTTTTGGGTGACTTGAATAGGAAAGAATAGTTTTACCAGAAACTGGTAAAACTTTTCTACCAGAAAAGTGGGTCGGGTAGAAATTCCTTTGTTATTTGGGTGGATTTCTTAACCACTTTGTACTTTACTTGAGTCCTCTGTCAACTCAGGAAGGGACCTAAGGTGAGGAAGGGAACCAAATGGAGTGGAAATAAATATATAATGTTTTACAAACACACTTTCGTGTATGTCACCTTAATTCTCTTTCACAATGTATGTTCCCAGTGGCTGTTCTGAAACTCAGAGACAAGCCCAAGGGCAACCGTTTAGGAAATGGTTGAGCTGGGAATCTCTGACTCCTTCCATGATATCAGTGCTTTCTTTCTTAAGGAAGGGATTTTCAGGATTGCCTAGGACAATCTGCCCGTTTTATAGAAGAGCAAGGTGAGGCCAGAGAAGTAAAAACAACAACAACAACTCACCTAAAATCATATAGCTAGTTGGGGTCAGCGCATATTTCTTGATTCCTAGACTACACCATACAGTTGCAAGAAGGAGAATCAAGAAGGCCCTTTGCAGAGGCCAATTAAAAATATCAGAGTATGGGGGCGCCTGGGTGGCTCAGTTGGTTAAGCGTCCGACTTCAGCTCAGGTCATGATCTTGCAGTTCGTGAGTTCGAGCCCCACATCGGGCTCCATGCTCTCAGCTTGGGATTCTCTCTCTCCCTCTCTCTCTCTGCCCCTCCCCCACCTGTGTGTGCTCTCTCTCTCGAGATAAATGAACAACCTTAAAAAAATTATCAGTGTATGACTATAGGGTGAAAAGGAGAGTGACTTCTATTTTAGCCATTATCCGGGGGAAATTATATATATGAGCCTTTGAGCCACAGTTTTCATTATAAGCAGAATATTTACTGTTGCAAACATGAATCCAGCAGAGTGAATGCCGGAATGCTTTGTGAATAGACTCTCTGTAGGGACGGATTAAAAATACCACTGTCCAGGTGCTTCTAATGTGTAGCCAGAGATGAGAACTTTAGTAAAAACTCGGTAAGAGTCTGTTGATTAACTTCTTGGCCTTTGAACTCACCTTAAGCTGCATAAAAGTCTTCTGAACTTAAGTTAATTATCTTCACCTAGGTCGTGAATGGAGATTCTGGCTTTGTCGGGTGCCATCTGCAAAATTTCAGTAGACTGGCCGGACTGAAAATGGGTGATATTTCTCCTTGGCTGTAACCCATGTTGTACTTAATGCAGGCATAATTCAGAGCGCATTACGGCGAGAGAAGGAATTCTACCTCAAGCGCCCTTCTGACCCTTAGATTATAAGATCTAACGTGCGTGCGTATTATGTCACACACCCACATATATTTATACGTAAAATACAGATATCTTCATACTAGCAAACTGAAATGATTATAGGTTTTTCTTCATTTCTTTTTCAGAGTCAGTGATTTTGAAGAAATGCGACATTATTTGGGGGTAAGGGGGTGGATTTCTTGCCTCATCCGCTGCCCTGGTGAAAATCTCGCTTGGAACAATACGTCTTCTGTGAAACTCTCTCCACAGAAAGTTGTGGAAATAAATCTTCCCTCTCACCACTCAGGCTGAAGTCAAACCGAGTCGAGCACAGAGGCTTTGGAAGGATTGACACTCAAAGGAAGAGGGAAAAGTATCCCGAAAATGGAATCGGTTAGGGGAGGGCGCGGCATGGAAGTCCCTTCTGGCCACTGTTCTGTGGCACCCGGGAGGGTGTGAGTTAAGGCAAAAGAGAATAGAAAGGCTTCCCTTAATAAATCTTTGGCTCTTTAGTGGGGAATCATAACAGTGTGAGAGGGCACGTGGGGCTCTCTACTTTGTCTTAAATCTCCGCTTTACGGGTGAGAGAAAACCCACAGGTGAGCCAGAGCCAGCCATTTCCTGTGGCTCCAACTCCTTGAGTGGCCACAGGCAAGCTTGAGTCCCGGTGAGCTGCTGTGTGGACCCAGTGGACCAGAGAGCAGGATTTTAAACCGGGGGGCAGGGAGGGTCTCTGAGATACCTCCTCACTCTCCAGCTGCTCACATTCATTCTGATGAAGCCCCTTGTTCTCAACTGTTGGGGCCAGAAATCCGGTGAAAGAGCCATCTGGGTTGATAGATGTCTACTGTGGATTAAGATAAGACCATACATAGGGGCTCAGTCCATTAAGCGCCTGACTTCGGCTCGGGTCATGATCTCGCAGTCCGTGAGTTCGAGCCCCATGTTGGGCTCTGTGCTGACAACTCAGAGCCTGGAGCCTGATTTGGATTCTGTGTCTCTCTCTCTCCGCCCCTCCCCCATTCATTCTCCCTCTCTCTCAAAAATAAATATTAAAAAATATAAGGCTGTAAATACATTTATTTTATTTAATTAATTTTAGAATCACCTTCTCTATGGGACCTGCCCTTATCACCTTATTAAGTTTCACCTGATATCCCCACCCCTACCCCGAACACAGCACAGTGCTCGTAGACAGAGGAATGGATTGAAACCCTCTCACTATGTGACAGGCACTGTCCTAAGTGTTGTCATGGTGATCCCACCGAATCCTGTAAACACCCCCTCAAGGCAGGTTCTGTTCCTATCCCCACTTCATACACAAGGAAACCAAGGCTTAACGAATTTAATTGACTGCCAGAAGTTGTGTGAGCAGTTTGACGGGTTCGTCCCCCAAAGGTCACGGGCAAAAGCTCACAAGGCAGGCGGTTGCCTCCTCACTGCCCATTCCCACCCCCCAGGCCTGGGCTTCCAGAAATTTCTTTGAAGGAGAAGCCCTGTCCTCTGCGGTTCTTGAGGCGCTTTCTGGCCTTGCTGTGGGTTCTGCAACCTGACGTTCCAAACAGAGGCATTTGCTAATTTCCTGAAGCAAGCTCCAGGAAGTCTTGTCCTCGGGTGAAAGCTGTTCACAGTAGGTGAGAAAAAGGGAAGTTTTCAGACCACCACACACTCGGAGCTGACAAATAAACCTATCTGAGCTGGCTCTCCTTCCTCTCCCGCCCCACCTCCTGCCTCTCCTCTCTTCCAGATCCATGCGAATGTTTTGGTTAACGTTATCCCCTCCTGTGTTATTGTTGTTGTACCACATATTAATGTGTGCTTCTGTAGCCCAGAGGAGCACGGTTGAGTTACAGTAACAAGGAAGGCAAGGGCTGCAGTTTTTGGCTGGTCCAGTCCTAGATACGCACCCGCACATCTGGACAGGAGATCATGTGACAGCTCGAAAAGCCAGAAACATATCCTGGATACCATAAAAAATGGGTTCTGTTAAATTAAAAAGGCTTTAAATACTGGCTCAGCTGGTTTGGGGGGGGTCTTTCTCTCTCTCTCTTTTTTCATTGTTCTGGAATGTGTTGGAAGATTTGTGATTGCCGAAGCTTTAATTTAATATTGTGAACCCATCATGTTGTGAATTTGTTTGCAGAGTTTTCTGAAGTTCAGCCAGCCCTTCTCTGCTTTCCTAACTTTGGGCATGGCTTGTCGAGTTTTAGGATCAGGGCTTTGCATCTCAGTAAAAAAAAAAAAAAAAAAAAAAAAAAAAAAAAAAAAAAAGCGCTCTAAAATAAAAAGAAGAAACTCTCCCCTTTCCCACTTGCTGACCCCTCCCTCAGATTCCATGTCCCCCACAAAGCTTTCAAACCCCTTGGCCAAAGCCTGTCTCCTTTTACAGTCTTTAAAAAAGATCCTGAGGGTAGTACGCTTTAAAATATTGGTAAAGAGAAACGTCATTGTTCTGTCTGGATAGAGTTCAGAACAGATTGGAAAGAAAATGTTTCTTGAGATGAACGGATGTTAAACACCAAAGTATGGTTAAGACTCTATCCCTGCAACTCAGAAAAAAAAATATATCTATTTTCTTTTTCTTACGCAAATAAAACATTCTTGTGTTGCCCACTGGACATATCTTTCTCCCTGATTTACCAAGATTGCAGAAACCGGGATTAAACAAGGCACCCATTCCAAACCAAAAATCTGTTTTCTCAAGCCATCCAAGAGAGGACGACTTTGGAAGTGAGCATGCGATAAAAAGACGAGATAGGAAAACTGTGCCTTGTTTCTTTTTTAAAGAATAAAGAGCCAATTAGGCAGAAGGATCTTTCTTGGCATTTGTAGCATCTGCTGGTGATGGTTTGTCTTTTCATTTGGAAAAAAAGTAACAGAAACAGCACTGGTAAAATATTCCCCGCTTTGGGTTTTCTAAAACATGCGAAAATGTTTTGCTTGAACATATTCCTAAGTTTAGTGCTTCCCTTCCCACTACTGAGTGTCAGCTCCCTGGGAGCAAGGACCCGGCCTGTCTTGCTCACCACTCAGTCCTCAGTATCTAAAACAAGGTCTCACCAATGCTGCCTTCCACTTGGAGCTGTGTATCTGTGTTGAGCCCTCTAGATGCACGCCATCCCCTTCCCTGCCCCGCTCTACAGCCTGGGGCTGACTGGAGAACTGGGTCAATGGGCTCTGTAAAGGTTAAGTTCATGTGCCAGCTTGACTAGGCCGAGAGATGCCCAGAGAGCTGGTGAAAGATTATTTCTGGGAGTGTCTCTGAAAATGTTTCCAGACGCAGTTCACATTTGATTTGATAGACAGGATAATGCAGGCACATATCATCCTACCTATTTGGGGCCCAAATGGAACAGAAAAGGCCAGGGAGGAGTGAATCCTCTCTCTCTTCCTGAGCTGAGATGACCGTCTCTTTCTGCCCTCAGACATCACAGCTCTTGGTTCTCCGGCCTTAGAGTCCAGGCAGCAATAGCAGCCCCCAGTTTGCAGGCCTTATACCCCTGGTTTTCCACCTTGCAGATGAAAGACTGTGGGACTTGTCAACTCCATAACCGCGTGAGTCAATTCCTATAATAACTCTCCTCAGAGTTCTGTGGGGTTTTTTTGTTTTTTGTTTTTTTTGTTTTTTTTGGAGAACTCTGATGCACATGGGATCCCTGGTCCTCTGGCTTCCCTTTGGATACAGCAAATGAAGACACCAAGGTACATCAGCAGACAGGCTGGCTGAGCCCCTGGTAACTCTAACCAGGCCCAGGGATGGTAACGGCTCCCTTCCTTTAATCCCAGGGTATTGCACTAGCCCTTATAAGAGTCTCTTCCTCAAAGTCATAAAATGACCCATTCAAGGTTATCTGTGTCCACCATTATCTAGATCTTGCTGGTGGTCCTGACCGATGAAATTGAGATTTATTAAATGAACAAATGAATGAGGCATTACCATAGTGAGTCATGCTTCTGGATCACTGCAACAAGCGGGTTCCGGAGCCATTTCATCCCATACCCCATTCTTCAGAGATGGAGTGGACATAATGAGTTCGAGGCTCCAAGGTTTGCTGGAGCTATTTTTCTCCAGTAAAAGGCCACAGTCTGCTCCAGCCCCATCCTGCCTTGGTTTCTCTTGCAATCAGTGATATGAACAGTGTAGTTTGCTGTGTTTAGAAAGCTCCATCATTGATTCACCTGTTGTTCATCCATTCATTAATGCATTTACTTATTCATAATTGAATAGAATAGAATAGAATAGAATAGAATAGAAATTTAATAAGTGTCCCTATGCCTCTAGGGATGGCAATTGTATTTCCTCTTGCGTGCCACCTAGGAGATTTATAGGGCATGTGCAGAGAATTCTGACGCAGTCTGAGTTCAGCGGGAAAATGTGCCAAGATCAATTAGTAATGTCTGCCTTAGAGGAGTGGAAGCACAGATGATCAGCATTCACATAACCAGTATTTGCCCTCCCTGTGTTAGATGTCACGGAGTGAGCAAAACAAAAACAAAAACAAAACAAAACAAAAAAAATAAATCCTAGTAACAAGATTATTTTTGCCTTCAGCTTCGCTCCTTCATGTTAAAATTGCACGCTTGCTCGAGCTTCTGGTATACAATAACTACCCCTCCTCAGACACACCCAGATGGTTGTTTTATTTCACAAAGGAATCATTGACCTGGCAGTGCCTATTTTCATCACATTCCAGACAAAACACAAACTAAAGGGAACGTTTTTTCAGTCTCCTTTCCTGAAATGTAAATGATGGGCTGCAACGACAAGACAACCCCCAACCTTAATTAAGATGAAGATCTGCTAACTGGCTTTTATCACTGTTGGCTAATTTGTCACAACCATCACGCAGGGGTCAAAGGCAACCTTTCTGAAAAGCTCTTCTCTTCGGGACTCTCTTCCTGGATTTTCTTAATAAGAGAACACACATGACCACATGACGAGCTTGCTCTCCTCAGCCTTTCATTGTTGATTACAGTGTATTTTGGTTCTGTATCCAGCTTGACCAAAAAGACAATGGATTTGACATGCAGATTTCCTTCGGTGGAACTTCCCATGTCCTGGGGGCTCGTTCCTTCGGGGTCATATTTCCTGACAGCCCTATTTGGCACCCGAGTCTCTTTCCTGAACCCTGTTTCTTTGCTATCACCTAGCTCAGCAATCCTGGGCAAATCATTTACCCTCTCTAGACCTTCATCTGACAGGAGGGGATTACATAATAAAAGCTAATACTTACTGAGCACATACTTTGTGCCACTCTGTATACTAAATGCATTTTACTACGTGGGTATAAATGGAGTACTAAATAGCATACTAAATATGTAATAAATTGTTTACATTAGGGATCAGCAAACACTTTCTGTAAAGCAAAAATTTTCAGCCTTAAAGGCCATATACCCTCTGTTATACTTACTTAATTCTGCAGCCATTGACAGTAGGTAAACAAATGGGCGTGGCTGTCTCCCAATAAAACTTTATTTACAAAAACAGGGAGTGGGCTCAGTTTGGCCCACAGACTATAGCTTGCCACTCTGCTTTATAGGAATTTTCCCATTTCATTTGTGTAACGATTGTATGAGGTAGGTACTAGTTAGCTAGACTAAGTCACGCTTCTGAGGTTGCCAAGATAAGAAGAGCCAGGATTTAAACTCAGTCTTGGCCCTATTTTTAAATCACCCTTCTGAGTTTCTAAAAGCACCAAATGTTGACCCACTCTTCCCTGCACTTGTCCCTGTGCAGTGTCCCAGCCTGAGTCCTACCAACTCTCTCCTGTCCCCTTTCCCTCTCAAAAAGCCCACTGTTCCCAGGCATTCATTTCCTCTGAATTCACCGTCTGTCTTCAGCACCGACCTTGGCATCAACCCCAGCAAGTCCTAAATCCTCTTACATTCTGAGTTATTAAGTCTTCTGCCAGACTGGGGTTTCTCTCGGTCTACATACAATTGGAATGAAATCACCAGATGAAACCAAAGAGCTCACATTTGAACAATGCCTGTTCAATAAATATGTTGACTATCCTGTGGTTTTGAGTTTGAACCTTTAGTTCCACTGTTAACTTGCCATGTGACCCTGGGCACATTGAAATCTCTTGGCTCCTTATCTATTAATGATGGTTTAAAAAAAAAAAAAAACAAACAACCCATAAGTTTGTTGTGAGGACTTGCCAATAAAAGCATCATGCAGCCATGGAGATACGGAGAGCAAGCCAGACTTTATTCCTTTTTCCTCTTTCATTTCCTTGTTTTGAGGAATGGCTGTACAAGTATTTTATCCGCTGTCAGTGATGTGTGCTTGTGTCTAGTGGTCCTCTGTCTCAGGTGGGTGAGTGGAACCACTGTGATGCTTCATCTCATGCTCTGGATGCAGACCCTGGCGTGAGTGGTACAAGTTACCACTCCCAAGCTTCAGTCCTTGTCATCTCTGCTGGGAAAAATACCAGTAGAGGGTGGACCTAGGGATCCACCCCTCACTGGGTGCCAGCTCTGTGCCAGGCACAATAATGGGCCTTGGTCTCCTATATTCTAGCTACACCTAGAGACACCCAACACCTCCTCACCCAGGGTGGTAATGACACAAGTGATAAGTGCTGTGAAGGAAGCCAATGCTGTGAGAGCTTCTGACAAAGGACCCTGGATTGGGGTGAGGACAGTCCAGGGAAATCCTGTCTAGAATATGCCTTCACTTTCCTGCATCCACCAGCCCTGGCTAAGTAAAGGACCTGAGGACAGAGGCAGCGGGATGCTCTGAAGAAGTGAGAGCAGAGTGCTGGGGGTCTTGGGAGTATGAGTTGAGGCCAGAGGGATAGGCGGAGGCCAGATCAGGTGGCGGTTTGTAGGTGATGGGAGGGGGTATTTGATTTTACCTCGAAGATAAAAGGAAACTATCAAGAGGTGATAAATAGAAGGTAACATAATTACAGACGGGCTGAGAAAATAGGGGTTCAAAAGGATACTGATTGAGCTTAAAGTTTTTGAGGTAAAAATTTGGTCCCAACAAACTTTCTCATCCTTCTCTCCCCCACATCTCTTTCAATTTACATTTCACTTATATAAATGAAATTATTTATTTATATCTTATTTATATTATATTTTTATATAAAACTATACATTTACTTTATATTTATATTTGTATCTCAACCTTTCTTTTGAACACACAGGTCTTCCCTAGGTCTCTTGAACTCCCACTCCATGGCCACACCTCTGGCTATACCCTGCTCCCATAGGAAGGTTGTCTCATTTCCTTGGTGCTTGTCTAGGGCCTGCCCTCCTTCAGAATAAGTTCAAGTCTCACCCCTTCCATGAATCCTTCTTGGGTGGTCCTTCATCACATTACAAGATGTAGTCAGCCATGTACGCAAAGTAGAAGGGGAAAGATCAAAGTCTTCCCAATCTCTCCCTTCAATCTTTTCCCCTAAAGTTCTTCCCCAAAGCCCAGCTCTAAGTTTTCTCTCACCAAGAAATTGTCTGCAGGCCATTGAATACCATCCTTATTCATTCAAATCCCACTCATCCTGGGGCGCCTGGGTGGCTCAGTCGGTTGAGCGTCCAACTTCGGCTCAGGTCACGATCTCGCGGTCCGTGAGTTCGAGCCCCGCATCGGGCTCTGGGCTGATGGCCCAGAGCCTGGAGCCTGCTTCCGATTCTGTGTCTCCCTCTCTCTCTGCCCCTCCCCCGTTCATGCTCTGTCTCTCTCTGTCTCAAAAATAAATAAATGTTAAAAAAAATTAAGAAAAAAAAAATCCCACTCATCCCTCAAGATGGACCTCAGAATTACTCCTCACACAAAACCTCCCTGACTGCTCCCGTGGGAACAGATTTGTATCTATCCCCCCTCTCAAGTACCCTCCACTTGCTGATTATTGTTATTTAAGAAGACAAAATGAAACAAAACACACTTTTGTCTGCATGTCCATCATGTGTTCTAACTCCACATGAAGTTTTTTAGGCATGGGGACTGTACTTTGCAACTCTTCCTAGATTCTTCTTCCCCAACACAGCATCTCGTAGAAATTCAATAAATCACGTTTCTCGATAATTCTTGGTCTGAGGTCACATGATCATTTGTGTGCCTGCCTTCAGGGGAAACGAGGAGCTTGGATCCTTGTCCCTGGAAGCTTTTCTCCCACACTGTCATCAGAGAAACTTCCTAAAACTTCCTTCTGTGTCATTCCCCTTCTTTGAGCCGTCAGCGTGGCACCTCATTGGCCACATAAGAAAATCTGAACCCCTTACAACAGCACCTGCTTGTACCTCTAGTGTGTTTTAGTTTTTACTACTGCTGTGTCACAAGTTACCATCAACTCAGCAACTTGAAACAACTCATTTATTATCTCCCGGTTTCTGTGTGTTGGGAATGTGGGCATGCGTTAGCTTGATACTCTGCTTCAGAGCCTCAACCAAGCTGCCATCAAGCTATTAGCTGTTGCTGGGTCTCATCAGAGGCTCAACTGAGGAAGAATGTACTTTTAAGTTCACGCTGATTGGCAGCAGAATGTATTTCTTTGCGGTTACAGGCACAAGGTCTACCTCGGCTACTAACAGCCTCCTGTAGTTTCTTGTCATGTGAACTTCCACTTACTTCACGGCGACTTCCTTCCCACAGCCAGGGAGGGAAGGAGAGACTCTTCACGAGCCTTCTAAGAGTCTTAGGTAATGGCATAGAATCACTACGATCACTTTTGTCATATTTTGTTTGGTCAGAAGTCAGTCATAGGACATTTCTATTCACAAAGAGAGATTATACAAGGGTATGAACACCAGAAGGTGGGGACCTAGGGTCTGTCAGCCACAGGCTGTATCTCCCTTCACTGCTTCCGAAAGTTGAACTCTAGGAATAGCAGATGTTCCTACTTCTGTAAACATATCATGTCTTTTTACAGCTCTAGGAATTTACATATGCATTTGTATCTGAATGAAATGTCCTCTCCTAGTTCATCTTCTCCAGACTTCCCCAAAGTCTTCTAGCTTAGAACAATTTATTTTTTTTATTTTTTTATTTTTTAAAAATTTTTTAACATTTATTTATTTTTGAGACAGAGAGAGAGCACGAACAGGGGAGGGTCAGAGAGAGAGGGAGACACAGAATCTGAAACAGGCTCCAGGCTCTGAGCTGTCAGCACAGAGCCTGATGCGGGGCTCGAACCCACGGGCCGTGAGATCATGACCTGAGCCGAAGTCGGATGCTTAACCGACTGAGCCACCCAGGTGCCCCTAGCTTAGAACAATTTAATCAAACCCTTCTCTATGATACTTCTCCAGGTTCATATCTATGGTCATGCTCATGACTTGTATATCTTTGTACAATACAGTATAGAGTATAGCATAGCTATTATATGATGTCTACAGTATTAGACTATAATTTCTTTGAGATTGAAAAGTATGTGTTCTTCATTTCTCTATCTCCAGTGCTCACATCTCATATTTGATTGATAAACTGGAGAACGGTGAAAGGTGGCTTCTTTAACGGGAAATGGTCACAGATCTAAAATGAAGGTCTACAACCTTTTTGCCCTTGTGCTCCCTCAATAAATTTTGAATAGCTATTTACCCTTTCAGATGTTTTTGAGTTGATAGCTATAATCAGTTTTTATTAGGTTATGCTGCCATAACAAACATACCCCGAATCTTTGTGGCTTACAATAGCTGAGTCTTTTGTCTTGCTTCCCTGATACTTTGGGTGCAGGTTGCTTATGGCTCTGGTCCGTATGTCTTCTACTTTCCAGAATCCAGGCTGAAGCAACCCCTGCTGTTTGGGATGTAATATTCTTGTGACAGAATGAAAAGCAGAGCTCTGGCAGAACCATGTGGTGACTTTCAAAGCTTCTGTGCTACTATGGCACATATTACTCCTGCTCACATTCTGTTGGCCAAAGTAGGTCATACGGCCATGCCTGACCCAAAGAATAAGGCAATAAATAATTAAATTTGAAGCAAAAATCCAACCTATCACAACATCTAAAAACGTTTAATCACAGGCTTGATAGTTGTAAACGTCATGATGATTTTGCATATTGTGTATGTGCTTTAAATGCATATTCCTTTGGTGATACAAACCCCCTTGGCGAAGGGGCTCACGTGTTCAAATAAATCAGACCAGCCTTGTTTTTGTCAGAAAAAATTGACTTCGAATTTCAACTCAAATACACGTGTTGGTATGTTCCTATGGGAACTATTCATCTCTAATTCACAGGTAAGTAGATAGTCACACCGATAAAGTCACAAAGCTCTGTCATTAACTGGTTTCCCGACAGAAATAAAGTTCTGCCCCTTTAGTAATTCTTTCTAAAGTCCTCCTTGCTTTGTTGTCAAGGGGGTCCTTTAAAATTTTTTTTTTAACGTTTATTTATTTTTGAGACAGAGAGGGACAGAGCATGAACAGGGGAGGGGCAGAGAGAGAGGGAGACACAGAATCTGAAGCAGGCTCCAGGCTCTGAGCCGTCAGCCCAGAGCCCGACGCGGGGCTCGAACTCACGGTCCGTCAGATCATGACCTGAGCCGAAGTAGGACGCTTAACCGACCGAGCCACCCAGGCGCCCCAAGGGGGTCCTTTTAGAACAATGCATGATTGATCTGTCTTCTTGTTTGGTGGCCCAGAGTTTTTACTCACCAAAGTAAAGGCCCAAAGCAAGATTTGGATGGGCAAGAAATGTACCATATTTTGTCAGGTAGGAAAACGGTGAATGTGAAATAGGATGTGAAAAACAGACATAGTAGCCTGGAGGTGCTTGGTTAAAGAATGTTTATAGATGTTGAGGATCTGGGGAAAGATTCTCTCAATTCTCTCTTGCCTATGTACCCCTCCACCCCCGTAGTCTTTGGACCCTGAGAAGAGCACGTGCTTAGTTTAAAGATTATTTCTGTAAGATATGGGATGCTCCAGGTGTAGGTGAAGGGTAAAATGAATGGAAGAATCTCAATGAAAAATAGAACCAGAAAGAAGAAAGTAGAGCCAAAGCCTCAAAGCATATAGAAAAAGTGTGAATGTTGAGAAATAAAAGCTTTCCCTTGCTGAAGCTGGACAGGGAGATGATACAAATCTTCCCTTTCCAGGAGAGGAGGAGACACCAGTGATGGGGGTGGGTAAGGAAAGAGAACTTGAAGGTTCTTCCCCAAGTGAGGAGTAAGCATAAAGGAAAGAGTCCTGGACACCAGCCCATGGAGGATGGATGAATGTGTTGGTGCCAGTTTGAGGAAACATCACGTACATGGTCTCTCTAGTTGATTCAGAGGAAGTTTTAGAAATCATTGATTTCATCTGCTCGTCACCAGCATGATTAATACATGTTTCAGGACACGTGCACACACATGCGCGCGCACACACACACACACACACACACACACACGCACACACTTATTAATGAGGCCCGTATGCCTTGCACAAGAAACAGATCACAAAGCTCTGGAAATACTTTTCTAGGACATTTCCTGTCCCTGCCCCCACTACCCCATCACCTACCACCCACTGCTTCTTTGCTTCCTTTCTTCACCTTTTCTTCTGTCTTCCCTGCTTTTTGTTTGCTGCTCCTTTCTTGTCCTTCCCTTTTATTCCCATACTCATCCCCAAAGGCTTTGCCCTGCCTCAATTTTTTAGTCACAATTGACACTGATTGAGAAGGAAATGAACATAACTCTGCACCTCACCTTTGAAAAGTTCAGAAAGATGTTAGCTTTGAGAAGAGCATCTTTGTGGGGAAAATGAATCCGGAAGGTAATAAGGTATTATTGAAAGTCTCTAGTCAGGTATGATGCAGTGCCTTAGGATCCTTCACCAAAACTCTTATTTATTATTTAAAAAAAATATATGTTTGGATAAAACTGTAGGATGCCAGAAGGGGAAAGGAACTTGGAGACATGGAATTCAAAATGTTCATTTTACAAAGAGGAAACTGAGGCGAGAGAGGGAGGAAAAGGTTTGTCCAAAGTCACATAGGACTGGTAATTTTCCACCTTATAATCCATTATATATGGGAAACATTGGGACCCATGTGTCAAAAGTCCACAGGAAGTCTATTGCTAACACGCACAGGTGAGCAAATGCACGTCTCTGTACATAGTAGTTATAGCAAATATTGCAGACAAATGTGCAGTTTTTATCCCCTTTTTGTTGGTTTTTCAAAAAATGTTTTATTTGTTTTTGAGAGGGTGCAAGCTGGGGAGGGGCGGAGGGAGGGGGACAGAGAATCCACCCCTCCCTCCAACAGCGGGCTCTGCATTGACAGCAGCGAACCCGATGTAGGGCTTGAACTCACAAACCTCGAGATCATGACCTGAGCCGAAGTCAGACACTCAACCCACTGAACCAGCCAGGTGCGCCCCCTTTCTGTTGGGTTTTTAACTGAATATAGTCTGCTCCTAGTTATTTAAGAATGGGATACCTAGGGGTGCCTGGGTGGCTCAGTCGGTTAAGGTTAAGCGTCTGACTTCAGCTTAGGTCACGATCTCGAGGTCTGTGAGTTCGAGCCCCGCGTCGGGCTCTGGGCTGATGGCTCAGAGCCTGGAGCCTGCTTCCGATTCTGTGTCTTCCTCTCTCTCTGCCCCTCCCCCGTTCATGCTGTTTCTCTCTGTCTCAAAAATGAATAAATGTTAAAAAAAAAAAAAAAGAATGGGATACCTATGGTGATCGAATAACTTGTTTGCCCACTGGTAACCATGTGGTTCTGTCTCAGACAGTGATAAGACTTTTTTAACATTCCAAGACACGTATTTCTGATTGAAGTCTTGAGCAAAATATGCCCTAAATTAAGATTGGTCAACCTGATCTGTTCCCCTTGGAAGTATTTAGCTGGGAATTAGGAGACGTGGGTTCTAATCCAGTCCCGCCACTGGGTTTTGTTCTGAATGGCTTTGGGAAGAAGTCCCCACTCCTCTCTGGAATTCCGCTTCAGCCCCTTTACCCCATAAATTGTGAGAAGTTAATAAAATGCTGAGTGTAAAGCCCATGATAAGTGATTAAATGCTGAAATAATGTAAGGGGCTTTGCTTTTTTTAAGTTTATTTGTTTCTAGAGAGAGTGGGGGAGGGACAAAGAGAGAGAGAGAATCCCAAGCAGGCTCCACACGGGAGCACGGGCCCCGATGCATAGCTCAGACTCACAAGCACGAAATCAAGACCTGAGCCAAAATGGACGCTTAACTGACGGAGATATCCAGGCTCCCTAAGGGATTTTCATTACTAACTTCCATTGCCATGGAGAATGGTGGATTCTCGGTTTTGCTTTTGCTTTTTGTTTTTTAACAGGTGAGCGAGTCCTCGCACACGTTCTCTTGTGGCACTTCGGTCTCTGCCAGTGTCTTCCCTTCAGCGCGGCTTTTCTGAGAGGCCCCTTGTCACCCAGTCCCCTCACCCAGCTCACTCTCACCCACTCCGCCAGTGTTTTTTTTTTGTTTTTTTTGTTTTTTTTTTTTTTTATGTTTGGCACTTCTCACCACCTGGCAGATGATGCAGAATTTGTTTTCTTCCTCTGCTGGGCGAAGGGAAGATCCATGAGGGTAGAGACTTGGGCAGTTTTGCTCGCTGCCTTTTTCCCAGGGCCTAGAACGAACAGTACCTGGCACATAGTTCACGTGGAATAAACACCGTGCCGATGGATGAATGAACACCAGGCCACCTGAGGGAATGTGACACAGGCATACATAGCAGGGAATGAAATAGCCAGAAGAGTAGGAAGAGGTGACTCGGGGGTAATGCTGAGAGCTTGGGTGACCCGCAGATTCAGATTTTGTGGTGTGGTTGGATGGCGTGAATGCCCAGAGCCATCCGAACACTTTTCTCAGAATTTTCTCTCTAAACGTCCCGTGATAGAAAAGACCAGAATGGTTGAGTATCGGTAGCTCACCAGAGTGAGATGTGTGCCTGCTGACCTTCATCCAGAGACCTGGGTGGAGCTAAGATGGTGGGGAGGGGCAGTCTATTCTTAAAACCCTCTGGGCGGACGGGAGAGGGGGCAGATTGGCCTGTGACACTTACAAACGTGAGCCAGCTGGATCCAAGCCATGATCTGACACCGACCGTTTGCTCAAGCTTGGAGGCCTGTCGACGACTGACCGTACATGTGACGGTTTTGGAAGTTTCTGAAAGCTTCTAGCTGTGTGAACCAAACGATAGAATTCACCCACGAAGAACATTTGGAACACTGAAAGGAAGCGCTCTTGGTTCTTCCTTTGACATGCTAATTTCTTAAGGGCGGAGGACTCTAGGTGACCCTGCTCTGAGTTGACTTTCAAAGGCTGATAAAACTGGCCGTGGCCAGAAGATCAGCTCAAGGATCTGGACCTCTCTGGCAGTACCCAAGAATGTATTGTATTACATCACATTTTGTCTATTATTTAGCATCATATACGGACACAGATATGTATACACGTACATCTTCTGTGTGTGTAAGAGAAAGGGAGCAGACAGAAAGAGGCAAGGAGAGAGGGAGGTGGGGGTGTCCCAGACGTCACAATGAGCCGTGTCGACCATGGGCAACAGCCCCATGCTATTTCTCTCCTCATCCTGGATTCACAGCCCACGTGGGGCCTCTGCAGGGCTCCGCATTCCGACGCCTGCTCGAATCGAGAAGCACATACAAGAAGTGAAAGAAAATGGCGAAACACACAGCCAACTCCTGCCTCCGTCCCAGGGGGCCGTGTGCGTGGAGCGCCCGCTGCCCAGAAACCCACAGTGTGCGCGAGCACACATTATGTTTGCACGTCTCCCCCTTCCACGTGCGGTCCGCTGACTCGGGGTCTGTCTGTCAGCAATTCCCAGTCAGGTTCTTTTCCATTCTGGTTTTGGGACTGGGCCTCCTGAGGCCCCCAGGCATACCCGTTAGGGGCTGCCCTGGGTGGGGGGTGCTGGAGGATGCTGAGCCTCGGGGTCAGCTGGGCCTTGTCCGGGCCTGCTCTCTCCTGGGGGAACAGCTATCTCTTCTGAGTTTGGCAGATGGGGAGGGCGGGACAGGGGAGCCTGGTCCCTGGCGCTCTCTAGGGCCTGGGAAGAGTGTGGAAGGGCCATCCACCCTCCCCACCACGATCTCATTCCCACCTCCCCGCTCTCCTCTGGTCAACAGCCGGATTTGGAGAAGCTCTTTCGGTGTGGCTGTGGGATCCCTGACCTCTACACAGTCCTCCCGCCTCAGAGCAACGGGGCCCAGAGCGGGATCTTTTAAGTTTTTCTGAGAAGCTCTGGGGAAGCTGCTTTTCTCTCCTCAGGATGCTGTCTCCCGCCAGCCAAGTCATGTTCCGTTGAGGTCATGGGAGATGGATTCTTTTACACAGGCATTTGCAAATGACGGCTCAAACTGGAATCTACAAGTAGGTGTTGATGGCAGAAACTTCCAGGCATCTGTTTCCATCCCTTTGGCACCCCCACCCCCAGCATCTGCTCCACACCTTTGGGGCTTGCGGGAACCTTCTATTCTTCTTTGGGTTTGTCTTCCCTGGCATTCAGCAGGAGCTAGGATGCGTGGAGCCCAGAGCTGGGGGTGGCTGGGAGCCTCGGGGTGCTGGGGGTTGTCTGCCTGGGAAAGCGGGCTAAAGGCGCAAGGCTGAATGGCATTTGAAGTAGCCCGTGGTACCAAAACTCACCCTGCCAGCGTATGTGAGGAGGGACCACACAACACTGTTTTCTTTTGTAACACACTCCCTCCTCGCCCCCCACCTCATGTTAGAGTCAATGTTGTGCTATATCCAAGGGAGTTTTTCTTGGCACAATCACGGATTTGTCTCCGTGTTTGACGTAAGTCACAGAACAATGGTTCTCAAAGACAGTGAAAGGAAAATGGAGTAATCATAACCAAGTCCTCTCTTCTACCTGCCCCTTCATTTCCCACCCGTCGGAAGAGGTTTAGAGAGGACAGAAGGCTTTGTCTCCCCTCCCCTCAGTCCCGTAGCTTGCCCCTCCTTCCTTAAACTCCTTCAGATACTGTTATTAGATAAGGAGGGTTTTCGAACAGCCCACAGTACAGGTTGGACAACTGGGCTAGGCTTTATCCTGACATCTCCCCACCCCCTGTCAGCTTAGAAAAACTGTTAACTTGGATGAGGGGTCCTTAACCTCCAAAGGCGCTAAGACTGTGAATGTAAACAGCACCACAGTTTCTCTCCTTTCCTCACCCAAATCGGTGGGCCGTTATTTCAGAGGATATATATACCCATTTATAAAACTCTTCCAAAGTCGAGTGCACATAAAAACATAATCAAAAATAACAACAGCATATATAAAAGCCAGATTCTGATATCTCCCCCAAACACCTTCAGGGCCCCACGGCTACCTGCAGGATGAAGTCCGAAGAGTTAGCCAAGCTGCCAGGTACAGTTGCTTAGGTTGCATACTGCGCGATGCTAAGGTTCACCGTACTCTGCACAACCATACTGAATCCCAACAACAAGCAAAACATCCACAGTTCTTCGCGGCCCATTTTCAAACAACTCTTCTAATCTTATGTTCCCTAGCCTATAGGTATACCTTCAACTACAGCCAGTCTGGTCTCACCACCTTTAAACACACCCTGGAATGTCTCCATCTCGGCCTTTACACAAACTCTTCCCTGAGCAGGAGGAGCACTGGTCCCTCATCTCCACTCAGCTGCAATCTTGTCAGTGCTTTGAAACCTATCTTAAGGTTTACCTTCTCTGCCCATGACACTTGAAAGCCACTGCTGTTGCCTCTGAACTTCTAGAGCACCTGTTGTCAACAGTCCCCTGGAGACCCATTACACGCAGCTGGAGTTTCGTTATTCTTCCCAGGCATTCTCTGTCTCCACCTAGGTTACGAGCATTTGAAGGCAGAGCCCATGTTAACATTTCCTGGATTTCCTACAGCATGAGACACAGCGCCTGACATAAAAGCACACTCAGGACGTTGTTCATCTCCTGGCTGGTTGGTTCCAGTTGCTTGGGGAAGAATAACCCACACACCCTCTCTCTCACCCCCTTGTAATTTTATTCCAGTTCCTGGAATTTCCTAATAACAGAGATGGTTCCAGAAAGCTGATACAGTCCATTTCCTCCAAATAAGCCCATGTTTTCACATGACGAGCCGTGGAACTCTCTATAAAAGAAATTCTCTGTTTGGGTCCCATCAAACACATGCCAACACTAATGAGAATAAAACAGTGTCCCCTTATTGAGTGTTTACCGACGATATGCACCTGGACTAAACACTTTACATACATTCTCTTATTTAGTCCTCCACAAACCATAAGGTGGATGCTTCTATTTTCCCAGCTTTACAGATAAATACGCAAAGGCTCAAAAAGGTAAAGGAATGTGTCTTGAATCACAGAGCTAGGTAGTGGTAGCCTCAGGATTCGAACCCCGTCCTTCTGCATCGCAGGGGTCGTCACCACCGTGCCGGTCCACAAGGTTTCCCAGGTCGGGTTGAAGGGAAACCTGGGTAGAAGGCACTGTGTGTTCAGGGCCGACCTTAATGTGGCCACAGGCCTCCCTGCCCATAGCGTGTCCGCCAGAAGCTAGTTAAGAGACCTTATCTTTAAGTGATTGGACTAAAGTCCCTTCCTGTTCTAAGAATTTCTGAGGCTACAAGCAAGCAAAGACAAGGCCCTTGCTCTCAGGAATTTACAATCTTGTCAGGGAGGGAAGATACCAGCCTCCCGTGGAGGAAGAGCTCTAGCTGAGTGGGGTGTGCCCCAGCCAGGTGAGTGGTGGAGATCCGGGGGTTCAAGCCCCTCAGAGGGGCCGGACGCCAGCGCCATTCCTCCGCAAGCAGAGCGAGCTCGGGTCTGCCATCAGAGGGATGCCTGTTCTGGAAGGACGATGAGCTAGACCCGTCTCAACAAGGCCTGGAGAGGCCCGGCCGGAGGAGCGGGACATGTCACAACCCCAGGATGGGTATCAGCCCAGGCCATTTTGACCCTTCAACAAGACGTTTCTTGAGCAAATTTTTTGGAATTTTGGTGGGCTTTGACCTGCAGTTTTCACTTCCAAAATAACTTGACTTTTCTAAAGTGGTAATTTCATTTTCATGATAATACTAAACTGAAGCCACATGATCTCTAATTGGAAGCAGGTCTTGGGCCGCAGCGTTGCCAAGAAGCAGTAAGAAACATGCTTATTCTACTACTTTGCTTGAGGCACTCAGCGTTTTTGAATGCCTGGGCAGAAATATAGTTTTTTAAATAAAGCCAATCCCTGAGAGAGGAGGGGGCGACGGAGGGGAAAGCAAGGCAGGAGTGGGGGTGGTTAGAAATGGGAGAAGGTCCTTTCTGCCTTCTCTCTTTTTGCAATTCAAAGCAAGGAGAGGTCTACTCTTTTCTATCTCAATTCCGCCCGGCTGAGGCTGCCATCTTCGGGTATGAGTGAACTCGGGGTGCGTCCTTTGTCTCTGGGGGTGGGGGTTGGCAGCATGGCTAGTGTTCTCTTGACTTTGCAGTTTGCTGCTCTGATCTCCTTCGAGCCCAAAGCCCGCTCCATGAGACGCGCTGGGAACCCTTCCTTGCTCTATTTTCGTTCCCACACCCTTCACTTGTTCTGTTAATTGCATCCTGATGAGGCCCGCGGTAACTCTTCCTCCGGTGGCAGTTGGAAGATTGTTTTAAGAAGTCCCTCTGGAGGGACAGGAGCGAGCAATCCCGGGCTTTTCTTTTACAGAGCAGCAGAAGGGGTCCCGGGGAAGGCTCCAGAAAATACGGACACGGAGGAAATCTTTTAATGACGTTTTGAAAAAGAAACAAAACAAACCCCCTCGCTGAAAACAAAAATTATATAACGGATCAAATGCGCATCGGAACTTTCTGACGGAAGCCAGCGCTGTTTTCTAAATACAGTGGGGAGCTTAGTAATCACATGGTGTTTTCCGAGACTCTTCCTTTCCTGCTGCCCCTCAGTTTCCTGCAAGGCACCGTTTTAGACAAATTCGCTGGAGGGCACTTCGGCTTCCGGGGGCCGCGTCCCGCCCTGTAGGTTAATATCCACCCTTCTGGGCGCTGCTCTGAGCCCCTGCTGGCTGGAGGCCCCGCAGGGACTCCTCCCCCTGGTGGCAGGGTCCCTTCCCACTGCACCCTGTCCCTTCCGCAGGCCCTGCCACTTGTGCCTGCGGCGCTGGCCTTCTCTGCCCGTTGCTTGGGCTGTACCCGAAAAATCCCTGGCCTGATTCTTATCCCCCCTTTCCCACTTTGCCCACCGTAGGAATGGCAAGATATAAAAGGAAGTATGAAGAAGAGAGGAAGGAAGGGCAAAGCGAGGGGGGGGGGAGAGACCAAGCTCTGGATTTCAGCTGTAACTGCGGCCTGCAAAAAACCAAAACTGCACCCTCTTTTGGGAAAGGGTAGCCCAGAACTTGGGTTGAAAGAGAAAGTCTCCGGGGGGAGAATATTTAGAAATGCAACCGCAATGCCTCAAGATAGATGTGACTCAGTGACTTCCCAAAACATGGATTTTAGATACATATCACATTACATCCTTCTTGTACTTTTCACTTGATTTTTCTAAGGTAGCCGTTGACGTTTTTAATTTAAACCCCGCTGTTACACACCCACTTCAGTTTCCAGGGAAGACCCGCAGGTGGTGAAGGTCCAGCAGGGACATTTGCTTTCTCTTGACGTCCCCAGGGACCCCAAGGCCCTGAAGCCTGAAGAAGCCAGAACATCTGGTCCATTTCAGCAGCTTACTTGCAAGTTCAGCCTGTCATCTGGATGTTTTGTCTATGCAGTGCCAAACATCTGGGTTGACATTTTTTTTAACCAGACTTACTAGATGTTTTGGCATTGTGTAGACAGGAATTCAATTTTTAAAGTTATTTCTCTACTCATCTGAGATTCTAACCGGAGCTCTGATACCCTAAAGGAGAGAGACAAATGAAGACTTTGATCCCCCCCTTTGATTGCTTTACAATTTTGGAGGTATCTATCCTACTCTAAATCAGTGGTTTGACTGCTTTGCTTTTTTATGAGATGAACTTTTTCCATTTTAGGATTTTAGTGTTTTATTTTAGTAGACGAATTTGACCAAAATAGTATGTGTTCATCCTAACGAAACACAACCTTAGATGTTCTAAATTCATTTTAAAATAATCGAAGTTTTAATGTTTTCAAAACTTTGAAACATTGAAACCATAGAGGCAAGAGCTTCAAAATAGAGAATTGACTCTTAAAAAAATACTTTTTGATGATTAGGTTATCTCTGGACCTTGTTTATACTTATTTGAGTAAGATTGCAAGATCCTGGAGGGGAGATCTGATTTTTAAAGAGTTTTATCATCTAACTGGTCACCATTGTTATTGGGGATGGTAATGCCAGCAATGGTAGTGGTGGGGGCAGATAGAATGTGAGTTCAGATTTTGTTTTCATTTATTTAGAGTTATTTGTGCTGTTTATCCTTCAATTATAAAATTCTAGGTGGTAAGTAATAAAAATGTGATTTGTACCTTGAAAACACTATTGAATTAGAGAGACCTTTCTTTCTCCTCAAAACCGTAGGAAAAGTTGATAACTTGCTAGTTTTATCTGCTCAATAGCTTCAATTTTGAGGGAGGGAGGAACGAGGTATCTGAAGAGTCTTGTCTCTGTATTGGATATGTTTTTACCATCAACTCTGTGTAAGCGGTGGTCAAATTCCTTTTCAGTGCATGAACCCTGGTCCAGGCAGGGGGAGAAGAAAATGGTGTCAGTCAGGCTGGGAGATCCACGAGGTCTGGGCTCTTTTTGTAAGGTGAGATTTAACACAACAGTGTCTTATCTATGAATAGTCCCTGGTTGGTCTTCTTGTGAAGAGGACTGAAGTCAGGAGTGTCCCATGTTGCCATCTTGAGCACTCTGCTATTGTTTTCAGAGTCCTCAGGAAGTTGCTATACCCAGCAAAGCTAGCTGCCCTTCAGAAATGAAGGAGAGGTAAAGACTTTCCTAAGCAGTAGAAAACGGAAGGGGTTGATCACCATTAGATTTGCCTTATAAGAAATACCGAGGAGCATTCTGTAAGCTGAAATTAAAAGATGCCAATTACCACTGTAAAAATATACACATGTGTAAAACTTGTCAGCAAAGGTACATTTGTAGTCAATTCTCTAATGTTGTAATGGCAGTAAGTAAATCTCAACTCTAGTTTAAAAGTTAAAGAAAAACACTAAAAATGAATATAACTACAATCATTTGTTATTAGATGTATAATATTAAAACATTAAAATCTAAAACGGGGCAATAAAAATATAAATTATCCGTATCCTTTTTTTTTTTTTTTTGAGAGAGAGAGAGAGAGAGAGAGCACAAGCAGGGAAGGGCAAAGGGAGAGAATCATAAGCAGGCTCCATGTCCAATACAGGGCTGAATCTCACGACCATGAGATCATGACCTGAGCCAAGACCCAAGAGTTGGATGCTCAACCAATTGAGCCACCCACGTGCCCCCCTCCATATGTTTTTAAAGTTATCAGCTTAAAATAAGATGTTACATTTTATGTAAGCCTCATGATAACCACAAAGTCAAAATGTATAGTAGATGTACAAAAGGTTATGATACATGAACAATTATGTCAACAAATTGGACAGCCTATAAGAAATGGATAAAATCCTGGAAACATAGAACTTGTTAAGACTGAATCATTAAGAAGAGGAAAATCTGAATAGACCAATTACTAGGAAGAGATAGAATCAGGAATCAAAAACCTCCCAACAAAGAAAAGCCAAGGGCCTGAGGGCCTCACTGGTGAATTTTACCAAACATTTAAAGAAGAATCAATACCAATCATTCTTAAACGATTCCAAAAAAAAAAAAAAATAGCAGAGGAGGGAACACTTCCAAACTCATTTTACAAGGTCAGCGTTACTTTGATACCAAAACCAGATGAGGACCCTACAAGAAAAGAAGATTACAGGCCAATATCCCTGATGAACATAGATGCAAAAATCCTCAACAAAATCAGCAAACCAAATTCAACAAGGTATTAAAGGGATCATATACCATGAGCAAGTGGGGGTCACTTCTGAGGTGCAAAGATGATTCAATATCCACAAATCAATCAGTGTGATATAACACATTATAAAATTAAGGATAAAAATCAATTATCTCAATAGATGCAAAATCCCTTCTCATTAAATTTTTTAAAGACCTCTCTTTAATTTTCTGAGTCATTTTATTGCATTATAATGTTGCAAACTCAGTGCCTAAAGTTCTAAAGTATATAATTATGTATGTAAGTACATAAAGGATACCTACTGGTAAGAAAAAAGAAGTATATGGGGCGCCTGGGTGGCTCAGTCAGTTGAGCGTCCGACTTCAGCTTAGGTTTGTGAGTTTGAGCCCCGCATCAGGCTCTGTGCTGACAGCTCAGAGCCTGGAGCCTGTTTCGTATTCTGTGTCTCCCTCTCTCTCTGCTCCTCCCCCACTCATGCTCTGTCTCTCTCTGTCTCTCAAAAATAAATAAATGCTAAAAAAAAAAAATTAAAAAAAAAAGAAAAAAGAAGTATAAAAAAATTTATCCATATTGAAAATTTATTGAAATATAGATAAATAACGCAAATTAAACACTATATAATTAAATGCTTAAAAAATCCTATTCGTAAAGCAAAATATAGGTAATAAGATATTCATGGGCAGTAATCCCAGTTTATATTCTCTTGTTTGTTTGTTTGTTTGTTTCACAAAAACATTGATGGAGGCAATTAAGCTCCACACAGAAGCTACATTCTTCAAAACACTGGATTGCAACAGGAGACTGGGAATTGACACTGACCTGGGGGTCAGATGCTTGTTCTCTAGGGCCACATGACAGATGAAGACTTAACAAACAGCAGGTTCTCCCAGGATGATCACATTTTCCCAAGTTGAGTTGCCTGGATTGAGTGCTGATGCCATTGCTTTCAATGGCTTTTTTCACAATACATAAGACGTAGACAAAGATTGGAGTTGTTTTTTTTTTCCCTATACCCATCTATTACTACTATTTTGAGTTTGTTCTTTGAAAGTAAAAGGCAAGGACCAATTTTTCTATGGGACATCAACATTAATTATCTCTCTCTGCCTCTTTCCCAAGTTCTTATTCAACACCTTATTATAAATATGAAATCAACATGATAGTAAGTGTGAAATCCGGTTAAAATGAATTCAGAAAGGTAAATTGCAAACTCAGTACCATATTATCACATTATACCCCCTTCACTGCCCAGCTGGCTGGTCCCTGCAGGCCCCCCAAGATTTGGCTGATATGTAGGGAAGATTCTAGCAATCCACTTTGCCCTAGGGATGTGTCTTCCAATAGGCTTCCTTTCCATAGAATGCAAACACAATCGTTTCAGTCACACAGGTCTTTCCCATCTTTGAAGATTGCTCTCCCCCAATTTTTGTGATACAAGAGATAGAGCAGAGCTTCCCTCTTATTTTTTCTTCATTAAAATTGCTCTTTCACTATAGAAATGGTGAGTGGCATTTTAAAAATATCTTTAAGTTAATTCTCTGTGGTCTGACCTTCATTTCCTGGTCCAGTGTCCTGCAGAATCTTCAATCAGCTGAGCTTTCCTACAGGCCTATGCACACATCACAGACGCACACATGTGCCCAAGGCAACCAGGAATGAGAAGAGACAAGTGCTAGAAAATTCTCTAACTCAGGCAAAGGGGAGAAACTCAGTCAGTCATTTGAATGAAATAAGACAGAAACTCATTAATTTTCATGATCTCCCAAGGTGTCCTCAGGCTCCGATGCTTTGGACTGGTAAATCTCAGTGGCTGTGCTGAATTAAACACTTGCTATTAAACTCAATGGGATGATTTTAAATGACAGCAAGGCTATGGATTCACAGAATCTTCCCGGTGAGAATGTTCTCTTTATGGGCTCCCAAGCCCAACTATGAGAAGAATTAACTTCTCTTTGTATAACAGTTTAAAAAGAGTCATAAGGAAATGGCTTTTTCAAAATATTACGTCCAGCAAAAGTGAGAATCTCCAGATTAATAAGTGATGCAATCTTTTAGGAAAGAAGTTTGAATTCTCCCGTAGACAACCGGGTGACAAACTCTCAGAATTTAGGGAGATATATGAGAACATCTAGCTCAATCCTTTCATTAGGCTTCGAGTGGTTCAGTGATTTATACTAACACCCCCAGAAACCTCCCGGTCCTTCATTCTGCCTTTCTTGTAGACCATAGGTCTTTGCCTGTCATCCTTTCTCGTAAATGACTTGAACCCCTGGCAATTCAATTTATCTGGAATAGTTCATGTGGCTAATCAAATGCTCCGAGCCTTGAAAATCCATTCAATTCAAAACCTTGGTAACAACTGGGGAAAAGCAAGCTAAGAAAGAAACACGGGCAGTTCTATTCCTAAGCACACTTACCTGAGTTCAGTAGCCACAGCTTCATAGTATAGTACTAGCTATAGAAGAAAGTTAAAAATAAAAGTAATTTTAGGGAACAACACACTTCAGTAAAACATTTCTCAAGCCTATGATTTGAAAAAGAGGGATCCAATTATCCTTGTTAGGGATAACTAGGATCCAGGTTCTAAGATCTAGAAGCATGGTCTTCTGCCAAGTCCAGCAGCATGGATCGGCACCATCCAGCTCTGTTCCTACACTGGCCAGGACACGGTGTGACATCAGCTGTCTGTGACATCAGCTGTCTTTCATTTAGTTCTGAAGACCATTCCCTGTATGGTTCATATATATAGTCACCAAGGACATGTAAAATGTCCAATACTATGTTGAATCATTCCATTCTAAGTCTTTTACCTTTTCAAGTTTTCTGTTTTCCACAAGAAAACTACAAGTTTTGTCTTCTAATCAAAAGCCAGTTTGAGATTTCAGTCAAAAATGGAAGAAGAAGAAGGAGGAAAAACAACAACAACAACAACAGTAAAGTGAGAAGAATTAATAGCAATACCCAAAAACTTAGAAGTCAAATTGTGGAAGGCTGGATAGATTTCATATTTTAGCCACTTAGTGGTATAGTGTGTAGCCATTTAAAATTATTCAGACATTTGTCTATTGACATAATGCATTATGCAGTGAAGTGAAAAAAAGATTACAAAACAGAGGACCTGTTCTCTTCATGCTTTTAGGATTGATTGTAAGGTGTAGACACCTGATGAAAGAGTTCTGTTAAATAAAAGGATAATGTTAGTTCAATCAAATAAGGTGATTATTTTAGCTCCAAGGGAATACTCATAGAAATCTAGCAATAGATGTTCCCTAAGTCATCCTGGGGATGTAGAAGCTATCAGACCCTGGGGATACATGAAATGACACAAAACTCTCAGGTGTTATTTTAAGTTACTTCATTCTTAAAGAATTAAGCTAGACACTTAGTTTTGTATTGCAGGAACGTTTCAGGGTGTATATTTCAATAAAGATCAGTTTAAAAATTTTAATAAAGAGTGGAAAAGAGAACTGTAGCTTAAAGCGAGAAACTTATATGAATATAGGGATGTTTTTTATGAGATTATAATTTATACTTATTCTTTGTTTTATTTTTTAATTTTTTTCAAGTTTTTAAAAATTCATTTAAGTAATCTCTATACTCCATGTGGGATCTGAACTTACAACCCTGAGATGAAAAGTCTCATGCTCTTCTGACTGAGCCAGCCAGGCATCCCTATACTTATTCCTTAAACTCCATTTTTGTGTGTCTTAAACTGAGAATTGTAATCACCTGAAAATCATGTTATTATGGTTTCAATGATTACATATCTTTAGGATATAATAACATTATTTGTTGAACAATTACCACGTCCCAGGTAGTGCACGGATGTTCATTCTCTCTCTCTCTCTCTCTCTCTCTCTCTCTCTCTCTCTCTCTCTCCCCTCTCTCTCTTGATTATCCAGTCAACAAATAATTATTAGGTTCCTTCTTTGTACTACCTTTCTGGCCTCATATGTAGAGTGTTGGAAATTCTGTGTCTACTTTGTAGGCTTACAGTCTACCTTGGAAGATAAGACAGACGTAATATATTAGAAAATCAAATTTCCTATGAAGTAAAAATAAGTTACCAGGTAATGGAAAGGAACAGGGGTAGGGGAGGGACTATTTTAGGTAGGATGGTCAAGGATGGCCTCTCTGGGGAGGTGACATTTGAACTGAGGCCTCATGAGGAGAGTCAGTGAATTTCAGGCAGGCTTATCAATAGCCAAATCTCTGAGTCAGGGTGACTCATCTGATGGATCCATTGGTGACATCACACTACATGGTGAGTCAGTGGAAGGTGTCAAGTGGGGTACATATTTTAAAAGACTCACGCTGGTCATTCTGAAATGAACTTAGTGGATGCTGTGATCTGAATGTTTGAGTCTCCCCAAATTCGTATGTTGAAACCTAATCCCAAAGGTGATGGTTTTAGAAGTTGGGGCCTTCGGCTCCAGCCTCATGAGTAGGATTAGACCCTTTATAAAAGTACTGAAGAAAGCTCCCTTGTAACTTCTATCAGTAGAGGACACAGCAAGAAGTCAGCCGTCTACCACCTGGAAGAGGATGTTCAGCAGAAGCTGACCGAGCGGTCACCTTGCTCTTGGACTTCCAGCTTGCAGAATGGTGAGAAATAGATTTCTGTTGTTTATAAACCACCAAATCTGTGGATTGTGGATTTTTCGGACTATGGCAAGGTACAAAGGAAGCCCATAGGGAAGGCTTTCTTGTGGTCCAGGTTAGATTGACAGTGGCTTGGACCGTGCTGGTGGCCAGTAATGGTGACAGGTGGTCAGACTTAGGCAGAGTCCAAATTTTGAAGGTGGATTGGATATGGTGGTGGTATAAAGAACTGGCTGGCTAAGAGAAAGAGAAGCAAATTTATGTCCTGCCTCTTCCTTACCTTCTTTGCTTTTTAGTTATTCACCCAACAAATACTTACTGAGCAGCTGCCACAGGTCAGGCACTGAGCTGAGTACCGAGATAAAATCAAGAGCAAAATGCAGACCCAATCTTTGTCCTCATGATGTATAGAGGACAAGGAGAAAGAGGAGCTGGGGTGTCTGGGTGGCTTAGTCAGCTAAGCATCTGACTCTTGGTTTCGTCTCAGGTCATGATCTCACAGTTTGTGGGATTGAGCCCCGCATCAGTGTCTGCACTGAGAGCATGAAGCTTGCTTGGGATTCTCTCTCTCTCCCTCTCTCTGCCCCTCCCCTACTTGCTATCTCTCTCTCAAAATGAATAAATAAAAACATTGTTAAAAACCGAGGAAGAGGAGTTAATCAAAGAATAAAAAAATAAAATAAAACATTTGTTTTGTGATGAACGCCACGAAGGAGAGGTGTTACATGATCCTATTAGGTAGGTATTTGCTTTAATTCGAGAGATAAGAGAGAGTTCTCTGAAGAAGTGATGCTTGAGCTACAGGAGGAGTAAGAGGTATCTGAATAAGGAAGAGAAAACATATAGGGAACAGTATGAGGAGTCCTGACAGCAGGAGAAAAGCAAGGGATGGCAGAAGCCCAGTAGAGACCATGAAGGGTCTTATTACAAACTATAGGAAAGGATTCTAAATCTCTCTTAAGAAAAATGGGAAGTCACTGAAGGATTTTATGTGGTAACAGGATCAGATGCTTGTGTAGAAAATGGTTTGGAAAGAAGCCAGTGAACATGCAGGTAGACCCTGGGCATGTAGGTGTTCATATAGGCAATAGATAATGAAGTCTTTCCTGCTGGTACAACTAGATGAGATCTTAGTGCTCTTCAATGAGATGGAGAGTTCTGGAGGGGAGCGCTGTCCTGGCACGTCAACCTACCCATTGGCTTTCTCTGTTCTAATTCACAGGTCAATGAAACAAAATAAACTCCCAGAGGTAAACCTTATGCATATGTGGTCAATGGATTTCCCACAAAGTTTCCATAGAAATCCAGAGGCACAAATCGCCTTTTCAACAAAATTTGCTTGAATGTATATGGAAAAAAAAATTGCGTACCTCATATCATACACACATATTCATGTGAAGTGGATCATAGACATGATCATGATAGTTAAAACTCTAGTTTCCAGAAGTCTTTTTGACCTTTGAGGAGGGAAAGATTTCTTACAGGGTACATAGAAAGTCATAATTGTAAAAATGATACGGGCACCTTGGTGGCTCAGTTGCTTGAGCGTCCGACTTTGGCTCAGGTCGTGATCTCATGGTTCACGGGTTCGAGCCCCGCATCGGGCTCTGTGCTGACAGCTCAGAGCCTGGAGCCTGCTTCAGATTCCGCGTGTCCCTCTCTCTCTGCTCCTCCCCTTTGTTCTCGCTTTGTCTCTCTCTCAAAAATAAACACTAAAAAAAATTCTAAAAAAAGAAAGTAATAATTGTAAAAATGATACATTGACGTTTATTAAAATTAAAAGCTTCTGCTCTTCAAAAGCTACTGTTAACGAAATGAATGAGCAAGGCTTAAATTGGGGGTAAATGTTTGCATTCCATTATTTGTTATAGGACTTGTATTCAGAATATGTAAAGAACTTCTACAACTCAGTAATAAAAAGACAAAACCTGAAAAGGCACTTCTCGAAAGAAGATAAGTGAATGGCCAATAAACACACAAAATAGTGCCACACATCATTAATCACCAGAGAAATGCAAATGGAAATCACAATGATGTACACTATTCACCCACTAGAGTGGCTAAAGATAAAAATGCTGTCAACACCATGTTTTGTCGAGGATGTGGAGAAACCAGAACTCACATACATTGCCATTGGGGGTGTCAAGACGGTATGAATATTTTAGTCAGCTAGGGATACCATAACCAAGGTCCAAAGAAAGGTAGTTTAAACAACAGATACTTACTTTCTCACAATTCTGGAGGCTAGAAGTCTAAGGTCAAAGTGTGGGCAGGATTGGTTTCTTCTGAGGCCTTTCTTGTTGGCTTATAGATGGCCGTCTTCTCCCTGTGTCTTCAAATGGTCTTCCTTCTGTATGTATCTGTCTCCTGATCTCCTCTTTTTCTGAGGACATCAATCATAGTCGAGTAGGGCCCATTATAATTACCTCATTTTAACTTAGTTACTTCTTTAAAGACTCTATCTCCAAAAGTAGTCCCATTCTGAGGTACTGGGGGTTAAGAGTTCAACATACGACTTTGGGAGGGATAAAATTCAGTCCATAACACCTCACTTTGAAAAATAGTTTGGCAGTTTCTAATAAAGTTAAACATACCCCTTTCCAATGACCCAGTAATTTCACTCAACTATTTACCCAAGTGAAATCACATGCCCCCTGCACCCACCAAATGCCTTATATAAAAATATACATAGTAGTTGCACTCATAATAGTCTCAAACCTAAATGCCCATTAGCAGGTAAATGGGTAAATTGTACTATATTTGTATAATAGAATAATACTCAGCAATAAAAAGGATGATCTACTTGATACACGTGACAACATGGGCAATCTTACCAATATTAAGCAAAATAATCTATATCACAAAAGGGTAAATACCGTATGATCCCATTTCTACAGAGTTCTAGTACAGGGAGAGTGAATCTGTTGTCAAAGAAATAGTACAGTAGTTCTTTCTGGTCAGGGACGGGAGGGGTATTGCCTAGGAAGGAAATTCCTAGAACAGTGGATGTATGTTACATCCTGATAGGGATGTGTTCGTTAACATATACATGTATCAGAATCAATCACAGTTACGTCTAAGATCGCTAATATGTAAATTATACCTCTATTAAAAAGTTTCAATAAATAGAAATCTAAATAGTTGTAAGAAGTACCTGAGAACCGGCAGGAAACCGAATCTGTATAATAATTTTTGGGCCAGCCCACCTGTGTGGGCAGGTGCTCTTGGGGCTGGTCTGCTGGCTAGCCTTGCTGGCCTAGGGAAGCTTCCAGGCCCATAGGTCACCTCTTCAGCTCCTTCAGCTACTAGGCCAGGTATGAATGCAGCTTCGTGGGGAAGGGCCCCACACCATCAAGGTTGGAGCTGGTGAGAGCTACACACTGTTCCTGTTTGTTTTGACCTCTCCCACTTCACCTCCTTCCTCCCCTCCCAACCACCCACCCTGATGGCAGGCAAGATACTTAGGCCATGCAAGCCACTTCCGTGACTTTGAGACCTGCCTGCAGAACATATCCCACCCTCTATGTCACCATGAGCCATGAGGAGACTCACAAAGAGTGGGAAGTGTTTCTAGGAAAAACCTGGAACGTTGTGAGAGCACATGTACATGTTTTGGCACCTCTTTTCCTTTCTGTGTGACCTTAGCCAAGTCACCTAATCCAGGGGAGCCTACAAAATATGGGTCATTAGCCTCCTCTCATTACCTTGCAGAACTCCCAAAGGTGATGCAAAATGTCAGTGATGGCTGTGATTATTTCCTTCCTACCCTCAAGGAGGTGGTCTTTGTCAACCTGGGGCCAGGGAGTGGGTGGCTAGGCCTTTCCTGGTCTGTTTTTGGATCCTCTCAAGACCTTTAAAGTAAGAGGGAGGAAAAGTTAAAATCGGGGCTAGATGGAAAAATGAGGATCGCAAGGAAACAGGAAACTTGACAGGCTGTGGGTTTTCATTTCTCATGTGCAAAGCACATTTTCTCCAACCTATCATTTCTGAAATAAATGATCCACAATCACTTAACGTGAATGCATCCCAGACCTGGGTTGGGCCCATGTAATTTGGAATCAAAGATGACTGACAGGTTGACAGAAAAGTTCTGCCAATAAATTACATACATCCTGTTAGTACAGTCTCATACCTAAAAATATCTTCAGAGACTAAAGAGAAATTGGCAATGGCTATGGATTGACTGAAAAAAAAAATCAACCATAAAAACTAGGCAAAATTATATCCACACTCCCTGAGCACTAGTTAAAATTAATTTGCTTTGAGACCAAAGTCAAATATGCCAGTGCAACATGCTGGTCATTGAATCCATTCAGCGAAATGTTAATTCAAACTCGATTTTTGGTGTTGCGTAGGCTCAGAAGGTAGGATTTGTGGACAGAACTACAGTCTATTACCCTCATGTAGATGTGGGCTGTGTGTAACCTCATGAAGTGTTTCTGTTTCGGGAAGAAGAGGTGAGTGATGGCAATAAAGATAACAGGATTCTAGTTCTGGGTAATCACATTTGCTTATTTGTTTCACTTTTTCCAGCCGCAAAGCAGGACCTTTAATTCCTATAATACCAGCTATTTGCTGCCTTGTAGCCAGAAGTCACTTGTACACAATTGGACAAGGTACAATTTGCCCACAGGAAGCAATTTGGGGCTTTAGACCTTCTCAGAGCGAAGGAATTGCCTTTTCCTTCCCTAATGGAAGACCAGCATCTGGTTGCAAAGGAACTCAAGGTGAGCATAATCTGGACTGAGATTGGGAAGGCCATTCCTCAGCTGCCGCTCCCCATCACTGCTGGCAGTTCAGGTCAGGAAAAGCTAAATAATTTGTTTAACCCAAACCCCCTTTCCTACCTTGAGGGAAAACTCCTATAAGCTCACTGTAAACACAATTATGCCATGTGGGGCTTTCATTAATCTAGTACAAACCACAGCCTGACATACACTGGGCAGGGTTTACTTTATTTTTTTCTTAGCTCATTTTCAGCACCAGCTTATCCTCACACTTCTTACCCAGAGGTGGTTATTTGTACAGCGTGAGTTAGGGGAAGGAGGAGAGTTACTGGGGCCAACCTTTGCAGTTGCAAAAGCATTTTCCGAGACCCAGAGATAGTCATGGGTTATTAGGGTAGCATTTGAAGGGACTCAGAGTTCATCAAGAAGTACCAAGAACTCATTTTATAAACGAGAGGGCTGAGTCCCAGAGGTCACCCAGCCACTGAGTGGCTTTCATTCATTTAGCAAATATTTATGAGACACCTACTTTATGCAGATACTGAGCAAAGCACTGGGCTGCCATGGTGAATAAGAACGATGTGGTGTCCATCTTCAGAATTTCTTCTCTCCATTACATAGCCCTGTACGCTCAGACATTGGCTAGGGACAGCCACAGCTTTGGGCTGCAGGAAAACTGTGTTTATCAAATTCTTTCAACCGACACCCACAATAGCAGACACTTAATATTTCATTTCAGTGCATGAAGAATATTCATGTTTATAGATACAGGATATCCATGCATATAGCTAAAAAAAAAAAAGTGTTACTGTATACCAAAAAAAGCCCCAGAAACAATATTTATGTTTATGAGGTATCTTGAGCTGTGGTATTTTCTGTTTTGGTTTTTTAAAAATGCTCACGGTGACCTTCTGCGTTAGAAGGTGAAGGATTGGTTTGTAGCCGAGCATTCCCCGAAGCTTAGGGGTGTGGTGACATTGGTAGAATTGTGATTTAATGAAGGCTTTCGAGGATTTGAAGGATTATGCTGTAGAGGATGAGGAACCAGATGCTTCTGCTTGCTCGAGGCACCGGGGACCAAGCTGAAGGAAGTAGGCTTAAGTGGTAATGGTCGTGATTTAAAGTAGACAGAGGCTGCCAGCAGGAGCATCTTCCTAGGAAAATACCATCTGAAGGAAACGCATGCAGTGGAAGGATGACAGGTTCCATAGATCCTACAGCATGGGAATTTGGGGGTTTATGGGGAGAAGGGATCAGCCTCATTAGAAAGTGGCTGTGTGCCTCAGCTGCAGCAGGGACACAGTACACACCCCAGGGAAGCACGGCACATAAGCAAAAGTTCAGGGACTCATGGATCTAGCCTCTGGGAGGACTCCCCCCCCCCCCCATAATCCAACCGCTCATGAAACTCTTCTTTCTCAGTGATTTAAAAGAGACAAGAAAATGCAGCATTATTCACAATAACAGATTAGTTCTTTTGAGCTCTGTGAAGGAAGTGGAGATGTTTATTTGGAGAGGAAAATGCTAACACCCACTAAGTATCTCCAAATATTCAAAAAACAGTGACATGAATAATGCATAGATTTGCTGTGTTTCTTTAGATGACAAAACTAGAACCAAAGGGTGGTAGATATAGGAAGACGGAATTTAAATCTAAGTAGGAAAGAACTTTCTAAGGAGTGAAAGCTGCCCCAAACTGCAAGTGAAATCCAAAAGACCAAGTTTAAGCAATGTTTGGATTCGTGTGGTCACTCACCAACATTTACTGAGTTCCTACTATGTGCAATATACTGTGCCAGCCCAGGGAATACATTGCCTTTGAGGGTCTTATCAAAAAAAATTTTTCTGCATTGATTGAGAAATCGAGTTTGGTAATTTCTTAGATTTCTTCCAATTCTAGCATATTCTTCAAGGTTTTGAGTGTGTCGATAACTTAGGAAGAATATCTGTTAAAACCACATGCAATGAGGGCACCTCTGAATAATTTTTCCATGGAGACTAGGGGCAAGGACTACCACTGACAGAAGTGATCAATATCTTAGATTCACTTAGGGAATTTTGGATGGCCAAGAGCCTACCTCACATTGTTTACCTTTAAGCATTCCCTACTACTAATAGGATAAAATCCAAGTTGCTTAGCCAGGCCAGCTGGTCTACCCAGTTCATTGCAACGTCCTATCTTACTGCTCATCCTTCTCCAATGTTAGTGCTTATACTCATTCTTCCAGCTTTTTGGAAGTCTCTCCTTTCCTCTCCACTGTACCTCTCATGCACCCAACTCAAGGCCCTTCTCCACGAAACCTTCCCTAGTCCACACTCTTCTTGCTCATTGCACATTCTGTCTGTATCTACATTGATATTTACACTATCTGATGACATCTCTTGGGTAGATGTTTAACTCTGGATACATGTATAATTTACCTCACCAATTGGATGGTGAACTTGTAGGCAGAGGCCACTCATCCTTTGTTCCATACTGTCTTGCCATGGGGCAAAGCATGCCATCAGTTCGTCTGAAGTTGACCGCAAGTGAGTTAAGAACTCTGATCATTCATTCTTGGTACAACCCAGTCACCACTCAGACCTATTATTTAAAAGAATGGAGAAAGTCTTGTAGATAACAATGCTGAAAGCCTTGTAAGATGTCTGCGGCCGGCTTATATTTCACATGGATTTTGAACAGGAGTGTTTTAAGTTTTATGTTATTTCTTTACAAACACTCTTCCAGCATTTACCATGAGGCAGGTATCAGTCATTCGGGTCCATGAGCCTTTAAAGAGCATGCCCTTTCTTATTCTTATTTTCTTTGTCTTGGCATTTTCTTTGTATGGCGTTGCATGTTCATGGAGTGTTGTTCACTGACTTCAGTTCTATGTGTTGGTAAAGAACTGGAATTCTGGAAAAACTGTAGAATCTTCTGAGTCAGCCTCTGTCTTCTTGTGGGTTTGTAGCTATCTAGAATGAGCACACTCTGTCTTCTCCAGCAAGACTTCTAGTATTTCTCCATAGCTTATTTCTTTTTACTGCTCTCTTTACCCCATTGTTTTCACATAGGACTCTGCTTTTCTACTTCTTGAACTGTTTCAGGACTGAGGCCTAAGGGCTCTACTCTCCAGGAGTTTTTCATCCAATAATGGAGTGGAGGATAGGCCTTAAGAACACTCTGAGAATGAATATTTCTTCTTGGAAGACCAGCTCATTAATAAACATGAACATAGAAATGTGGGATGAAATGTGGTCACATCACAGAGAAAATCAGTTTTCTTCTAGAATCAGGGAAGCTTAAAGGGAGTTTATTATTAAACACCTGCCTTGTGCAACCCTTCTCACCTTTCCCACATCTCTCTCTCTCTCTCTCTGTTTCTCTCTGTCTCTCTGTTTCTCTTTGTCTCTGTCTCTCTCTCACACACACCCAAACACACACACACACACACACACACACACACACACACACACGTGCACACACATACACAATCTTTTCTGGGCTTTCAGATATCTTATGGAGCTGTAATTAAGTTAGAGTAAGTTAGACAATCTATGTTCTCAAGTATAGAAATAAAAACCTCATTTTATGAAAACATAGTATTTTTCTTTAAAACAATTTTTTTAGGGGTGTCTGGGTGGCTCAGTTGGTTGGCCATCCAACTTTGTCTTGAGTCATGATCTCACAGTTCGTGGGTTCGAGCCCCGCATCAGGCTCTGTGCTGACAGCTCAGAGCCTGGAGCCTGCTTCTGATTCTGTGTCTCCCTCTCTCTCTGCTCCTCCCCCACTCATGCTCTGTCTCTCTCTCTCCTTCAAAAACAAATAAAAACATTAAAAAAGTAAAAAAAAATTTTTTTAATGTTGCTATTTATTTTTGAGAGAGAGAAAGAGCATGAGCGGGGAAGGGGGAGAGAGGGAGACACAGAATCCAAAGCAGGCTCCAGGCTCTGAGCTGTCAGCACAGAGCCCAACAGTGGGGCTCAAACTCATGAGCCATGAGATCATGACCTGAGCCAAAGTCGGACGTTTAACCGACTGAGCCACCCAGGCACCCCAATGCATAGTATTTTTCTTAACCAATAGATCTGAGAGGATAGAATTCTGGGATTTGGGTGTTATATGACCTTAGTTGGTAATCTCTACATTTTAAGGATGAGGAACCTGAGACCCAGAGACACTAAATCATTCACCTGAGGCCACAGGTGCTTCCATGATAGAACTGGACTTAGATTTTCCATCTCCTGTGTCCTGGTTGGTTGCTCCTCAAAAAGGATGATGATTGGGGCGCCTGGGTGGCTCAGGTGGTTGAGCGTCCGACTTCCGCTCAGGTCACGATCTCGCGGTATGTGAGTTCGAGCCCCGCGTCAGGCTCTGTGCTGACTGCTCAGAGCCTGGAGCCTGTTTCAGATTCTGTGTCTCCCTCTCTCTCTGACCCTCCCCCATTCATGCTCTGTCTCTCTCTGTCTCAAAAATAAATAAATGTTAAAAAAAATTAAAAAAAAAAAGGATGATGACAAATCTTGATGGCTCACAGATACCTATTTTCCTTCACAGGCTGAACACCAATGGTCAGGCTCTGAAGAAAATTATAAGTTGACTGCTGTTTTATTTGGATGTACTCACTATGAGATTTGTTTTGAAATTGATTGGCACTGACTGTTTCTTAGTATCACAATAGGCTAAGGCTGAGTTTATTCTGTTGTTATTCAAATTGCATATTTTTATAAGAAACTTATTAGATGAAAAGCTTGGGAAACCAAATAGGTTGGATCTTTCAAAAAAGTGAAACACATACACACAGAAAGAATGTTTTCCAGATGAAAAGAAATATAATCATTAGAGGCTGATCTTATGGATCCAAAGGGAAGATTGAAAGTACCAAGAAGGGTTGTAGAGAGACCCTATTTACCAGTTCTTACAATGAACCGATGTAATTAAGTTTGTTTCAGCAATTTTTTTTTTGAACAAGGCAAAGTGCTAGACAGGATCTTTAGATGGACATAAAGGAGTATAAAACCTGGTTTTTTTCTCCAAGCACTAGCAAACTAATGGGGAAAAGTGAAGACGTTTGAGAAATGCTCTGCAGAACTATGCTCCTGGTTGAAGAGAACAACTTTCTCCATAAGAAACTGTCTCTTCTTCTTTTTTTTTAATGTTTATTTATTTATTTTGAGAGAGAGAAAAAAAGGCAGAGAGAGGAAGAGAGAGGATCCCAAGCAGGCTCAGTGCTGTCAGCACAAAGCTTGATGCAGGGCTCGATCTCATGAACCATGAGATCATGACCTGAGCCCATATCAAGAGTCACGTGCTTAACCAACTGAGCCACCCAGGTGCCCCAGAAATGGATTCTTCTTTGGTCAAAGACATACAAAGAGCTGCATTCTCCTTAAATCAAGTTCTCAAATTTATAATTTTTTCTAATCTTTCTTGAATGGATTTATAACATCTGTTGGATCCTCCTGGTGGAATAACAAGTTCCAAGCATTTCCTTTGGATAAATGTGAACACTATCCCTGTGAGATATCCTTTAAAGGCATGTTACCTTATTGAATGGAATATGGTTTTTAATTTCCATACAACTTTCTTTAAGCTCCTATGAGTGGGAGAAAGGAAGGGTGTCATTAGAAAAAGCCCATGGTCATTTATTTCTCTTTTGTTATTTTTGTAGATATTGCTAACATCCTTTCTAAGTTACCCATTGAAGAATCTCCTATCCCTTCAGTTATTTTAATCTCTCTCTTTGAAATACTTCAGTCTGTCCTTCAGTTCTCTCTCCCTTACCCTCTTCTTACTTCTTTTGCTTTATTTTCTCTCTTTGTTTTCTGCGTTGTCTTGTCCAGGTCATTATGTCTTTCCAAGGTCGGAGAATGAGAACAATGCCAATTATCCTAGTTGGGTTTCGCCATGCTTTTATTTAGGAGATGAATAAAGTATCTGTATTTAAAAAAAAAAAAATCATACTGATTATGTGCCTGGAATTTTATTGGTCTTTTTGGCCCTGGGTACACACACATTGGGATGATGCCTTCAGGGAATAGCCTATAGCGTTTCTGCATTCCTTTCTCGTAACCAGTTACTTGTGAGGATGCCAGTTGGGTTATGGATGTAGTGGATGCCAAGTGTTTTTTTGTTGTTGTTAGGCTTCCAGCATTCATGCAGAAATGCTTATAATTTTTGGCTTATTTTCCATCCACTTCCCATACCTGTTGGTTGCCTGATTAGGTGTGCAAAGAAATTTTCCCAATTTTTCCTATGCATATGGATTCTTTCCAAATCCCTCTAATAAGATTCCTGAATCCAAGGCTTACATCCTTCTCGCTGGTATCTCATTCTGTTTGAGGGGAAGTCACTTCAGCATCTCATCTAGTGGTATCAATTATTCTTCTTCACAGCTGAGGAAGCCTTTTGACAGACCAAATTTTAAACCTTAAATGGATCACTCAGTAGCATTAGTTCATGCATTCATTCGCCCATATGAATTTTTGTGTGTGAGTGTGTGTGTATGTGTGTGTGTGGGAGAGACAGAGAGAGAGAGAGAGAGACAGACAAGCAGACAGACTGACTGACAGACAGACTCAGCCTGCCACTTGGCTCAGTAGTGGCATACCCCAGAGTAATTGTGAGAGGGGAAGAGGTGACTCTGTTTTTCTCCACCTGGTTTTGGTTCCTTTGGACTTTTTGCAGTATATATTTGGGTGATTTAAGGGTTTTTTTTTAAAGGGTAATTTTGGTTCTAAGCAATTTCCCTTTATGAACCAATCTTAGGATCTTATAAGTATAGGTGCTTGGACTGAATTAGAGATAAGGATTCCTATCGTAGCATCATTCCTGCCTCTTTCCTTTCCTCTCTACCACAGGTTGAAGGAGTATGGCTTGTAAGTCAGTAAACTAGACTAATTCTATTTCATATGCAAGAAACGCTAGATTTAGAGGTAGTGTTGACTTGCTCAAGGTCACACAGCTGGTTAGTATGAGCATAAAATCGAATTTCTACCCCCTGAGACTCAAGGCATTGCTCTGGAAAGAGCACTTTGGCTTTCCCTTCCTTCTTTTGGTTCAAAATCTCCTGTATCACCTTGTAAATATTTATTATTCATGATCCGGTACCACTTTAGTTCAAGCTGAGTTCACATTTCCTATTGATCTGTTGCCAAAGATCTCCCCTTAAACTCTACCCGTGTGCTAGAATCCAGAACGTCACTCCCCATGCACACCTTTCCATTATCTCATGCACGGAAGCTTAGATTGGTCCTCGCCAATCCCTGATCTGGGTCCTGCTCATGATGTGAGCAATGATTCTAGAACACCTTGCATATGAAGTCTATCTAATGTCATGGTGTTCATTAAATATCATCTACCCACCCCCCCCACCCCCACTAGATTTAGGGAGATATTTACAATAAACCTGGCCCTCTTTTAGGCACTTTACAAAAATTATATTAGTCAATGCCTAAAACAATTTCTGAGGTTAGGTCCTGTTTTCTCTTTTCTGGGTGAGGAAGTGAGGCTTGGAGAGATGGTATGGAAAGCAGCAGAGGGTTCGAGTCTGGGTTCGTCTGACTCCAAAGCCTAAGCTGTAGACCTCCAGGCTCTCCCAACTCAGTCATTTGGAGCCAGGACTTCCTTATACCATTAGCTCCCACATTTATCGTCTACATAACCATAATGATTAAGGGAATGGTGTGGGGGTGGACTGCTGCTTTATGAAGCAGTCTAAAATGATTTTCACTCCGGTTCGTAAAGACGGCGGATGGGCTTGTTCCTCAAATTCTGAAATCCTAGGGCGAACAGGCAGTTTGGAAGCTGGAGGTAAGTTTAGGGCAAACAAGGAAATAATACTTCTCCTAGCACGTAATAAAGTTATGGAACTCATTACCCTGAGAGGCAGTACAGACAGGAAATGTAAATGGATTAAAAAAGAGTTTGGACAAATTTATGAATGACAGAGTCGTAAAAGGCTTCTAACAGAAGCTGGAATATACGAGGTGTGACTATGAAGCAGTGAAAATCTTTTTTTTTTTTTTTTTTTTTTTTTTTTTAACAAACACCAGAACTTGTATATCCGAATAAATATATTTTTCCTTCAAAGTAGCTGCCTTGGGAGAATACGTGCTTACTCTAATACTGCTTGCTTGCTCAGACATATTTGGAACTCACAGGAGTTTCTTAAAGGTTCAAGTTCACCCGCCTCCCCTTTTACAGATAAGGAGACTGAAACCTAAAGCCATTGCATAACGCACCCACGTTCACACAGAAGCCCTTCTAGGATTAGAATCCCAGCTGCCCGACTTCAGCTGTATTACCCCTTCATTGCCACGTGCTGTCTCCGGCTCTACATTTCTTCGGAGTCGGTGGCTCATTCTTTAGGTCGTCCTAACGGTGGTAAATCTTTATCCTTTGTGAACGGGTTTCTGGGACAGCCAAAACTGAGGAGATTCAAGGCTGATGATTAAGCTGTTTGTTCAAGCTGTGGATTGGTATTATGTGTTCGGCAAAAACGCCTTTGGAGAGGTCGAACCGCTTGTACGATGTCAGAAATGAACGGGCTGCCCGAGCTGTATGAAGAAAGCAATGACCTGCAGTGGACCTCGCAGTCCCCGCTTGGCGAGGGTAAACTCCCGCAGATGGAGGTAGGCAGCGGGAGCCGGGAGCCATGCCTGAACGCCTCCCGCAGCGGGGCCCAGCTGAAGGCCCAGTGGAGGAGGAGGCCCGGCCACAGCTGGAGGCCCAAGGCCCAGTGGAGGAGGAGGCCCGGCCACAGCTGGAGGCCCAAGGCCCAGTGGAGGAGGAGGCCCGGCCACAGCTGGAGGCCCAAGGCCCAGTGGAGGAGGAGACCCGGCCACAGCTGGAGGCCCAAGACCCAGTGGAGGAGGAGGCCCGGCCACAGCTGGAGGCCCAAGGCCCAGTGGAGGAGGAGGCCCGGCCACAGCTGGAGGCCCAAGGCTCAGTGGAAGAGGAGGCCCGGCCACAGCTGGAGGCCCAAGGCCCAGTGGAGGAGGAGGCCCGGCCACAGCTGGAGGCCCAAGGCCCAGTGGAGGAGGAGGCCCGGCCACAGCTGGAGGCCCAAGGCCCAGTGGAGGAGGAGGCCCGGCCACAGCTGGAGGCCCAAGGCCCAGTGGAGGAGGAGGCCCGGCCACAGCTGGAGGCCCAAGGCCCAGTGGAGGAAGAGGCCTAGCCACAGCTGGAGGCCCAAGGCCCAGTGGAGGAGGAGGCCCAGCCACAGCTGGAGGACCAAGGCCCAATGGAGGAAGAGGCCCAGCCAATGGTGGAGCCTCAGGGGGAATGAGGCCTTGCTAACCGGCCCAGCCCTGGGGAGCCGCCGGGGCCTGGTCGCGGGCCCTGACTTCGAGAGCCAGGACGAGGGCGAGGATTTTGATGACTGGGAAGACGACTACGATTACCCTGGAAGAGGAGCAGCTGAGTGGTGCCGGCCACCGAGTATCAGCGGCCCTTGAAGCAGCCAACAGGATGTTTCTGAGAACATCCAGAGCCAGGGAAGCAGCCCCGGGTGGCGGGTTTCAAATGCATTATGAGAAGACCCCATTTGTTCAGATGGCTTTTATCTAAGAGCTATTTACACGTATGGTTGTCAATCGTCTGACCGAAGAACTCGGGTGTGATGAGATTATTGATAGAGAGTAACTAAATGCCGTTAAAAGAGGAGGAAAAGTGGAGGAGAGACCCCACATTCTACGGTCTTTTGGGTTCATTCCAGAGAGTACCATGGCCATGAAAAACTTGATCTTCAAAAAAAAGATTTTTGTCGTTGTTGTTGCCTTGCAGAATAGAATAGGGCAGTGACTGCACAGTTATGAAAAAGAAAAAATTGTTAAAGAAGAAGAAAAGGCATCTTAGGACTGTGGAAATCTGTTTTCGAGAATGTTCCTGAAACACCTGTGGCTTTGACTTTGCTATTGATCCAGATTCTTTTCCTTGCGTTGGGGAAAATATCTTTCATATTTCACTGTAAGGGATGGTTTTGCAAGAAAAAGTTAACATCAAGACAGACTGCCAGTACAAAAGCCCAGTGAATAATAATTACATGAGAAAAAGTAACTAATACATCCAGTTTAGGACATGAGATGTCTGAGTCATTTGGACTGATAGCCCACTGAGAGAACTCTGAAGATTCCACTTTGTGGTCTATCCAAGCCAATTACAGGCGAAAGACTTTGGTTGAACTTCATGACATAAGACCTGTTAAAGGGAAAATGTCAAGTAAAAGGAAAGCCCTACATCTACAAAAAGACTGAACAATTATGCCCTCAATCTTTAAAGGTTTTAAACCTGCCCAGAAATCCTCTTTGGTATCTGAAGTTTCCCCTCTGTCTCCTCCTCTAAATAAGCTTGTTATTGGTTATGCACCAGCATTTGAAATAATAAAATTTCTTGTTCTGTAAAATATATATATTTAATATATATTTTTATATATACATATATTTTAAATATTTATATAAATATATATGTAATTTATTCAAAACCTGGAGCTTTTTTTTTTTTAACAAAGAGACACTAACATCATGTTCTTCTGCTTCCTATAAACTGGCTTCTTGCTGGCCATCTTCTACTGCCCTTAAGGGGTATGTAACACACCTTCACTTTTAGACCACTTCATAAGCCGGGTCTTTGAGTAGGATGGTGGCAGCATCTTCTTCCCCATGACAGGTAACGACAGCACAGCCAAAGGAAATTGCTCTTTGAAAGACAAAACAAAGCGAGCCCCTCTCGGGGCAAGAGGAGATGGCTTTGAAGCTCTTGGTACTTCTGGAAGGAATGCTGTAGGTACCCCAGAGCCCGACTTCAAACAGATGAAAGACAGTTTGAATAATGAGGATGGAGAGAAGAGCCTTGAGAAAGCAGGGTTAAAACGTGAGTATAGAACCACCATTGTCATTGAGAAGATAAAAGAGAATTGCAAAGCTCAGATGAAAAAGAGGGGAGATGACTGTGAGCCTCCCAGAGGCAGCAAATGTGGGCACCAGGGATGGATCTCATCAAGATCCAACTAAAGACAGAGGTCACTGGGAGCTCACTGGTTTGTATTCATTCATGCTCTGCCAGTTGAATTCACTTTGATCACCAAATATCCTTTTCATTTGGATTTATAACAAAAATAAAGGAGGAGGGAGAGTGATGGGAGGAAGAGACAGGCAGAGCGAAACCCCAAAGTCCATGAAGCATGTTACACCAGTTTTGCTAAGGCTTGGAAATGTTACTTCTCCAAATGGACTCACGGCCTTGAACCAAAGCTAACAAAGAAAAGACAAACATGTCACCGAAAGTAACATGTTGACATGTGTTGATGTCTCAGCCAAAATTTATAACATAACCCAGAAGGAACACTTGAGATGCCTGGCCATGCGTTCTAGTTACTGGTGTGTTTCTGGGGAATTCTGGTAGGACATACCCCAGAGAGGTCAAGGCCAGCAAAGAAAGCTGGAAACAGCAGCTCTAGGTCCTGTGACTAAAGCTGTTAAAAAAAAAAAAAAATTAACCTTCGTCTTGTGATGTGTGAAGCAGACAGAGCAGAAAACCTGGTTAGGATAGAAATGGAAAAGAGTGGCTATCATGATGAAATCTTTGAAGAGAATCTGTAAGAAGAGAACAACTACATACGTATGTTTCTCCACACACGTACACGCACATACACGCATGCATGCACGCTGAAGATGCTTATAGAGGTGTCCACAGTGCATGGCTTCTTGGGGCTTGACCAAGAAACTGTAGGGCAGTGTAGGTAAGGTTATGGCCATGCAATCCTCGTGTGTAGGTTTGCACATGCACACGCGGCCCACTGTGTGCCTCTGCACGTGTGCGTGTGCACATACAGACGTGCGTACACACTTATCTCACGCAACAGAATTATTATATACCCTCTTGGGTAAGACAGGGAGGGGAAGAAGTTGAGCCTTAGCGGTAGGTGCGAAGTTGCTAATGGTAGGAAACTGCTTATTTGGAAAACTTCTACAATTCCACTTAATCCCACCTTGGCTCCCACCCAACCCCACAGAGCCTTGTGGATTTAGCAGAGACACAGAGGTTAAAAAAGGACCCCTGGATGCTTTTTTGGGAAAGGCCCTCATTTTGGAGGGTCCCTACTGGGTCCCTGGAATGAGGGAACAATCACTTCCTCAGCTTTGCAGACAGGCTCCCAGGGAAGGTGCTACCTGGAGCAGCGCCGTCCTTTTGGGGCACAATTTGGGGGTGCGGGTTGGCTTACTCTGCAGTATGGGGAAGGTATAGATATGGCTGTGGAGTCCTTGCTGTCTTTACTTAAGAATGGACAGTCTTCGGGCTCAAAAATATTTTGGGGGGGGCGGCGCTTGGGTGGCTCAGTCAGTTAAGCGTCTGACTTGGGTTCAGATCATGATCTCACAGTTCGTGAGTTTGAGCCCCGCGTCGGTCTCTGTGCTGGCAGCTCAGAGCCTGGAGCCTGCTTCGGATTCTGGGTCTCCCTCTCTCTCTTCCCCTGCCCTGCTCACACTGTCTCTGTCTCTCAAAAGGTGAATAAAAGTTAAAAAAATATATATGTATATACATATACATTCATATTCATATTCATATTCATATTCATATATATACATATAGGTATTTTGTGGATCTTTTCTCCCTCCATCTCTGTCTTGCTGTCACCAGGCTGGATAAGCACCTCATCTTCTTCCTGACCTTTGGCAGACATTGCTGTGGATCCTTGGTGGTCACAGGCCGCAGTGGACGCAAAGATGCTCTGAGTTCAAAGACGGGGCTCCCAGCCAATCCATTTCTATCCACCTGCATCCCGACTCCTGGCTACCGTGTCAGCCCGGGATCCAATATACCTCTTTTAAAAAGTGGCAAATATTATTTATTTAAAGAAAACCCATTCATTTTCAAATTACAGTGCATGTTTCAAATTGAAAATAAATCTTGAAAGACACTATGAGGTATTACCAGTGTTTGCCAGACTCAAAGGGGCAGAGAAAACACTAGAATCATCTGGCCCAGGGCGCCTGGGTGGCTCGGTAGGTTAAGCGTCCGACTCTGGCTCAGGTCACGATCTCACGGTCCGTGAGTTCGAGCCCCGCGTCGGGCTCTGTGCTGACTGCTCAGAGCCCGGAGCCTGTTTCAGATTCTGTGTCTCCCTCTCTCTCTGCTCCTCCCCTGTTCATGCTCTGTCTCTCTCTGTCTCAAAAATAAATGAACGTTAAAAAAAAAAAATTTTTAAATCATCTGGCCCATGAATAACTTGAGGGCTAGAGAAGGAGATACTTATCATTCTGTTCAGTCTCCTGCATGCTCCCCAAATGCGCCATGACAAACTATGAAAGCTTGTTGTCCTTTGATACAACAAAATAAAATCCTTGCTACCCCCACCGCCCCCCGCCAAAGTTAAATAGAGATAGTCCATTCTGGTTCATTGTGATCTCTTCTTGAGTTTAGACGGACAGTTCACTGCTTCATGTGTTCAGGTGCCACCTGAAAACTTCATCAATAATGACCTGTGGAGATAGATAGGGCTTCCATGGGAATCTCAGAGTCCCACAAGCCCTAGCGAGAACTTTGCAGCTTTGCACCCTCAAAGTCCAGTTCAGGCTCCTCCCAGAGACTCTTCTTTCTAGGTCTTCTTGCTGCCCGGTCTCAAGAGTTTCTCCCGCCCCCTAAACAACTGACCAAGTCCACGTTATTTGATTAATCTAAAAGGAAATTCAAAACGGAAACTGGTAGCATGGATCCACTCACCTGATCCTGCTGTTACGTGAGAAAAAGCAACATGGCCTACTTAAAATCCATGTGGGTTTGAGACAAATAGTGCCTGTCAGAAAAGAAGCTTTTTCCTGTAGCATCTTTTTAGACTTTGTTGGGTTTTTTTTTTTTTTTTTTTTTGCTTCCCAGGAACCACTTTTTTACCTCCAGACATTCTTCAGACTAATTCCGCACAGTAAGCTACTGAAACGTGAGCAGGAAAATTAAAACGTAACGTGTTAAGGGACTCGTTCAAGCTGATCCATGACCCTGGACACTCAGAGGAGAGTGGAGTCCTGGCCTAGGCGTGGGGTATGGAGACCCGTGAGCGGATGACCTTGGGGCTGTGTCGCTAAATCTCAAGTCCAGGGAAGGACCTCAAGTATGTGGAATGGAAAACCAAGTATCTAAGCCAACCGACATGCATAGCTTTGGAACCCTGGTTCCACCACTGTTTAGCTTTGTAAATATGGGGCAGTTATTTAATCTCTGGACCCTCATCTGTAAAATGGGAATGATGGTGGGTAATATGGCAATTTGACTTGGCATTTGGTAGCCAGGGTAGAGATTTTGGCATTCACACCAAATTTTATGACCGTAAAAGAAAAATAGCAAAATGCTAGCTGTAAAAATTATCAAATATTTTATAAGGAAGACACCCCGTGACTCCCACCTATCCGTGAGACTCATCCTAAGGATGAGAGGGAGTTTGGGATGGAATATGTTTGGAGAAGGGGGTGCGGGGTCAGAAACGGGCTGAGGGTTGCAGAGAAAATGGAACATTTAATTATATGACTTCTGAGCTTTATCAAAAGGTCTCTCTTTAAAATGCCCTTCCTTGTGGTGGGGGTGGGGGGCATCTGGGTGGCTCAGTCGGTTAAGCGTCTGACTTCAGTTCAGGTCATGATCTAGCGGTTCATGAGTTCCCACCCCGCATCGGGCTTTGTGCTGACAGCTCAGAGCCTGGAACCTGTTTCAGATTTTGTGTTTCCCTCTCTCTCTGCCCCTCCCCCACTCGCACTCTGTCTCTCTCTCTCTCTCTCTCTCAAAAATAAAGGTTAAAAAAATTTTTTTTTAGATGTCCTTCTTTGGAGATGAATTCTGTAGGTTCTGGGGAGGTTTACATGAGATAATGTTTGTTAAGAGCCCAACACGCGGCAGGTATGGCATTAATGTTAGCTCTCCTTCCCCCTCTCCCTTCTTCTACCCTCCATCCTCCTTCTCTCTCTTCCTCTGAGCCCATGCTCTTAACTCCAAGCTATACTGCTTCTCAAACTTAGTATCTCAGAAACTGAGCCCTGTCATGGCACAGAGAAATCGACATTCATTTTCTTGGCATCCGCAGGGGATGCAGCCATTTTCCTCAGTCAGTTAAAAGATTGAACCCTTCCATCACCTTTACACCCTATTCTCAAAGACCTTTTAGGTCTACCGACTCCCATTCAGGGTCACCGGTGAATCATTCATTTGTCCCCAGCTAGATGGAAGGAAGGCATAGGACAACTGTCCAGGGTTCTAGGAGCCCATGGTGGAGATGAACTGGGCTCGTAAGGAAAACTGGCCAATCGTAGGGGCTTAATTAAGGGCCATGTTTTACAGGATGGGCCAGGAAAACAGGGGAGGGAGTTGAGTTGACTGAGAACCCAAGTCAGCCTTGTTCATCTGAACTACTTCTTGGAATCAGAAGCACATTGTTCTGGGTCCCACCTGACACCTAGGAATAGGGTGATGGGAGAAGTTCACATGCTGTGATTATTTTCAGTTTTTCATTTTTAAATTACCCATGTACAGCAGGGATTTTTTTCCCTCCCTATAGCCTGCTTTTTTCAAGCCCTCATCCCTGTTGGGGAAGAGATCTTCCAGAAAGATATCGAAAACAGACTTCCCGATGGAAAAAACTCATCAGAGTTACGCTGCTCAAGGAGGCCAATGTGGGCGAGAGATTGGCTGTTTGTAGATGGCCCTTTCTGAGGATCCCGAAGCCCTACAGCCTCCTGAGCCATGCAGGGGTCTTAAAGTTCTCCATGTAGATGGGACTAGGGCTGGGGCAGGCAGGGGGTAGGGCGGTCCCAGAGTTTGGGTGCTGGATTTTGGAAGAGCGAGGTGGCTGCCTTTCACTCTCGCATAGACCATCAGGCAACCCTTTTTTCTTATTAAGTAATTCTGACCACTTTCCCATACTCAGAAATTTATTTCTCCGACATCACTCTTTTTAAACACAGTTTCAAGTTTATTTATTTTGAGCGAGAGGGAGCACAGAGCCTGATGTGGGGCTCGATCTGAACAAACCGTGGGATCATGACCTGGGCTGAAATCAAGAGTCAGACACTTAACCCACTAGGCCACCCAGGCGCGCCCCTTCTCTAACATCATTCTTAGGGCCTGTAGTGAAGTCCATGGAAGGAAGGTACTCTTTTTAGTTTCTAACTTCCTAGTTTGTCTTTCTGGGCCGCTTGCAGTAGAATCTCCAGAACTTGTCTGCATGGCTTAGTGAGCTTGGGGGAAACTTCCCCTCCCCAGAAGAAATCAGAGGCTGACGGGGCTGATGTTAGCACCCCTGCCAGGGGTCCATCTTGACCTGAGCCCCTGCTCCTCACGGTGGGACAGGGCCCAGGCCTCGATGTTCACAGCCACAGTACACATGGCATTTCAGCCAACACACACAATTACACTGTCCCTTAATTAGAACTCTCTCTTTATACCAGAGAAAGCCTCAGCTGCTTGTCAACGAAAACATATTTGTACCGTGGCCTTCAAAGCACACACACATAAATTGCCAATTATTCCCCATTCATAGACTCTGGCAAGACACAGGGGAGAGCTGTTTGCTTTCCCTTAGGCCAAATTAAGACTTGCCTTTCATGGCAACTTATTTGTGGGAGTAATTTTCCACCTCATTTAATTAGGCTAATTGATTCAGCAGTCCCGTCAAGGGGCAACACGGCACTGGGTGCTCGGGGCAAATTACTCTCGTGCTCCTTGGACTGGCTTTGAGCAATGACCTGATTAGCTTTCCTGTTTTCAAACCCAGGTCAGGCCAGACCCTGTGTGTCTGACTTTGCGGCACACAGGTAAGTACATGTGGAGAGCCACTAATTTATTAAGTGCTTTGAAGAGAGCTGGGTGCTCAGCCCAGGCGGGTGATTCCATCCAAGGAACAATTAGCCCACTGAAGCATGAGAGTGAGTTGTAGTAACCAGATTCCGGGGAGCTGGTGGACTGAGCCGATTCCGGAGCAGCTAAGTGTTGTCATTCTCTTCAACTGTCGGTTTAAATTTTATAGGAGCCATTCTGTAGGCCATGTTCCAGTACATCCGGTTCATGAATTGTTTTGAAAGATTTTTAGGAAAAATAAATAAGGGGTAGGCCCTCAAATCTTGCTAAATTACAAATGAGTTTCTGCCCCCTTTTCCAGGTTCTCCTTCTCTCCCCTGTCCTGATAAATGTGTGTTTTATGGAGTGTTAGGTATAGAGACATTGGCAATGCAGCAGAAAGGGACCATTGGGCAACCAATATTCATTGGAGCCATCTATGGCCGGGCACTGTCCTCGACTCTTTATATGAATACAAAATGTATATTCATTTATTTAATCCTTGGGAACTAGGTACAGTTGGTATCTTCATATACACATGAGAAAAATGAGACTTGAGAGGTTAGGGAACAGGCCCAGAGTTATATACCTGGTGACCATGGAGACAGGACTCAAACGCTATGCTCTTCACAACCCCCCAGGAAATGCTTGTGGGTACGGACAAGCAATGAAGTGTTCACAAGTTATGAGGGAGGAAGATGTGTTCTCCTTTTGCATTGTTATATAAATGTCCTCCTGTTAAATTAGGGAAGAAGATGAGACCGTGTGTCAAAGTTGACCTAAAACAGGAGGCGGCAAACTTTTTCTGTAAAGGTCCAGATAATAAATATTTTAGGCTTTGCGGATCACATGTGGTCTCTGTTGCAACTACTCAACTCTGTGTCGTAGCACAAAAGCAGCCATAGACAATATGTAACCAAGTGAAAGTGGCTGTGTTCCAATAAAACTTTATTTATAAAAACAGATGGCTAGGGGCCCCTGGGTGGCTCAGTCGGTTAAGCGTCTGACTTCAGCTCAGGTCATGATCTCGCGGTTCATGGGTTCGAGCCCCACGTTGGGCTCTGTGTTGACAGCTCGGAGCCTGGAGCCTGCTTCGGATTCTGTGTCTCCCTCTCTCTCTGCCCCTGCCCCACTCATGCTCTCTCTCTCTCTCTCTCAGAAATAAACATTAAAAATTGAAAAAAATAATAATTAAAAAAAAAAACCAAACACAGATGGCTGGCCGGATTTGGCCCACAGGCCACAATTGCCAACCTGTGGCCTAAAAAATAGTATTGTATGCACTTAAACCACCATGAAACAGTCCAAAATCTTAAAAAGAAAATAAAACTTGTAACTCTTCCATTTTACTTATGATACAAATGCACTCATGTTTTCATGCCCAAGCTAATCCATTTCTTGAGCCTCATTCTCTCTCTCTCTGCTTTCTTCTTATAGGCGACAGTTCAGTGCATTGCATAAACATGGCTCTGAATTTACCATTTTCCCAACCTAAAAGCAAGGGTGGTCAGGCCACCTGGGGCAATGGTGAATGGTGGGTGAGAGGCAGAGCCCCTTTCCAATAAACAACCTGGGCTGTTTATTGGGTTTTTGAGGCAACTAAGCCTCAGGGAAATTCTGGGAGCCCGAGGTTGGCAGAGACACAGGGTGAGGTATCCCCCTTTGTCACTGACCAGCGCAAATGTGCCTTCATTTTGTACGCCATCAGGAACACCTCTGTAATAATTTTCCTGTCCTCATTAAGTTTGAGTTTGCAAGGAGACTCTCCAAAGCCAAGTTAAATACTCTGAGGCTTTATGTCTGTGATTCAGGCAACTGCCACCCAAGAGAGGGGAAATGCCTGGCTTCTCCCACAGAACAAGGTCTGGGGCAGGGGTGGGGGAGGCTTTCCTCTCAGGGAAACTGACATAACACGGCCAATATTTTCATTAAAATAATAGAGCCCAGTGAAGTCAAAATAATAAATAGTAAATAAAATAATGGCGTCACCCTCTGCAGTGAAGAAGGCAATTTTACTTTCACAGTGTCTTTAAATGTTATATATTTATTTCATGCTTGTTTATTTTTGAGAGAGAGAGACCGAGTGTGAGGGGGGAGGGGCAGAGAGAGAGGGAGACGCAGAATCCGAAGCAGGCTCCGGGCTCTGAGCTCGTCAGCACAGACGGGGATTGAACTCGAGAACTGTGAGAACGTGACCTGAGCCAAAGTCAGATGCTTAACCGACTGAGCCAACCAGACGCCCCTTAAATGTTATTTTTGTCATTGTGTCTGGAGTCAGATGCTTTCTGGAACAGAGCTAGAGGCCCATGGCCATATTAACAGGGCCCATGGAGAGTGGCCCTCTGATATCAGGTGGAGGAGGGCCAAGGTGTTCACCCGGCTTCCCTTTGCTGGTTCCAAAGACGTTGTTCTCAGAGGCGGCTTCAGACACATACATGGAAATGGCTGCACATGCCTAAGAAAGGCCTCTGTTGGGAGAGAGGCTGGGAGTCCCCGAAAGGAGGGGTAGCTGGGAGTTAGTGGGCTTTTATAGGCACCATGAGATACCACACATACCTGGCACTCCTCAGAGACAATGTTCGACATTGTTCTGGGTTCTTTCCTGGCTCTGGCCTTGCTCCTGTCTTCAGGTATCTTCCCGTCTTTTACTCTCTTACTTCCTCTCTTCTGTATCCCTTCTTCCCACCCCCCTCCAACCACAGTTCATTTCCCTGCTCTGTTTTACACTATAACCGAGCATGACCAATGACAGAGAGGAAAGATTGCAATTTCCATTTAAGTTCCTGACAAAGAATTGCCAACATAAGCCTGTGGATAAGGGCTGAAGTTTTGAGTAGAAACCTGAGAATCACCAACATTCCAAATGAAAGATTCTTTCAAAATGAAACATGCTGCTTTGGCATGGGTATGTCTTAAGCCAAATTATAGAAAGGGCACAGACCCAAACTTCTATTTCTCCTGCTTTCGTGAAGAGTTTAGACACTCATTTATCTAAGACACATATTCTTAACAGAGGAAATATTGCTGCCAAGGGGGCAAAAAAGTGGTTGGGGGAGGGGAATTAGATATTGCAATGAATTACGGCCCTCCAAAACTCAACCTTGCCCATCAACGTAAGCAGATAGACAATATATCTGCAGTGTCCAAATTTCATGATGGCAGGGATACAATTAGGAAAAAAATGTGTAAAAAGTCTCCCCAAGGGGGAGATATAATGAATAAAGTCTGAGAAACACTGATCTAGGGAAGGGAAATAGACAGAATATGGAGCCCTTTCCATCTAAAACGCTAGACAATGTTTTCCCGCTTTCACTACACAAATATAAATTCCTCACTAGATGACTCACGTGAGAGAATTAGATTTATAGATGGTCTTTGCTTCTAAATGGACATTTGCCTCAGATTTCTGGCTTCCCTAAGGGTCTTAGGCCCACAGAGAGATTCTCCACACACCAAATCTTGCCTTTCTCCCAGGCAGCTTGAATGTGATAACAGACTCTGAGCTAGAAGGAATCCTGTCCAAGTTTCATCTCTCTCAGATGCACCTTCCCATCCTATGAGCAATTTTAGAAGTCTATGTGTATTTTTATAGCTTTGTACTAGATTAATGTGACGAAGTCTAGGATTTGTTGAGGACAATTTATTCCATATGACCAAAAATGTAGACTGAAGTCTTAGAATATAGTAAGGCAAGTAAGTGGATGTGAGTTTCTGTGCATGAGGACTGCATTCCAATAGCTTGATGCATTCTCCCCTCATGCTTTGTATGTTTATGGGCAAAATTAGAATTAATCAGCCACACTGTTCTCCAATAGAAATTACTGACCAGCTGAAGGCTGGTACCTCATTGGGCCCCAAGGCAGCAAGCTTTGCACAATGTATACATCTCCTCATTAAGTCTAATTTATCCACAGTACTCTCTTCCTTGGCATGCTGACTGCCCTGTGATACTTGCCAGAATCATGGCCTGATGATCTTTCCCTGGATTAGTGTCCTATGAAACCAGCCTTGTCAACCTCTCTAGCAAGGTGAGGAAATACAGTGGAGATCAGGGAAAAAATGATTTAGGTGAGACTCAAAGAAACAACAACCAATTTGCATTAATAATCATTATTTGTATCTTCCAGGGATACAAAGCTATTTTAATAGTCAGAAATTAATCATTAACCATATGAACAAGGCTGAAGAAAAAAAGATCACATGATCATATCAATTAATTCAGAAAAAGCATTTAATAAAATTCAACACATATTCATGATTAAAATGCTCAGAAAAATTGGAATAGAGGGAGCTTCCTCAAATTAATAAAGGCCATCTTCAAAAACCCTGCAGTTGACATTATACTTAATAATGGAAGACTGACCACTTTCCCCCAACAGTAGGAATAAGGCAAGAATGTCCATTCTTACCACTCTCATTCAACATGGTGCTGGAAGTGCTAGCCACTGCAATAAGGCAAGAAAAGGAAATTGAAGTTATGCATATTAGAAGGGAAGTAATAAAACTGTCCTTATTTGCAGATGACATGATTGTTCATATAGAGAATACTAAGGAATCTTAAAAAACAAACAAGAAATATTCTTCTAGAATAGATAATTGATTTCAATAAGGTTGCGGGACACATTAACATACAAAAATCAATTGTATTTCTACTTATCAGCAATGAGTACATGGACACCAAAACAAACAAAAAATACAACCCAATTTATAATGATTCTAATTAAAAGAAATATTTAGTCATAAACCTAACAAAACATGTTCAGGACTTGAATGCTAAAAACTACAAAATACTAAAGGAAATCAAAGTTGATCTAAATAAATGGAGAAGCATACCATGTTCATGTATTAAAACACAACATAGAAAACATGTTGATTCTTCCCAAATTGATATTCAAGTTTAACTCAATCCCTATCAAAACCCTAGGAAAGTTTTTTGTAGGTATAGATAAGATTAGCCTAAAATTTAGGTGGAATCACTTCTTGGCCTTCTGGTTAAAATCAAGTGTAAAATTTATACAGAAAAGCAAAGGAACTAGAATAGCTAAAACAATTTTTGAAAAATAAACAGGAGGAATCAGTCTTTCTGATATAAAGACTCATTGCTAGAAGTATTGGTGGAGTGATAGGCACATACATCAATGGTAGGTAACAGGAAACCCACAAAGAAACCCACACAAATATGCCCAACTGATTTTTGAGAAAGGTGCAACAGTAATTCAATGGAGGAAGGGTAGAATATTTAACAAATGGTGCTGGAATAATTGGACATCCACAGCCCTGCCAAAACCAGAAACTTGACCTAAACCTCACACCTTACACACACACACACACACACACACACACACACACACACATCTCAAATGGATAATGGACACAAGTCTCAAATGGATAATGGACTTAAATAGAAAACACAAAATTATAAAATTCTTAGAAAAAAACCCACAGAAGTTAACCTTCAGGATCTAGGACTAGGTAACGAGCTTTTAGAGGTGACACCAAAAGCATGATTCACAAAAGGAAAAATGATAAATTGGACTTCATTAAAATTCAAAACTTTTGCTCAGCAAAAGGCTCTATTATGAGGATAAAAAGAGAAGCTACAGACTAGGAAAAATGTTTGCAAACTACATATGTGACAAAAACCTAGTATCTGGAATATTAAAATAAAAACTCTTAAGACTCACAATGAAAAAATCCAATTAAAACACGTGCAAAAGACATGAAGAGACATTTTGCCAATGAGGATATACAAATGGCAGGTAAGTACATGAAAAATTGTTCAACCATCATTAACCATGAGGAAAATGCAAACTAAAACTACAATATTACTAAACATATATCAGAATGGTTAAAGAAAAAACAGTGATAACACCAAGTGCTGATGAGGATGTGGGGAAACTATATCATTCTTCCATTCGCTGGTGGGAATGTAAAATGGTGCAGCCATGAGTTTGGCAATTTCTTTACAAACTAAACATGCAACTACCATCCCCTCCATCAACTACACTCTTGGGCATTTACCCCAGAGAAAGAGAAACTTACGTTCACACAAAAACCTTTCCATGAATGTTTATAGGAGCTTTTTTCAAAATAGTCTCAAACTGGAAATAACCCCTGTATCTGTCCGTGTGTGAACAGTTAAATTGTGGTATATACCTATACCATGGAACTTATTCAGCGATTAAAAGCAAAAAACTATTGATGCATGCATCAACCTGGATTATGTCTAGTGAAAAGGGCCAATTCTATAAGGTTGAATACTGTGTGGTTCCATTTGTGCAACGTTCTTTGATTGTCCATTAGTGGTTGCTAGGAGGCGTTGCCTGTGAGAGGAAAGTGGATGTAGATATAAAAGGGCAACACGAGGGATCCTGTGGTGATGAAAATGTACCAGTATCAATGCCCTTGTTGTGATATTATACTATAGGTGTGCCAATTGTTACCACTGGGAGAAACTGGATACAGGGAACAAGAACTCTCTGTGTTATTTCTTACCACTGCCTGTGAACCTACAATTACATCAAACTATGATGTTTAATGGAGTAAACATTACTCCATTAATGGATCCATTTAATGGATGTAAAATGGAGTTATGTGGTGAAAACTAATGTTCCATCTAGCATTGTCTCCTGGTCCTCATCCACACTGTCTCTCCAGGGGCAATTTTCTTGTTTATCCATTTAGAAAATTCTATGAATACACAAGCTTAAGCAAGAATATATCATATGAATATATATCATATGAATATATATATTCATAAGATATAATATGAATATTAATATATAACATTTTATGTAGAATATTTCTCTATAGTTTTAGTTTGCATTAATTAATCTCATTATGAGTTGAGTATCTTTTCATATAAGAGTGATTGTATTCTTTGTCCTGTGAACTATTCTTAACTTTAGCCTCTTTTTCTATTTGAGCCATCTTTCTCTTTCCCAAAAGTAATTTTTAGGGATTTTGTGATATATTGAGGGTATTAGCTTTTTATGATGTGAGTGGCAATTATGTTTGTTTCACAATTTATCCTTTTGGTTTTTGTGTGACGTTATTTTTCCTATGCGGAAATTTTAAAATTTTAATTTGTCAAGTGCATTAATCTTTCTTTTTGTGGCTTCTGCACTTTGTCTCACCCTTAGAATGGCCTTTCTACCTCCAAAATTATTTTGTAAATTTCCCACATTTTTCTTATTAGTAGGGTTCTACTTTTCATCAGGGATCCAGGCTTGTCCCGCCCTCCTCTGGTAGCATCTTATTGCCTAGGCATTGGTCTTTTCAGTCACGGGAGGGTTGTGAACTTCTGGGCATATCAAGTCCACATTCTGAGAAGCAGACTGGAGTGGGGGCGGGGTGGGGGGGAGAAACAAATGAACGAAACAGGCTATTGAGTCCATTCCTTAGAAAAAGCTATCTCGGAAGTTCCAGTCATCAACTTCTGCTGATACTCATGGGCCAGAACTGGGTCAGATGGTCACTCTCAGCCTCATGGGAGTCTGATGACAAGAATAATTTTAGCTGGGTACCTTGATGTCCCCCTCCACAAGAATTGAGGTTCTGTTAGTAAAGAAGAAGGTAATAGCAATACCAAGCAAGAAACTGACGGCGCTGCCCCCAACCTCCTTGCGTGACACACAGGTGCATTTCCTGGCTCCCTTCTTGTCACCACATGTGTGTGTTTGCACTGCTTACCCGACTTGTAGCACCTGCTGTAACCAACAAGTAGTCTGATGGCCGGTCTACTTCAACTTCCTTTATGAAAACCACCTTTTCTTCCAGAAACTTTAAAGATTTTCTCTTTATTTATTTATTTTTAAAGACTTATTTATTTGGGGCACCTGGGTGGCTCAGTCGGTTAAGTGTCCGACTTTGGCTCAGGTCATGATCTCACGGTTCATGGGTGCGAGCCCCACATCGGGTTCTATGCTGACAGTGCTGAGCCTGGAGCCTGCTTCAGATTCCGTGGCTCTCTCTCTCTCTCTCTCTCTCTCTCTCTCTCTCTCTCTGCCCCTCTGTCACTCATGCTCTGTTTCTCTCTCAAAAAATAAACATTAAACACAATTCAAGATTTATTTATTTTGAAAGAGAGAGAGAGACCAAGTAAGGAAGGTACAGAGAGAGAGAGAGAGAGACAGACAGACAGACAATACCAAGCAGGTTCCATACTGCCAGATGTGGGGCTCAAACCCACAAACTGTGAGATCGTGACCAGAACCAAAACCAAGAGTCTGATGCTTAATCAACTGAGCCACTCAGGTAGGTGCCCCTCTCTTTATCTTTTAAAATTCTGAAATCTCCCCCACCCCTGGTTGGGATCCTTTTAGACATTCTTCTGAGATTTCATGGGTCCCTTCCAATCTGGAGATTCCCATCATTTTTAACCCTGGGGAAAGTTCATCCCTCCTTCTTTTAAATTGTTTTGTCCTCTCTTTTGTTCCTGTTCTCTCCTAAAATTTTGGACGTAGGCTGGATTTAATAGCTTTTTCTTCTACGTGTCCTACCTCACCTCTATATTTTCCATCTCTGTGTCTTGTTGCTTTACATTATGAGACGTTTACAGATTGCTTATACATCAGTTTATAGATGTTAATAGATCGGTAATAAATTCCAGACAACCACCTTGGTCTTTGGCCTACTTTATTCTATGATTGATACAATGGTTTTATTTTGGAAATTATTAGTTTTTAATTTCCCCCAATTTTTTCTTGCCCTTTAAATGCTTCTTTCTTACAGTAACCTGCTCTTGACTTCTGAGTGCATTATCTTCTTAAAACTCTCTGCAAATACTAACTATACATCTTAAAAATGTCACTTCCGTTCTCCGAAGTATGGCTGATCTCTTTATTCACCCGATTCTTCTCTTTTATGGAATCAGCTTTTCTTGAGCATTGGATGACCCTTGGTTGTAGGGTTCCCCTGCTTTTGTTTAGAGCTGTTTGCCTAATGGGCCTCTCCCACAAATAGGACAGGCCGCCTGCTCTAGGTACGTGCACAGAACATGGGCTTCCCTATAGGGTGCCTAAGTATAGAGTGTGCTAGAGAGCCCAGAGGGTCAAAATAAAGAGGGCTTCAGTTTGAGGATATTACCTTTCAGTATATTTTACTCCTGGATGGAGCTACCTTTTTGTTTCTCTAAGAATCTAATGGGTGTGATGGCTACAGTTACCAAATGATTTATTTTAATGTGGTCTCAGACTCGAACCCACACCTGGATCCTTCCCAGGCAGAACACCTATTGTCTTCAGGGATCAAGTCTCAGGTTTTATTCTGGGGGCAAAAGTCGCCACCAGAGGTAAGGTGTTGTAGGAAGGGGTGAGGTCTCACTGCCTCAAGTGTTTGGAATACAGTTTAAAAATAATAAATACCCTGATGATTACTAAAAGTTCCTCAACAGAATCTTAGGGCCTAGTAGAATGACTGATGCTTATAATTAGAACCATCATGATTCATTGCTTACGGTTTATATTATGTTGAGAATGTTTTGTTTAAGAAGTTAGAGGAGTGTGTATTTTCTTTCAGAAAATTTTGTGATCTCAATTAAAATATATAACTTTAAAGGGGTGAGCTTTGTTTATTTGGGAAATGTACTAACAATAATGTCAGATAAATGAGGCATTAATCTGACTACAGATGTGTGTGTGAGTGTGTGTGTGTGTGTGTGTGTGCGTGTGTGTGTGTGTACATGACAAAGCTATAGTTAACTGGGCTTCACTTAGCTTGGTCAACAGTCAGGCCTTTTCTTCAGTTACCTGTTAGGTGCTTAGCTCTGAGCTAAGTGCTATGACTTATTCCTAAGAAAGAGAAGAGGGGAACAGAGACCCCAGGCCATATGTTTTTCATAATCTGGTAGCACATTCATTATTTAGAGTTATGTTTATATTTCTATTATGAACTTCTTAGCCTGAATAAGATTCTTTGTCTTTATGAGATATTCGAGATATTTACACACACTTGAGAAATAGGTATATAATTTCTTCTAAACTAAGGTATCATCACTGTTCCAAATATATGATTCTAATTATCAGTAGAAATGTATTCATGACCCTAATTAATTAAATGTCCAATTACTTGTTCCTTGTTTAACACCATTAGCCTAAATAAAACTTTTTATAACATATAAACATATGTATCACATAAATTACTATATTTCTTCATTGTGGATGGGCTTCTGTGTGTGTGTGCGCGTGTGTGTGTGTGTGTGTGTGTGTATGTGTGATGTGTATATATATGTATTTTTTTACAGAAAAGAGGCTCAATGTAATGCCTTGATTAGGTGACTCATATGACCATAAGGAATACATGGATTCATAAAAATTCATAAGGATTTATTGAAAAATTTTATGATTCAAGCTTTTGTCCCATCTGAAGAACTGACATTTGCCCTAATACTTTTATCACTAACTTTAGTTTTGTTTGTTTTGCCCAATACATATTTGTTAACACTATTTAAAAACAAAATTAATTGGGGCGCCTGGGTGACTCAGTCGGTTAAGCATCCGACCTTGGTTCAGGTCATGATCTCACGGTTCATGAATTCAAGTCCCGCATCAGGCTCTGCGCTGACATCTCAGAGCCGGGAGCCTGCTTTGGACTCTGTGTCCCCCTCTCTCTCTGCCCCTCCCCCCTCACACTCTGTCTCTCTCTCTCTCTCTCTCTCTCTCTCAAAAATAAGCATTAAAATTTTTTTTAAAAAACAAAAAATTAATTAATAGTAATATTATTGAAAAACAAAGATTTTTACCTCACATAAAATGCGTGCTTAAAATTTTATAACCACTGGCTTCTAAAGCAACTAAAACTTTTTTTCTTTCTGTCTAGAAGTCTTTTTTGAATCTTTCACTGTAGAAGTCTCTGTAGGGACAGATGGGACACTCCAGGTAGGTCAGTTCCTGGGAGTTTATTTGCAAGGCCTTATTACAGAGGTACAGGTGGCAGATGGACGTGCCCAAGGGAGTGCCAGGCAGGAGAGCCAGAAAAAGCAGAACCATTTCCACCCCGGGGGCCTAGAGACAGGAGGAGAGGAGTGAGGAGAGGTCAGCAGAGCCAGAAAGGAGGAGATTTCTGAGAGAGAGAACGTGAGGGGCACGGCAGACCAGGGCAACCTCAAAGGGAGGGAAGTGAGCGAATCCATTCCGAAGATACCGAGAATACATAGAATAAGTATGCAGAGTCCACTCTCCTTCCTTCTCCTCTCCTACTGCCTGTCAGGGCTCCCCATTGACCCAGTGGGGAGCAGAAGGCCCAGGGATCTGGTTCTGGGTTTATACACGCATCAGTCTCTGGGGTCAGAGAGCAGGGTAAGATGCACATGAATGGGCACACCAGGCAACAGCACATTCACAGTGTGTGTGTGTGTGTGTGTGTGTGTGTGTGTGTGTGTACGAGGTAATGTGTATATGTGGGGAGGAGGTGCACACACTTACATCAGTATCAGAGGTGATCTCCGAAGTCTGAGGCTTAGTTTGGCACAAAAGTCAAAGGAGGTAAATAAAAGGGACTCTATTTGATTAATAAAGATCTCAAAGATGGTAGATGTCTTACAGATACAACATAGGACTCTTCAGAAGGTAGGGATGGATAGGGTCTTACAAATCTTACAATTCTTCCATTTTCCAGGTGGTGACGAGGCCCAGAATGGTAACACGGCTTCTGTAGGTCTGTGCCAAGTAGAGGCCACCTTGGACAAGGACCCAGGCCTCTTGGCTCCCTAACTTTCCTTCTTTCCACCCCCTCACAGCTGCCATTCTTCTCCACATTCTGTTGACTGCCCACTGCTCTGGATCCCATGAAATTTACATAGTTGGCCTTTTAAGGCACCCGGTCCACCTGCTCCTGCTTTCCCGGGGGCAGCCTCTGGTTTTATTCTCCGCCAAACTGGAATCAGATTCCAGTGCTGTGTATGTAGCCCTACCCAGCCTATCCACCGAGAGTCACTGAAGAAAGCAGATTTTGCTGGAAATCAGAGGCGAGGGGAGAAAAATCCTCATTCAATCTCTACTATCTATCCCAACGTTACTGTTAGGCTATACATCTTCCCTTCCTTCTTCTCTTCCCAGATGTACTTCTGTGTCCCTTTCTTTCAGCTCTTCCTTCTCTGTCTCCATCTCTCTCACACACACCTGCCCACAAACCTACCCAAATCCACTCTTTCAGTATTTTTCAAACGGTGGGTTGGCTATAAACCAAGAATGGATGGGTTGTTCTGAAATCGATTTAGTGGGTGAGACCAAATTTTTTTTAATGAAATAAAAGTTGTTTAAAGTGAAATAAAGAGTGTGTGTGGTCTTGGGGGCAGTTGTAGTGTAAAATGTATTTCTTATGATGCGTCACAGTGAGAAGAGTTTAGAAATGTTATCCTGCATCATATTGCCATCCATATGTGAAAGACCATTATTCTGAGAATCATAGCACAGGGTTCAGTTTACTAAAGATCTTCTAGTTTCTAGGATTTGCTCTCTATAGGAGACATGGAGCGGAGGGTCAGAAACAACAAATGATATTTTCCTGTCACATATGTAATGAGCCCATCAGTTAATGAGCAGCAACTGAATGTTTTAAGATGTTGTTGAAGGGGGGCTTGGAGAGGTTCTCTAACCCCAAAGAGTAAGGGGTGAGATTGAAAAGCCATACTGTCCTCCATGATGAGTGAATAGGATGTAGGCGGACAGAGAATGGTCACAGCGGGAGGAGGCATCTGAGGAGCATCCCAGCGTGGGGACCAAGCCACGTAGCTAGATTCCCCTGGAATATAGAATCAGAGCTCAGATGGTTGTTTAATTCATGGAAGGACCATCCTACCAGGCTGGAGGTTCCGTGGATATTCAAAAGTATAACTTGGGTTACATGAGCTTTGCCCTCTCTACATTTTTAAATACAAACTGACCTTCAGTTCTGACCCCTTTACTTCAGAAAAATATTCTATGATGGCTGGAGAAGGCAGAGAAGGTGGTTTTAAATGTGGAGGAATCCCTCCAAAGCCCAAGACACTGACAAGGTACCGTTAACTAAGGAGTTGGCTGGGACCTCTCAGGAAGGCACTCTTTGTGTTACCTATATACATTCCCAGGCTTTAAAAAAATTTTTTTAATCTTTATTTACATTTGAGAGACAGAGATAGAGCACGAGTGAGGGAGGGGCAGAGAGTGAGAATCCGAAGCAGGCTCCAGGCTCTGAGTGGTCCCCACAGAGTCTGATGTGGGGCTCAAACTCGCAAACTGCGAGACCGTGACCTGAGCCAAAGTCAGAAGCTTAACTGACTGAGCCACCAGACGCCCCAAGTTCCGCTTTCTTAATGTCCAAATTGTTAGAGCATGAGTCCATGCATAATGTATGTTTATTGGAGCTCCAAATGTACCTCAGATGCTTCCAAGAGTCTGGCAGGAGACCGTGCTCTGAACAAATCTTCGTTTTATCTTCTCATTTTGCTTCTGGCTCAGTGCAGAATACTCTGAGATTGCCTTTCTACTTTCTCTTCTGAGTATCTATTGTTGATGACTCAACTGCACCATCAAGATGGGGTGTTGCTCACCTCAAGTTCACAAGAACATAGAAGCTTGTTCTTGATTTGTACAAGCATTATTGAAAACCTAGACATACCTTCTTGAACCTTAGGACTTCGTGACTACTGCCCTGCATCCTGACTGCCTATAGATGGGCCACCTCTCTACATTGTCATTGCTACCAGCTCCTTCCACTGTCTCAGGGACAGCTGGTTTCCAATACTGGAATGGATCCAGTGTATCTATGTCTTAGGGTCTGGGTCCAGGGAACACCTAGCCTCCAAGAGAAACAAGAAAACTTTCTAGTCCAAAGTTTATCCCTCATTTCTTCCATTATTCAAACTTTCCAGTGTAAGTGTCAGGTGTTCTTGGGGGAAATTCCACTTATACACACCAAAGTGGTTAATTACAAAATAGTACTATATTGGTGTACTTCAGAAAGTCTGGGTTATCCTGTCTTATCCATTGTCACCTTGGTAAAACTTTCTAAAAATGGTCATTCGTTATTCACTAAGCGGTTGAAGTTGCCTGTGAAATGACTTTCCTAGGTTCCATCTCTCTGCATTGCCCCTCATTCCAATCCCCTTTCTACCCCTTCAGTTTCTTCTTTTGCTTTGCAGACTATGAATATTATTCCTCTTCTCTATTCTACTAGGTCCACAGACCCCCTGAGTCTTGTTGATATAGACTAACTCAACACATATATTTTTGGACGTTTATTGTGTCCTAGTTACTGCTGCCAGACTACACAGTTTGCTCGTTCAGCAGAGAGAATTCATAAACTCATCTCACCATTGTACCATGCATTCAATGGCCTATGTCTGGAAGCTGCCCAAAGAGAAACAAACATGGAGGAATATCAGAGTCTCTATGCCTGTAAGGGCTGCTGAAGATTTGTCTTCATTCCAAATGGCAGGAATAAAATCCATCTGGGCAGGGTGTCTTAGGAAGCTACAATAAACCAGAAGTAGCATATTCATGTAGATTTTATGGGATTCTAGAGTGAAACCATGAATGAGTGTTCATTTTTAATCCCCCTCACAAGGGTCATTTTAATTAAAGTCTTAAATTAAAGGGAGTTGGTGAGTTTATCAGCCTCACGTTTGACCTAATGTATCTTCTGTTTCTTTGCAGGGCCATGAAATTCTTCATGCTCTGGGAGTTTTGTTTTCCTGTACCCTTTGACATAGAGCTTTCATTGAGAAGCTATTTCATGAATAGCCCCACCCTAGGGGGAGCCGCTTGTGAGCAGGGGAAGAGCTCTGGGTGAGTAAAGGCCATTTAGCTGACAAGAGGCTTACTGTAAAGCGTGAAGGTAAAGGGAATTTAAGGGAGGGAAAACAAATTGCCAGAAAACCATCCTTTCCAAGAGCGTCCTATTTTCTAGTTTGACTTGTCTAAAATTCCATCCTGGACCAACCACGGCCAGCCCAAGCCTCTTCACTCTGTCCATCAGTGAAGGGAGAGTTGAAAAATCACCTGGGGGAGAAAGATCCTTAGGAATAACGAGAAAGCATTGGGACAAATCTGGTCCAAACTTCACGATTCCTTAGTTTCAAGCCGAATTCAAACCTTTTGGGGCTCAGGGTTTTTTTTTCTGTTGGCAAACCACAACATCCTTTTTCTAAGAAAGGAGCTTTAAGAAAGACTTCTTGGCCATCAAATAGCTGTTAGAAAACAACATTTTGATGAGTTAAGTGTAAATGAATCAGAAACATGTGGATTAGATTTACCTCAAAGTCCATGTGGGTTTGCAGGGAAAGGAGGAAAAGGCTTAGGCAGAATCACACTTGGGGTTTTGCCGAACCTTAATGCGAGTGAAAAACAGGTTTGAGGGGTCATCAACTGCCAACACCAGGAGGCTGTGGTTGCTCCCCTGTGTACTGTCATCATCGTTGTTGTTATTATTGATTGTGTATGTGGGCATTCATTTTGCAGTGTTTCATTTTCTTTCTTACACTTGTTGCGCAGACCACGTCTGTGAAATGAACTGCCCAGAATGCAGAAGGGTCAGTGGCAAGATTGTGCTTAGGACACAGAACTTTCCCTTGCTTTACCACTGAATGCTACTTTGTCTCTCCAAACGTAAGAGAAGAGAAGGTGGAAAAATAGTCCTCACGTTGTTTAAAAAAGGAGGTTTGTTTGGATTCATTATGGGAGAGTTTTCAGCGTGAAAACTACCTACCTTCCGTAAGTCAAGAAGTCTAGTGACTTCCAAAGTAGTATGGAAATAAAAGGAAATTTCCAGACAGAAGAGGTATATTGATGGAAAGAGTAAGTAAAGTAGAAATGGCCTGCGTGACCCATTCCGTGAAGCATCCAACCCTTTGATTTCAGCTCAGGTCATGATCTCAAGGGTTCCTGAGTTTGAGCCCCACATCGGGCTCTGTGTCAACAGTGTAGATCCTGCTTGGGATTATCTCTCTCTCTCTCTCTCTCTCTGCCTCTCTCTCTTTGCCCCTGCCCCCCAAATAAATAAATAAATAAATAAATAAATAAATAAATAAAATGTAGAAATGGTTATACTTAATGGTCTTTAATATTCCTTCCATTCTCCCTTATGCATTCACCACAAAGTCTTCAAATCTCCCTGCATCTATGCTCTGAGTCCTTTCTATCTTTCAATGGAAAAAGTGTTCTTCATTCTATCAAAGGCCAATCCCTCTACTTGTGCTCTAGACCTACACTCTCCAATACGGTAGCCCCCAGCCACAAGTGGCTATTGAGTGCTTGAAATACATCTAGCCTGAATTGGAATGTGCTCTAAGTATAAAATACCTAGTATCAAAGAGGAATGTACAATATGTTATTAACAATTGCTTATACTGGGGAGCCTAGGTGGCTTAGTCGGTTAAGTGTCTGATTTTTGATCTCAGCTCAGGTCTTGATCTCCGGGTCAGGAGTTCAAGCCCCATGTTGGGCCCTGCATTGGACCACATATTGAACTCTGTGCTGGGCATGAAGCCTACTTTAAAAAAAAAAAAATTGCTTATGGGAAGCCTGGGTGGCTCAGTTGGTTAAGAGTCAGACTCTTGGTTTCGGCTCAGGTCATGGTCTCGTGGTTTGTGAGTTCGAGTCCCATGCTGGGGGCTCTGAGCCTGCTTGGAATTCTCTCTCTCTCTCTTTCTCCCCTGCTCTCTCTCTCTCTCGCTCTCAAAATAAATCAATAAACTTAAAAAATTGCTTATACTGATAACATGTTGAAATGGTAATATTTTGAATGTTGTATGAAATTAAATATATTATTGAAATTAATTTTACTTCTTTCCTTTTTACTTTTTCTAATGTGGTTACTAGGAAATTTAAAATTACATATGTGGCTTGTGTTATGCCCTAGGCCCAACATTCCCCAGGGGCTCAGGGACATTACTCTTCTAACAATGTGGTTTCTCTCCTACATCTTCAAGTTTTCCCTCTTGTCTGGATCATTCTATTAGCTTCCCATGTGTGCAAATGGCTCTCCAAACAAAAGGAAACTAAAACCCTCTTTTGATATTGTCACCCTCGGTAGCTTCCACCCTGTCCCATTTACCATCATGGTCCAGCTTCTTGAAAGCATTGTCTACACAGTCTGCCTGCACTTCCTCATCAGCCAACCTCAGTCCATTTTCTCCCCCTGCTAGCCCAAATTTGCTCTTGCTAAAGCCACACCTGGCCTCCACAGTGCAAAATCCAAAGGGCACACCTTTCCTGACCATATCTATAGTGTTTGACATAATTGATCACTTCCCTGCTTCTCAAAATTCTCTTTTCTTGGCCTTTTCCTAGATGCCTGCAATCCTCTCTCTCTCTCTCTCTCTCTCTCTCTCTCTCTCTCTCTCTCTCTCGCCATTCCTTCGCAGTCTCTGTTGTTGCCTTAGGTCTTTTATACTATCTCCAAATATAGGAGTGCCTCAGGCTTTTATCTGTCCTTTTTCTCACTGTCTATTCTTTCTTTAGACAATTTGCTCCATTGTCATGATTTTAAATGCCATTTACGGCATGTAGGCCCCCAGGATCTCAAGATATCTCCTAGAGATTTGGAAATACCCACACTCTCTTCCGCTCTTCAACCCCACATCTAAGTGCCTACCTGACTCTTTATTTAGGCATCTCTCACACATCTCCAACTTATCATGTCCAAAAGGAGCTCTGAAGCATCCCCTCCAATTGTTGTTCTCAGGCAGTCTTTTCTATCTCAATACAAGACATTGCTATCCACTCAGAAACCTGGGAGTTATCCTCAATTCCTATCCCCTCTTTCACATAAATATATCACCGAGTATTCTCAATTATAGCCCCAAAAATGTTTCTCAAATCCATCAGCTTCTGTCCAGATGCCTGGTCCAAGTGGCCAGCCTTTCTCCTAGATTCCCACAATTATCTCTGTGCTGGTTTCAGGGAGTAGCTTCAGAGCCGGAGCTCAAACCTAAGGCCATGTGATTGTTCCCCCGTGCTCATACTCCTGCCTTCTACTCTCAGTCCTTTTTGTTTTCCCTACAGGCAGTGGGGATAGATAAAGTTCAAAATCTCTGGATTTCTAGATTAGAAGAGCAAAGAAGGCCTCTTTGCAGAGGTGACATTTAAGCTACTGTGAGAAGGATGAGAAAGAACCAAGCATAAGAAGATCAGAAGAAAGAGCATTCTAGGCAGAGAAAGTAGCCAGCACAAACGCCCTGGGGTGGGAATGGGCTTAGAATATTTGAGGAACAGAAAACAGGCAAGTTGGAGTAGGTGGAGAGAGAGTGTGAACCTGCGTTAGAGGGTCACTGGCTACTGTAGGACAAGTGGATGGAAAGGGAACCCACCTGAAAGCCTCAACAAGTGTTGGGAACCTCTGTGCTAAGTTGGCAGCTTGAGCTAAGTTGTATCAATGGAGATAAAGAGAAGGAGGAGTGGATTTATTTGAGATGTGCTTTGGAAGTAGAACAAACAGGACTAGCCAGTGGGTTGAAGGTAAGAGAGGGGTAGGATTCCTTTTCTAAGATGATGAATACCCAAGGATTTGGATTTGGGCCACATAAACTATGAATATGCTAGTCTGGAGTCCAGAAAAGAAATCAGATGTGTATTTATTTGTTTTCTTATTAAAAATTTTTTAAATGTTTATTTATTTTTGAGAGAGAGAGATAGAGCACAAGTGGGGGAAGGGCAGAGAAAGAGGGAGACACAGAATCTGAAGCAGGCTCCAGGCTCTGAGCCATCAGCCCAGAGCCCGATGTGAGGCTTGAACCCATGAACCCCAAGATCATAACCTGAGCCAAAGTTGGATGCTTAACCAACTGAGCCACCCAAGTGCTCTGTGGGTGTGTATTTTAGAGTCTTCAGTGTATACATGACACTTAAAGTCACAGGTACAGATGAGAATTTCTAGAGAAGGAGAATCGAGGAAAAAGAGAAGAGGACTCATTACTGATAAATAAGTAGGAGAAGAACCGACAGAAGAGCATGAGAAGAAATAGCCAGAGAAGTAGAAGAAAAACCAGGGGACTGTGGGCTTCACAGAATCTAGGGGGAAACTGTTTCAAGAAGGTGGGAGCAATCCCCCGTATCAGGTGCCACTACAAAGATGATGGACATGAACCCGAAAAAGTGTCTGTCGAATCTGACTCCGTGGAAAGTTGATGGTGACTGATAAGAAAAGTTTGAGTAGAAAGGGTAGGTAGTGTTCTTAAATACTTTTAGCACATTTTTTTATAAGGAATAGCCAAGAACCGAGGGCCGAGAGAGGTGTTTTGTGCAGATGAGAGATAGTAGAACCCGTTTACTTGCTGATGGGAATGGTCCAGGAGAGACAGAGATAAACAAAGCTAAGACCCATGTTTGACTTCCTCTAAAACAAGCGCTGGGCACTGTGGGGCCAATAAGTGTTTAACATCTATTTGCAGAGTAACAGTCCCCATGGCCATTGCCTACTTCTCTTCCATCTTGAGATCAGCTTGGAGGGCGTGCGGTGATTCCTTCTGGTCAGTTGAGAGTCTCCTTGTATTTCTCCTCCCCTGGACATCCGTGTGCCCTCTGCTGACAAGTATCTGCCGGAGTTACCCAGGACTAAGCAAGGACGCTTTGGTCTGACAAAGCATACTCCAGGAACGGGCTCAGAACCTGCGACTTTCCCTTTGAACACAATATAAATGCTACCGTGGACCTTGGAGGTTAATTCATTACAACAAAGCAATTAAATTGAGGGACTGTTTGGAAGATAAAAAGCAGCGAGTAATAACCAGTTTGGAAAACTCGGCCATGATGGATTTCTATAATTTCCTCTGACTTCACAGAGGCGCGTCTGGTGACCCGAGGCAGGATGGTGTGACTGCCCAGTGGTGTCAGAAACGCGAGGGGGAGATTATTTTTATTAAACAAGTTCCTTCTGAAGCGTTGGCCTCTCTGGCTTCCCCTTTCTCTCTCAAGAAGGTCATTTGCCAGCTGGTAATGCATTTAACCCTTAAACATACAGGCAACCTCATGTTAGCCAGGAGGATCCTTTTACAAAGGATGGAAAGTGATCGAAACTGCCTTTTCTCCTAGTTAGTAGGCTCGGTTGTGAATTGGGACTGCTTCCCCTGGGCTGTTAACCCACCTACGTTGGTTTAATTGCTTTACTTGTCCACACTCCTCTGGCAGGTTTTGTATAAATTATCGAGAAACAAGATGCTTGGCTTGGCCTCTTCTTCGTGACAATGCTTCATCCATAGAAAGAAGAACGGAATGCTCTCATGGCAGGGCTGGAGCTGGGCTAAAACCCCTGGATTTGAATTAACTTTTTTGGTTCTGTCCTCTGCACCTCTTTCTTTCTCACAGAGCATGTAGCCATCCTAAACTGTTCATTCCGTAGACATTCTTGGGCACCCACTTCGTTCGTGACACCGTTCTGGGCACCGTGGGGCAGATAAATGTTTAATCGTGTGGCCCCTGCCCTCTGGAAACCTGTCCCTACTCTGTTTCAGCAGAGAAGATGATGAGGTTGCTGACACAGTCATTTTAGGAGATTGTTTTCTTGGAGCCAAATTGCCCTGTCTCATTAATGACAGGCTCAATTTCCATCAGGTTTCTTGCTGGGTCTTGCAAGATGTCCAAGAGGGAGCTTCCTTCCAGCCCAAATTGTAATTCTCTGCAGATACGTGTTGGCATCCACCACTCAGGAACATAATGAAGTTAATTTTAAGAAAAAGCAAACACAAACGTAACAGCGATCAGGAGAGCAGCCACAAATGTCGGAGCCATTTCTTCAGTGGAGGAATTAGCTCGTTAAGTAATTTGCACTGCCTCTTTTTCCACAAAGGATTTAAGGAGAGGATCGTGGGGTTCAGAGGCATACGGCTTCAGGTTTGCAATCAGGGGGCTGAGTTTGAGCCCCAGCTCCGGTTATTTGCCCCCTCCCCTGCCCCTTTGTAGCCTGTAGGGCCCAGATGTTGTTAAATCATTTGTTCTACCTACTTCTTGGGGCTGGTGGGAGGATGAAATGAGATAATAATATACATGAAAGGACCTTGTTAAGGAATAAAGCGCTATGCACATGTTAGTTATTATTTCGGAAACCAAAGTTAAGAAGAGATAAAAATCTTAATCGGGGAGGAATTTTCTACAGAGCTAGTTGGCAGGTCGTTTCTCTCTCATTTCTTCTCTGTTTGCAACCCAAAGAATTAGCAACCAGATAGGAAGGAAATGCCATTATTAGAATATAGGCTGTCTGGGTGGCAGGGAGGTTTTAGCTGAGGCATTTTTAGTGCTGTGGTTTCCAGGACTCCGATTTGCATACCTGCAACTGTCTAGCCCGCTGATGACAAAAATACACCCAAGTGACATATATTATGCTTTGGGTTGCTGGGGTATCTTCAATTTTTACCTTGAAGCTCATTCATTTGGGTGGAGGCATTGACTCCAAGCAGGTGGTTCAGAACAGTGTTCAGTCCAAAGGTCTGTAGAGAGTCTGGATATCAGAGGACCGTAGTGACCTCTGCCACCACCAGCTGCTTTGTCCTCCCTGAGAGGCATCACCTTGCATCTGATAGGACCCGGCAAGTGGCTCCTCAGGCCATATTTGCTATTTTGTGAAATCCATGTTAGACATTTCTTATTTGAAAATTAAAATATGTATATGTGCAGACACACGTATACACATCCATTTACTTATGGTTCCTTTTAAATCCCTGACCCGTTCGTTTTGCTTGTTTATTCATTCACCAGTTGTTGGTGTTGACCAGTTGTTTGCTCACCAAGTGGTTGTTCATCAGTGTTCTTTCAAAAAGTGTTTCTCAAAGAGCGGGGCCCTTAAAGGTCCACCTTTACGAGAATGACTTGGGGTGTTAATTGAAAATACGTATTCCCACCTTTGAGACTTGTCAAATAAGACTATCGAAAAGTGGGACCCTGGAATCTGCATCTTCAACAAGCTTTCCTGGAAGACATCAGGCACACTCAAGTCTGAAAACTCTTCTTTAAATAGCGTCCACATGGATTTGGTAGTTTTACTGCCATTTCTCTGGGGTTGAAAGTTCCTGGACTAGCGCTCTGGATTTCACTTAGAGCATCTGGATCAACTCTTATTAGCTCTATATTTATCTTCAGCCTTGGTAGACCCTTCACCAATTTTGATTTTATTCTCCTTGGCCTGAAGATCATTCTTCTTTCCAGACAGAACAAAAGCAAAGCAGGAGTCAGAGAGCTCTGTTTTCATTATGCCATCCTTCAAATTTACAGCATTGAAACCAGCCCCTATAGACCTCTTTCTGTGTAGTTAGTCCACGGCTGCCACACACACACACAAAAATAATAATAATAATCTCTTTTGACTCTTGCATTGTGACCAGCCTCACTCACCGTGGATCAGGAAGACTATTCTGGTTTATTCAGAAGTCTCCCTGGTTTAGCAACGTTCCATGTCCTCGGAAACTGGAACAGCTAATGACCCTATCAGGATACCGACGTCCCCGCCTCTCTTCTTCCAGTTAAGCCTAACTTGCATATGCATGTTATATGCATGTTTCATTTAATGTTCATCTTTGTCCCTATTTCTTAAATTTATGTCTGAGAGTTTCCTGTGCAAGAACACTGGTTTATTTCAATGACGTTACATTTTTTTTAAACCATGTGGTGATGCTACTTGACTTCTGTTGAATGAAGGGATCTTTGGGACTTCCACGGAAGCCTTCTGGGTGTGGAATCCGAGCTGCTCCAAGAACTGGCTGTGCTTTAGCCACCTGCCTTTTTGCACTGAGTGACACATTAGCTGGTCTGCTTTCCTTATCTGTTAAGTAGGGTCATCCTCTCAGTGTCTTGGATCCTTTGTGCCATTCTTTTGGTCAAAGGTAGGATCTATACGGTTCAAGATGCATCTGAAAACAAGAAAAGAACCCAAGTGTCAAGCCAACTTGTAAGTAGAGTGGCATTTAATAAGCCACCAAGTGCTCACAAGGATACCAAGGTATTTCTAAGTCGATTCCATGCCTTCTGCTAATATTACCCCTCCCTGCGTCTCTTACTTCCACCCTCTGATGTGGGTGGTTCTAATGTTATTTTGGGAAGGGGCTGAAACCACAAGAAGATTGTGTCGTATTGAGTTAAGAGAGGGGATTTCTTGATATCTGAATTAGTCATAGTCAGAGTGCACACATTTGCAGCAGACGTGGGACAGTACACTGTCTCCTCTATGATTCCTTGTCTTCAAATGGATAATAAGATGCTCAAAATTTACCCCATGCCAGACCAACTTCTAATTTTCTTCAGTTACACTAGGCCCCCCATTACTAAAATGGGGTTCAGGAATCAGTACCCTGTACTGATTTCTTCATTTATTTTATATTTAAAAATAAATAAAACCACTCAAGTAAACCATTTGGGCTACTTGAGGCATCTCCCTCTTTTCTTTCACCAGAGATCAATAGAGAATTTTCTGTCACAGTAATAAGTGCCTCCCCACTCCTTTTTAAGATCTTCCCACTGCCATGAGATAATGTTTCCTGCCTGACCCACAAGGCCATGGAAAAATGCCTTCAAATTCTAGCATTTGCCAGACACTCTGCTCTTGGCATCTCCCATCATCTACATCTGGATGGCATCATCCACACGCTGCAGCTGACCACAGCCTTCCCCCAACCTTCCTCCTGGCCTTGAACCCTCAGCCACCTGTTCTCCAGCAACCTTTTGGCAACAGGCTTCTGAATTCTAAGAGAGCTATCTCCTTGACTTGGGTTACTCAGCCTTCCCCTTCTAAAACATAATCCTCTTATTTTCAATTCTGGTTTGAAAATGCACCCCGCTAGATCTGGGGTTACCTGGGACAGCATAGTCTACATCATCTTAACTCCTCTTCGTTTATGCATCAAACAAAAGGCCATCTTAGTTTGCAAGTGAGGTCTTTCCTTTTTCTTCCAGATACAAGGACACCTTTAAACTCCGTGGAAATGTTTAGGAAAACTAAGAACACTAAAAGCCCTCCACAGTGATTGGAATAAATCCTTAGATTAACCTAGTATGGTGCAACCAAAAAAGAAAGGTGCTTGCTGCTTTTCGAAGTTATAGTCATGCTACTTCCTAGAAAGAAGACAGACCTTCTATTAAGTATGGAGCTGCCCTTTTTTTTTTTAAACGAAAATACGTTCATGAGGCTTTGACTATACATCATGTTTTATTTCTATGAACGCATTTGAATCAAAGAGAGGCCTAAAGTAGCTTTGCATAATTTTTTATGAAAATTTCAGTGTCCTCTGGGTTAGTCCAAGGGCTTGCCGTTGGGGAAAGGGGGGTAGTAGCAGGCAGAAACTTGGTTAAGAAATGTGATAGAGGAACTCTGATGTATGGAAGACCTGAACCATGTGGTGGCCATTCAAGCCCTCATGATGAGCTTAAACAACCTACTTTATTAACATCAGTGTCTAATATCTAATTGCATTCAGCAATATCCAATTTTAACTGTATCATATCCTCTGTCGTAATCCCCTAATTTATCTCCAAACCTTCAGAGTCTGTTCCACACAAGGCAAGTGTTGGGTCTGCACTGGGGAATAAAAAGAAGGATGATATGCACTTGGGAGTAGTGGTGTGGGTAAGAAGATCACAGAATGAAATCAGAGTTGATTAGGGGGAAATCAGGAACGTGGGTTTAGGGCTCATGGGTGGAGGCAAGCTCCAGAAAATTGTAAATACCTTACAGAAATCCTAAGAAATACTTGAAAGTCAGTGAATTCCCCACAGTTACAGAGGATAGAGGCCTGAGTTATTTTACATGAATATTAGACAGAAGTTTGTAGAAGGTTGTAGACCTTGGGTCACTTGGGTTGTATTATTTATGGAGCACGCTTCTTTCTTGAAAGCAGACGATCTAAAATCTTCAGGGAAGACATCAGATCTCTCAACAGACTTTCATAAACACTATTGGTTGAACCCCAGTCCACTGAAAATTTAATTTGCATAATAACTTTCTTATGTTTTGCTACTTTCCTCTGACACGATCACAGATACACAGTAATGTTCACAGACAACGATTCCACTTTTGAGCACACACCAAGTACTTCTGCTGTCATGGCTGCAAGGCAATCTGAGACTTCTGAGATAGGGCAGCAGAAAAGGGGGGGCATGTCAGGATGTGTAAAGCCTATTCTGGGACTGGCCCTCAAGGGGGATAGCTGAGTGTGTCTCACAATGTCCATGCCTGAACTTGAGTGGAATGCCTGTTGATGAAAACACCCTAGGATGCTGATATGGTGAGTGGCTCTCAGCAGCAAGAGTGTTTGGGAGGGGCAAGATTCTTTGTCTGGAGGGTGGGTACCTTGTGCATCCAAGAACTTCTATTAGGAGCAGGATCCAGGTAGTGGGGAAGAGGATAGTGAACAGTCTCCTGAGTCTAGGGAAAGAGGCCTGGCCAGAGTTATGTGTCTGTTGAAATGAATTTGTCCAGGATTATGAAACTCTGATACTCGACCTGCTGCTTACTATTGCCACAAGCTCCTGAGGTAGAGGGGCAAGGAAAACATGCTTTATTTCTAACTCAGACTTTGACCCCATATTCTTGTCTGGTGTCATCCCTGAGACACTGGGCTGGGTCATACGTGAACAGTAATGACCCCATTTTTCTCCTCTTATCCAAGACCTAAAGTCAGGTCTCTTTGGCCTCTAGCCCCTGGGCCTATATACGGTTTTACTCCCACCACTCCGACAGTGAGGCTGCACCCAAAAAGGAGAACACTGGCCACATTCACAGCCATGGCATCCCCTTGAGTCACAGTTTCACTGCCTAGGAATGAAATCTAACTTTGTCCTGAGACCCCATGATTTCAGAACTCTTTCTGCTGGAAGTGGCGGAGAGATGAGGAGATTGGAGAAGCCAGCTGGAGAAGAGGGGAAGCTTTAAGCTACTTCTGGAGGTGACAGGGTATCATTAATGTTATGTTAGGGTAGAGACTCATGTGAGTGGGCTGTGGTTTAGAGCAGGGCGTCTGTCCCCATGGAATTAATGGGATATGGAGAAACAATGACTGAGAGGATGAGCCTAATGCCAAAGGTGTGGGGGGATACCGCATGCTCACCTCATTCCCACGAGCCATCGGTTAACATGACCGATTCCAAACCAATTCCAAACTTGCTCATTAATTGGTAGGGGGCCTCTAATTGACCACCCGGCTTGGTTAGGGCTGAATTGGGGCCAGAATGGGTTTGGGGTGGTAATGGAAAATGTTCAGGTCTCACACAATGTGAGGCTGGGGCAGAAAGGAGAGATAAAGTAGTCACCAGTAAGACGTTGTGGGCTCAGTCTTTCCCCACCAGGGAGACTGGCATTAGTCCTCTTTAGCTTTCCTACTTAGGCAGGATTGGGAAAATAAACATTGATCTGTAGCTATTTTGCAATGACGTCTCTGATATACCTAGGAGAGGGTCATATTCTCATACAACAGCAGGAAATTCTCAGATGCAATGCCCATTGCAGACACAGCCGTGCCTTTGGCTAGTTGTCACCCGGTTATTCTGATATGTTATCTGAACACATTGGTTTCTTGGCTATGTTTATTTCATGTAATACATTTACAACACGTAACAATCAGTTGGACACTGGCTCTAGCAATCGGGAAGGATGTCAAGACCAGTGGAATGGATGCCCCACCCAATCAGAACGGACACCATGGCCAATCAAAATGGAAGCTGACCGTAGCAATCGGTAGTGCCACGACAGTGTGGACCAGCCCGAGGGGCAGCTCAGTTCCGATGAGTGCTGGGAACAATTAATTCCAATAGCAGCCTTCTCCTAGTGAGAATTTCAGGAAGTATGATGGGCTTGTTGAGTTTGTGGTTCTTTAAATCCTTGCAAGGGCTGCTTTGAGGCAAGGCTGGTCTTCTTAGCACATTGCATGGCATATGCAATGAAACATCTTCATGAGGGTAAGGCGGCAGCCGGAGCTTGGCCACTGGCCACCACTCTTCTGCTGAGAACTTTAAAGCAAATGTGTGTAGGGGGTGGAGGCAGAAAGATACACGCCAAGATTTAGCTTCGAATTCCCTCGAGACGGTCTGGAGGCCGATATGCACACTCACGCACATGTGCTGATGCTCGCGTGTGCACGCTCACAAGGCACTCCGTGCCGGTTAGTGCTGTAGGGGTTCAAGGGAGCCGGGCCCAGGCAGGGCCAGCGGCTGGCCAAGGCATTGTTCATTGTATTGTGAGTGACATGAAATCCACCGTTTGACAGCCAGCCCGCAGAGCTGTGGTGACGTGAAAGGCTCGCTTTAGATCACGCATTCCACCGCTGTGCATGGATTAATACGGCTTTGAAAGGGCTTTTCTTTCTTTCTTTCAAATTTAATATGAGAGTATATGAGGAAGAACATGGTAGCAATTAGCTGCTGCCATGAATTTTATGAGCAGTTTGCTAGAAACCACATTAATGACTCCACAGGTAGTGCTGAGATCAGTTTTGCTATGTTATTTTTTCTCTCTCCCTCCCCTTTCCCTCTTAAAAGAGGCCAGTTCGAAGCCCCAGGATGGCATCAGGTGGGTGGCCCTGAGGGGCCAAGATTCTCTTTTCCAAGACAGGTAACCCATCTCTGCTTGGGTCCTGCACAGAGCCCGCCCGGTGGCTCCAGCCTTGTTTTAGAGCCTGGAGCAGCTGTAAGGACGGCAAGTAGTCTGGCCTTGGCCCTGACAGGTGGAGAGAAACCCCTGTAGGAAGTGTCCACAGTGAAGTTGCCACCGAAGAGAAATTTGAAAATCCTGCCCGCTTCTCAGTTTTAACACGGGGAGCTAGAATAAAATGGGGGCATCAGCCAGGGGGGGGTAATGCAAGCAAAGAGTCTTTATAAATTCTCAGGAGGCATGGATGGAGATGATTTAAAAATATTGTACCCGAAGCCCAGGGAAAGAGGTGGTATTGGATGAAGGGACCCGATGCAGGAAGCCAAACCTTCTGCACGGCTTCTTGGGCACATGTGCCGAAAGCCAACTGAGGTCTGTGTTCAAAAGCGATTTCAAGGCTTGGATCTGGCACCCTGAAAGAAACAAAAACGTGTTTGTTACCAAGTCATACACCTTGATCCAGTCGTGAAAGGAGGATCTGTAAACACAAAACAAGCTAGAGACGGTCCCAGCCACGATAGTCAATCCGCTAGCTGGCAGGAGAGGTATAAGCAAAACAAAACAGAACAGAAACAATCAGCAAAAAACACCTCGGTCTGCTTGAGGAGAAATAGATGTGAGGGTGCTGAGAACGTAGATTTTACTTCTGATTCTTTTCTGGGACCTGAAAAGTTAACAAAGGGAGCTCTGGAAGAAGTCGAGGTGAGATGGGAAACTGAGGCCTCCTCTATGATAAGGAGACGAGCCACCTACAGAGGAGAGAGGGAATGACAGCTGTCTCCTGGGGACAAGCATTTGCAAACCCTTCTCCGTTGGCCAAACTGAAGTTGTGGCTTCATGTCCGGGAAGCTTTTGGGCTTTTGACTCAATCAGCGATTCAGACTGACCAGAAATGAAGAGCCTAGGGGCGATGACAAAACAATACCTCATTAGCACATTTTCCCCCGAAATATATAATATGAGGGGGGTGTTGCTTCTTCTCAAGTGCCTTTACAAGGCGCCATCTTTCTGACCGGTAAGAGGTGGAAAATTCATGGTAATCAATCTACCGGGGCTTGAATCTTTCATGCGAGGCACATCTAATTCTTGGCAGTTTGTCTGGATGAGGGAAACGATACCACCAAATATCGTTTGATAGAAACATGATTAAATGGACTGTTTCCTGACATTTCCTGATGAAAACATCGTATTTTAGCTCAGACATGAATATTTCAATAAGGGAGAACTAGACTGTTAGTAAACTTGGCTCATTGAGGACATTCCCCATTTGAAGATTTTTTGATCTGGGTTCAGCTTTTTTAGAGTGGGCCATCTTATACAACTTTTGATGCCTCAGCTAAATATTGTCAGATTTGAAAGAGGCTATCACACGCATGTGTGTGAGAGTTAGAATTGTCGGTTTAAAAACGCAGTCCCCGTGATGTAACTGTACATGCAATTTACAATGCGATCAGTGGCGAACTGACCCTCTGCCTCTTCTCAAATACAGCAAAATCAAATGCGAGGTCAGTGTTAATACAAAAAAAATCACTCGTGCCGGTCACTAGAGTTCTCCTTTTGTTTTATTTCTTCAACCATGCACGTGTGTTAGACAAGCTCTTTTCGATGCCTTTCACAATAAAAAAAGTGTAAAAATTTAACTTGGAACTCTGAGTTAAACTTCCCTCCTACACACACACACACACACACACACACACACACACTTAGTATTAGTCTAATCCTCATAAAATTTCTAGTTGGGGCCCTGACATCCTGGTGACACCACGAGTCATGAAAATAATAAGAACTGGAAATCAGCAGGTATGAGGGAAAGCTGAAGGCATTGGCGTCATTTAACCTAGAGAAGACAAGGACCCGGTTGATTTAATAATGGTCTCCCAGTTTATGGAGGGTTATTATGCAGAAGATGGTGTCCAGCTGTTTTTCATTTCTAGTGAAGACAGAAAAAAAATAACTCGAGAGGCTGGAATTGCATCGGGGGAGATCGGGGCGAGAGCTGAAGAAGCAGGGCCTGGCTGAAGGGTTATGAGACTTTGGAATGAACAACCAAGGAAGATTATGAAATCCCCATCTTTGGAATTCTGAAATTAATGGGATCTGCGCGGCCCAGCGTGGTAGAACGGGTTGGTTATCTGCCGGCTAGCCAGCGAGGGCCAGCCGAGCGGAGGGTGTCTGTAGGCCAAGGCCCCTGGTCATCAACAGCCTGCAGCCGGGATCCCAGTGCGGGGAGCCAGGAGCCTGGGGCCTGGTGACAGAGCCCTTCTCTGTGTGCTGGGGTGAGCTGATGCTTCACGTTCCTTTCGGCTCAAATGGCTCCAGAGTCGTTTAGGATCTCTCTGCCTGCCATTGGCCACCCTGAAATAGGGAAAGAATTTGAAACAAACCCTCCAGGACATGCAGGCCCAGGATGCATTTGCAGCGCTCGGGATACACGGTCACCAGGCAGCTCACAGAGGCGACCGAAAAGTATCAGGGCAGCGGGAATCCCGTGGAGAAGAGATGTGGGAAATCAGAAGATCTGGATAGTCAGCTTAACTCCTTTCTTGCTCTTTTTAAAATATTTTTTTGACACAGAAGCTAAATGTACTTGATGACCAGATTTCTCTCTCTCCCCCGCCCCTCTTCCTCTCACGTTTCCCCTTCCTCTCTCGAGTTCTTTCAAACTTTCTTTACTTAAAAACAAAATATTTAAAGTATGACAATTAGGTCTCGTGGATGCTGAGAGGCAAACCCAGGGAATTTGAGGAAGGCAATCGAGGGGTTTTTTTTGTTGTTGTTAAAAAAATAAAAGCCTAGAGCTTTGCTTCACTTAGAAAGGATACTCTTACTCGTGTCTGTTTTAAATATATTTTTTAAGGTGATGAAACATCCCAGGGAACAGAGCTGTATGTGAAGAGATTTGTGTGGAAAGGAGGATTTTAAAAACTTTTTTTTTTCATCTTCCCAGAGCAGCCCAACCTCATACTTCAAAGGAACTGAGCAGAACTTCTACCTAAGGGAAGCCTTGCCTCCCCCAGCGGGCTTGGTTTCCATACCATGGTTTTTCTGGAAATGTCCTCTTTCCATACACTACCTCTGAGTCACGCCTCATTGAGAGTGATGATTATGATCTCCTCTGGACGTTCAGTTGCTGCTGAGAATCGGGAGGATATTTTGAGCCCTGGAATTTGGGCTCTGCCACATGTTTGGATTAACAACCAGTTAAACCTTGCAAGGGCAATATTTTTCTATGCAGTTAGTTTTTATACCAAACAAGGTTTGTAGTAATTGGATGCCCTACTTGAGCAAAACTGTTTACCAGAAAATAAATCACTCCTGGCATTAAGAAAACACAAGGGCAGGGATTCGCCAGCACAGCATCATCCCGTTCATTTCTCATAAACCTAGCCCCAAACATGTGCATTCTCATCTATGATGACTTATGCTTTGAATTGTGGTCTCTTTATTTCCATGCCCATTATAATGCTTACCTAAACATTTCCCTCTGTTTAGCTGCAGTGCTTCTGGTAATGACTTCTATTTGGCTGCTGGGAAGCATTTGCCAGCTTTTAGCAAGCCCCTCGGAAAAGAGAGAGACAGAGAGATTGGAAGGGGGGAAGGAGGGAAAATAGAAGAAAAGAGGCACATTTTTTTTTCATAATTGGCCGCTGAATTATGGAGAACTGAAGCTTGCAGCAACTTCAGGCTCATCGAAGTTAGCTCTGTGATTTGTGGATGCGGAGTGTGGGAGCGTGCTTGCTCTAGGGGCCGTAAGAGGCAAAAAGGTGGAGTGTGAACTCAGGCCCTCTAACACCTGTTGACCTTTGCCCTGTACTTCTGCGCTCCAGTAGTCCTCTTTTTCTCTGGACATCGTGGATGCCTAAAAAGGAGGCTACGAAACCAAGATGATAGGCCATGTTGTCTCGGGAAGAGACTGGAATAAGGCTAACGTTAGAGGACATCCATCACGGTAGCCAAGAGAGTCAGTGAGTTGCAGGGACAGGACCACAAGCTGATGACGTGTAGGCGAACCTCCACGAATGGTCTTGCCCAGTTGCTGGCAGTCACTTAACACCAGTTAAAGCCACGTTGGAAGAGGCTATTAGTAATGCACATGTCAGGAGAAAACAGGAAAATGGTCCAAATATATGAGGTTTTCAGACTTAGAGACATTTGTTGAAATTCGTATAGAAAATGGAAGAACAGCTACCCCCCCCCCCCCCGCCCCCAAGTAATGATTTATTTGTTTTAACTGACCTCCATCAGAACTGGTAGCTCTAATCATTCGGAATGAATCTAATTGGCTTACCGCCAACGGGAATATCTGATGCAAGTCAATTCTGCTCCTAAACCGTAAGTGCTGTGAAAGGGAAAAAGCACCCCAAAAGTAATCCAAAAGATTTAGAATTAGCTCCCTTCATTGTTTTAGTCGGACTTTGGCATCTTGGAATATTTCGGGAGCCTGCACAGCTAATGTGTATTTTTGACAATGGGGGCAAACTCGTGGCTTTTGAGAATCCAAAAATGAGTTGCTGAGCATGAGAAGATTTTAGTCATTAATGAAGTAAACATATTTTTTCTTCCAAGTAGACTTTTTCCTTCACTTTAACTGGGTACTGTCATTTGCAGAGAGGCTGGGGTCATGAACGTGGCTTCAAGGGAATCCCCCTGCTTCACTTATCTCAATGATAAAGTCATTCACATGGAACCACACGGAACTTGGATTCTAGTGTTGAAACCGCTTCTTCAGGCCTGATTTGCATACGCTAGAAGTATCTTGAGAGCTGGGACAAAATTATTGAACCAACCACATTGTCTAGCACTTTTCTTTGCAAGTACTAGGAAATAAATACACTTTGGAGGAAGGAATCCGTGAATGAATGAATGAATGAATGAATGAATGAATGTCAGAAGTCATTTCACCGTAGAATAGATAGATGTTCCTACTCATATAACAGCAGTGACTGTTGGGTCCTTGCCACGTGCACTGCAGTGTGAGAGGCACAGAGTGAGACATACAGACGCGGTATAGCAGCCAAGGCTCCTGCCCCAAAATAGCTTACACACTACACAGGGCACAGCCACAATTTGCAGTCTTTTCCTCTGGGCGACATCATGGATCCAGCCAGCTGTGGGGTCACCATCTTCCCCAGCGGCCCCTACCACCGTAGAGGCTAGAGTTCCTACCTTTTTTTCCCTGTGAAGCCTTAACTCCCCCTCTTCTCCCTGCCCTGGAACCCGCTTCCTATACCAAGGCAACCGGCAGAAGGACCTGTGCTGGTGATGTGATACCTCATCTACTTGACATCTACTTCACCGACTTCAACTCCTTGACTTCATCATCTTCCGAATACTGCTGGGGGGAAAACAAGTGAAATTTTGCAGTGTTTGTAAGTCAGAATGGCCCGCTATTGATACTCTCACAAGATGCAATCAAATTTTGGCATATTTGTACAAAGTGGATAATCCATAAGCTTTTGGAAGTATTGTAGATTTTTCCAAGAAGTCCTTCCTCTAGGACTCTCTCTCAGCCAGGCAGGCCCGGTGTCGGGGGATGATGTTTTGGATGGACTGCGCTTCTGGGAGGTGAGCGTTGATGAGGTTTTGTTAATTGCAGCGGAGGAACCCTAAAGTGGAGGCATGCTTTGAAAAGTAGTTAAAAAAAATGCCCTTTGTTTGCCAAACAATCTGATTGGGATAAATACAGCATAAGAATTTCAAAGTAAACACAACTATATGAAAAGATCTAATAGCTCAACATGACGTGATCCCTGCAACCACAATGTAGAGCTGCTTTTATTATTTCAGTCAAGATTCTTCTGGACTTTTTTTTTCCACATGGGTAATACTTTAAAAATGGAAATATTCTCAGGAAGTTTGAGGGGAAACTATTAATCACTCATAATTTACTGGGGATTAATTTATATCAAATGCTTTCAGAACTGGAAGTGACTTTAGAAATATTTTAGACCAGTTCTCAACCAAGGGTGATTTTAGCCTCCCAGGGGACATTTGGTAACGTCTGGAGACCTGTTTGGTCGTCACAGCTTAGGGGCCCTCCTGGAATCCAGTGGGCAGAGGCCAGGGACGCTGCTAAACATCCAACAGTGCATAGGGCCATCCCCACAACAGAGAATAATTGGCCTCAAATATCAGTAGTATGACTTGGTGAGAGAGCTTGTTTTCAACCAACTCCCTTCCTTTTGGAGTGAGATGCCCAGAGCTTGAAGATGATTTGCAAAGTCACTCAGCCAACCAGTGACGGGAGGAGGGGTGTCAACCTTGTCCCCTGTTCCGTGCTCAAGGCTCATTTCACTGCAATGGAATAAAAGGCTTTCCTCCTGATATCTTATTGAGACCAGCAGTGTGAGTTGAGAAAATACAAATTTTGATAGCTAATGGAGGATTCAGGAAAACGTGAGAGGATAATTCTCCACCAGAGATCTGGGAGGAAAGATAGATACAAGTAGTGGGAGGTGAGAGTCTGCAAGCAAGAGAAACGAAACAGCCAGAGAGCCATAGTGGGGGTGACGGAAACCAATTGTAGAAGAGGCACAAAAGGAGCAGTGGGGACACATCCCCCCAAATATTGCTTGCTTAGCAGTTTAATATGGATATTTCTAGGGTGACTAACTTGTCCCAGTTTGCCTGGGACTGTCCTGGTTTTAAGACTGAGAGTCCCATGTTCTGGGAACCCCCTCCGTTCTGGGCAAACCAAGTGTGTTGAGTTTCCCATTCCTTCACATGAACAGATTTGATCAAAGTTTTTCTACCAAATTGCATATCTGGACAATTTCAGGGAAGGGCACATGAGACCTCTTCTGTACATTTTTGCAACTTCCTACGAATATATAATTATTTCAAAATAAAAATTTTTAAGTAGTTTATTGAATGTGATCTGAGTGAATCACTAACCTTCTCTCAACCGAGACTCCAGGGCACTTTTACGGGACCTGATGGGACAGCCAGAGTAGAAAGTCATAGGATGTCACAACCACTGTGGGCACCAATTTCATAGGTAGTAAGGGTACCATGTGGTCACGGGACAAATGGTGTGGTTGCCATTTAGGCATGGTCAAAGGGTTACTTAATCTTGAAGTAGTCCAGATCTTTCTGTGGTGGTAAATAGTGCAGTTTAGGGTATATGCAAAGCAGAATGATTTATATAAGAAAAAAAATTGTAGGGGAAACTTCCACTGAGACCATTGCTCATTCATTCATTCATTCATTCATTCTAGTGCCACACACTCTGCTAAGTGGTGAGGAATAAAAGTTGGGTGGGAACTCTTCTTGTCCCTTGAAAGGTTTTTTAGCTTGGGGCTGAAAGAAAGGTATTGAGCAAAAATGTCCATTTTAACTTTAACAATGTAAAATGTGCTTCTTTCATAAAAGGGAGAAGGGAACATTCGTTGAACACCTTCTACGTTCAAGTTACTGTGTTCGAGTTAGACAGCTCAGTATCTTCAGGCAGATAAAACCGGACTTTCCAGAGGAACCTGGGGTTTTCAGTGTTTGGACATCTTTAAAAGAACATTTGAATGCAATGGAATATTCATTTTTTAAAAATAATTTTTAGTGCTTATTTATTTATTTTTGAGAGAGATAGAGAGTGAGAGGGGGAGGAGTGGAGAAAGTGGAAGACAGAGAACTCCAAGCAGGCTCTGCACGGTCAATGTAGACACCAACGAGAGGCCTGAACGTGTGAATCGTGAGATCATCACCGGAGCCGAAATTAAGAGTCGGTCACTTAACCAACTGAGCCACCCAGGTACCCCTGGAATATCCCTTTTTTAAAGAGGAACATCCACAAGTAAAAATTGGCCTCATGGGCCTGGGAATCTGAGCATTGGGTAGAAGTGTTTGACCAGAAATTTCTCAATCCATCCCAAATTTCTTATCTCTTTAGGTTAAATCCTGGAAAAAATGTATATAATTATCTGAAAATTTTCTAATTTTCAAGGGCACATGACTCTTCCACATGGGAAGGGAAGGTACTATTTTACAGGGTTTGTTGTCAGCCTTGCTCCTGTCTCTTAGATGAATTCTCTTTTAGCTGCAAATGAATGTTACTGTATGTTTTACCAAAAGCAGAAGAAAAGTACAGTGGGCACTCGGCCATATCAGGTGGGTCAGGAGACAAAGGAAACAGAAGGAAAAAGGAGAAGGAAGAAGGAAAGCACAATATGCTAAAACAGAAACTGGAAGTCATGGAGGCAAACCATGGACTCTTCTCTTCATTCAGAATTGCTCATGGTTAGGAAGTCGGAGCAGCCATCTTGTTTTTAGGTGAGTCCCTCTCTAGGTTTCTGTCTTTGGCCTTCAGCAAAGACATTACTGGAAGAATCCCTGGGGGGAAGCTTTTAAAAGAATACCTACCCTCAAGCCCCACCTCCAGAGATTCTGATACAATTGGTCTTATATAGGACTTAAGCATTAGTATATCCTCCAAGGTCCCGGGGTAGAGTCATAACTGAGAACCAGTATTTAGCATAAACTGCTAATTTTTATGGATGGAGAAATCAAGTCCCAGAGACATTAGACAACTGAGAGAGGTTCACACGGCTAGACACAGAGGTGGATCTAGAACTCAAGCCTCCCGCTTCCCATGTGATAATTTTCCACTACTGCATTTCGAATGCCTCACATATGAAGAATAAGTCCCTAATGCACTTCTGTTTTTAAAAACACCTAACATGGTACCGAGCACAAAGCAGCACTTAATAAATATTTGCTGAATGAAGGAACATGGCACATGTTTAATTTTCTCCCCCACACCCACCAGAAGTATTACAATAACATGTTCTTAGACACTAAAGTGAAATGGAATGACTTTCACGTTGAGTCCCTTTCTTAGGGTTCAGTACCTTTTTGTGACTCAATCTACGAGCCTGTGATTGAGTGGATCATAGAATTCAAGGGGATTTCCATTAAAGTAATGAAGTAGCAGTTGGCTTTTCAGCTTCAAATTCTTTCCCTTGTTAAAGAAAGTGAAACATTATCTTGAGTAGGGTCGGCTATTTAAATCCCGCTGAATGGATTTTCAATAGAAGTGATTGAAAAAAAACATTTTTAATTTTTTGGAGGAATTTGTTCCATTCTGTCTTGTGTTTCATTATAAACAGGTTTTTTTTTTTTTTAAGCAGAAATTATTCTTCGTGCCATAAATGTGTGGTGAATGCCTCCCAACCATATTTCCACACAGACCACAAGTCTTTGCCAATTTTTTTTTGTATGTAGAGCCCCCACTGATGATGGCTCAGAACTGAAACCCGATCTAATGCTACTAAACTCCTGGATTGAGAAGAGTCTTAAAATCAACTTTGGCGGTTTAGACAGAAATTAGCCCAGAGCCTCTGGTTTCTCTCTTTTACTAGAATTGTTGATGATGCAAGACAAAGCCTACTGAATATCGGACAGTAAGCCTTTGAGGGCAGGGATCAGCTCTCTTCTCCTCACTTTGATATCCTTCACACATGGAGAGCTCTCTAAACCATGCATTCTCAGTGGAGATGAGAGCACCCTCCAGGGTGATTCTTGGGGGAAGGGCGTAAGAAAAACCTTAGAAATGGTTTATGGCCCTTCAAAGGGCCACAGTGCGTAAGCAGATACACAGTATATCTGTGGCATTAAATTTTCATGGGGAGATTGGGTGAAAAAGATCTAAAGGCTCCTTAAGGGAGTCATAATTTTAAAAAAAGTTTGAGGGGCCCCTGGGTAGCTCAGTCGGTTGGGCATCCGACTTCAGTTCAGGTCATGATCTCACTGTTGGTGGGTTCTAGCCCCGTGTCAGGGGCTCTGCGCTGATAGCTCAGAGTCTGGAGTCTGCTTGGGATTCTGTCTCCCTCTCTCTCTGCACCTCCTCCCTCGCACTCTGTCTCTCTGTCGCTTGAAAATAAATAAAGGTTTGAAAAAAAAAGTTTGAGAAACACTGCTCTAAACATATTTATTGACTGAGTGTAATGTATGGCTGGGGATGGTGTTTCATGGCTCCATCTTGGACAAGTAACCTAAGCAAAGATTCCTGTATCTGGAGACTTAGCCAACTGCCATAATATTTTGACTTTGGTTTCAATTATACTCCACATGTCCCACTGTCCTTGTGGTTTGAGATTCAATGTGAAGCCACGGGCACCAGGGAGGACTCTTTGGTCCTTCACCAATTTGAGTGCGAAAGTGAAAGAATTCCATCATGGAAAAATCGGAAGGGAATGAAACTGGTACCACAAAAGTAGCAAGGAACAAGACAAAGCTATTTCATGGGGAATGACCCACAAACTGTCTCTTACAGAGCGTCCATTCAGCTATGACTCTGCCACTTACCCAATTTTTTTAAGACACAAATCTCAGTTTCCTCCTCTCTGGAATGGGGACAATAGTAGGTGTCATCCCCACCTCAGAGTGTTCTGGTCGATCAAATGGGATCACATATGTGGACACACAGTCTAACCTGTAAGTTGTTAATTTTAGCATATTGTTATTTTCCCGATGATTGAAATATTATTTCCCTAGACTATGAGGACGCAAGCAAGGATTTGAAAGAATAAGATCTTTCCATGCCAGTGAAAGATCCATTTCAGGCCCTGGAAGACTTTGCATGACGTGCCGCATGCCACGTGCCCCTACTTGGATGCAAAAAGAGCTGGAAGGTGAGGCCTCAGACCAAGCACTTACTTTCCAGAAGCGAATTTGTACAATTGAAGGGCGCCACAAGGAAGACAGCTAACAGGCTGTGCCATGAAAGAAAACCACTTAAAACTATACCTAAATGTTAATTATCCATAGCACAAGCATACAAGAAGTTAAACCATCTTAGAATGGTACCTTCAAAAGTGGTTCCAGTTCTGCATCTTGACCCCCATTTCTGTCCTTGGGTCTCTTTCTCTTTGCAAGAACACCTCCTTCTTCCTACTTTCATTGTGCGTATTTTACCGTTAGGGCAAGTGCCCTTCTATCTGTAGGAGTTTCTTTAACCATAGATTCCACCCCTTTACCCTACAGGAGTTTTCCCCTATATTGGAGTTTATTCAGTCTGGAATAATCTGCCATCTTGGGAGATTCCTGGGGAGAATGTAGGACAGTAGGGCATTCCATGGAAGCCTTTGACATTCTAAGACCTTCAAACAAATCCACTGGGAGGGGAACACAATGGTTCCGGTCCCTGTAGAGCTTTCTACACCAAGGTAAGGGGCAGTTACACTTTCTTATCTTTCCACTTTTCTGGAGTATTATTGAAACAGATACACACGTATACCCACATACAGAGGAATCTTCTGAAGACAAAGATCACTTTCCAGAAAAAATTCCAGTTTCAACCCACAGAAAGGGACAGAAACCCTTTTTTAACGGCACCACCATGGTAAGCTGCTTTGGTAAACTGCTTCTCTCATAGTAGAGTTCATGATTCAAGTATTAAAACAGAGTAGTGTTGGTTGGTCATTTGTTTTTCACTCATCTTTGACTTTAAAAAAAAAGTTTATTTATTTATTTTGAGAGGGACAGAGAGAGTGTGAGTGGCAGAGGGGCTGAGAGAGAGAGAGAGAGAGAGAGAGAGAGAGAGAGAATCCCAATCAGGCTCCACAATGTCAGCTCAGAACTTGATGTGGGGTTTGAACCTGAGATTGTGACCTGAGCCGAAATCAAAAAGTCAGATGCTTGACCAACTGAGCCACCCAGGCGCCCCTCCTCTTTGATTTTTAAAAGTACGCTTAAACTTTGGGAGAATAAGAAATATGAAGCATTGTATTTATCATTTGCAATAGTTTAAATTCCCAGACAAATGCTATTCCTCACCCCCAACCCTGTGGGGAGTAAGACTAGTTTCATTCTTCCACTCAAGACTTATTTTCACTTCCTTCCAGCCTGCTTTCATTTGTGCTTCAATGCCTTTGCCTACTGTGTCCCCCTGACTAGCAATGCCCTTTGAATGATTTTTTTCATCTTTCAAGATCCAACTCACTCTGTGCCACTTTCCCTGGCTTCTCTGGCCCATGCTGGCCTATTTCTCTGACCTTCTACTATGTTCCACAAAGTTGAATAAATAATTGCTTTACATGTTTTTTCCTCTGTTGCCAAGGTTGTATTTGCCGGTACGCGGAGTAAGTGCTTTATACATATTTATTGTCTGGATGAATCTCACTTGATGGCTGGAAGTGAGAGAACATTCTTGGGTAATTGATGAGAACTGGTGTTTCTTCAGACTCTCTGGGAACAAGGAAATTAGCCTATGACTTCATTCTCACAGGCTGGGCCACCTTGAGCCACTTACCTAACTTCTGTAAGTCTCAGTTTGGGTATAAAAAGGAGATAATGGAAAAATGACCACTTTGTCCATTTTTTGGAAGAATGAGGAATAAGATAGGAAAAGTGGCTAGTGCAGCGCCTGGCATATAGCAGGTGTTCAATCAATAGTAGCTGTCATCAAGAGTGTTGTTATTGTCGTTATGGTAATTCTCCGCATTATCCGATACAGTTCTGGGCATGTTGATTGACCATTTAGTCCTGAACAATGAGGCTGTTCAAATGTCCTGTAGTATCCTTCACTGGTCTGTTCTCTATGATTTGCTCAGGGTGCAAGAGACCTGTTGAGGAAAATAAGCTGGAAGATTCAGTAGAAGTGCTGTATCCAACTATCATAGCCAAGCTACGTAAAAAATGAAAACTTTCCCACTGAATTTCCTGGACTGGCATGAGGTGGGTGTCGTACCCACACCTTAGTTCAGACTACGTGAGGAGTGTGATAAACCAGAACTCTGAATAGTGGCTTTCATGAAGCGGCTCAGATAAAAATCTTACTATTCAATTTTTTATTTACAACTTAGAAATTCTAGATTGGTTGACGTTGGCTCCATACTTTAAACCAACTGATGGGAAGAAAAATCTGTTATTGATTTACTGGCCTTCTTTTTTTTTTCCCTCTTGCCTCTGAGCACTGATGAAAAGTCTCTCCAAAACAAGTATTGGGGGCCTCACAGTCCTCAGGGAACTGAGGGAGGAGGTGTGGGGTGGGCGGCATTTGCATCTCATTGCTGGCTTCGAGGGTTGTGTCCCTTCTTCAAACGTTTCGCTCTGGCAAGCCACTCTTCTTCCCCCATCCTCAGGGAAGCTCTTGCCCAGCAGAGTGGCCCATAAGCAGGAATCAGCAGACCTGGATTCGGTTCCAACAGGGCTCCCTCGACAGCCCCTCCCATGAGCTATACACATCTCAGTAGACGTCTTTCCTGGACAGTCTCCTACCTTTGCCACTCTGTCCCCCGAGGGGAGGGTCTAGAGGTGGAAGAGTTCCATCAGGTAGGTAAAGTTCCAGGGGGGGAAGACAGACTTTGATCCAGCCATAGAGGAAGCCTCATACTCTGCGTTAGGGCTAAATCTGAAATTGGACACAGCGCACACACACGCACACACACGCACACACACGCTAATGATGGGGAGCCGAGTGCCAGGTGCCATGCTAGGTGCCATCTTACATATTCTTCATAACAATCCTGGATAGTGGAACTTACTACCTTGAATAAGGCTCAGAGAGCCCAGGCGTCTCCCCCAACATCACATGGCAGCGCCCTGTCCCTTGCCCTGCCCGTTTTTCAAAAAAGCCGGCCTTAGACCAGGCCCAGCATCACTCCCGCCATATCTGATTCGATAAGGAGTTGCAGAGCCCATAAGATTCAAGGGGAGGGACGTGAACTTCGCCTCTCCGTGGGGGAGATGACAGTAAATGTAGGGTCCTATGTAGTTTCACCGGGTCTCCAGAAAAACTTGTTCCAAGGGAGTTCTGGGGGCGCTGAGTTTTTTACTGTACTTCATTTTCATGTTGTACCTTGCGCTTTTCAGAACATCTCAGGGACTATTTACTTCATTTGATTCTCTTCTCTATTTTTTTTTTAAGTTTACTTATTTATTCTGAGAGAGACAGAGACAGCGCGAGTGGGGGAGGGGCAGAGAGCAGGAGAGAGAGAATCCCAAACAGGGGCCGCACCACCAGTGCGGAGCCTGATGCAAGGCTCAAACTCACGAACCATGAGACCATGACCTGAACTGAAACCAAGAGTCGGTTACTTAACTGACTGAACCACCCAGGTGCCCCTCATTTGATTCTCTTTTCTAAACAGAGCAGCTGGAGAGATTCTTTTTAAGAGTCAAGTCAGATTATGTCATACGTCTGCTGAAAATCTTCCAGTGGTTTCCATCCTACTCAGAGTCAGAGTCAAAGGCCTTACAAGGTCCTAATCCATCTGGTCCCATTTTCTTAGGACCTCAGACTTACTACACCCCCCACCCTCATCCCTTCCATTGCTCTGGCCTTGCTGTTTTTTAATGTGCAGGCTCACTCACCTTTGCCTCAGGGCCTTTGCACCACCTGGAATACTCTTCCCCCAAATGTTCTCTGGGGTCCCTTCTTTGCATCCTTTGGGCCTAAGTCTCAATAGCCGCCTCTTAGACATGCCCTCCCTGGTCTCTCTTCAGCACTCCTCATTCTCCTTCACGTCTGACTATTTTGCCAAGACACTTATCACCGTTAGAAATTCTACATGTTTAGTTTACTCATTTATTTATCTGCTTCCCCCCGTGGAGTTCTAGGGAGAGAGAGATTTTTACCCAGTTTGTTTACAACTGCACCGCCCCCCACTTCCCAGGGACTACCACAAGGCCTGCCCCTGAGCGATGGTCCATAAATATTTAAATTCAATATGAAATATTGAATAAAAGTATGAATTCTTGCAGCAATGATCTTTTCTAGTCAAGGTAAGTATTGTGCTCTCAGCTTTACAGACGAAGAAACAAGCCCACGAGTTTCCGTGACTGGTCTGAGGTCACGCAGATGGTGGTAGAACTGTCTAGAACCAGGTGCCATGACCCCTAGCCCCAGGTCTTTTGGGCAATAAATTGCTGAGTTCCCATGTGGCTATTTCCATGCAGGGATGTGAACGACTCTGATATGGGTTCAGATACACAGACACGCAGGCTCCCACTGCAGTGAGAAGAGGGTACCACACGACTATCATTTCCTGGACAGAGAAATATGCATCTCTGCCCGCTGGGTTCAGAGCAGTAGTAATTACGAGAGTCTGGAAGGAAGTGAGAAAAACATCAGGGACATTTAACAACCTTCACTGACCTGCAAATTATTATTTACAGTAACACAGAGCATTTCCTCTGCGGAGGCGAAGACACAGAACATATTATGCCTTTTTTTTTTTTTTTTTTTTTTTTTAACATATAAGCCTGAATCCCCATAGCACGCTCCGGAAGCAGACAAAGAACAGAAAAGAGTGAGTGGACAGGTCAGGATGGACTTAGCCTTAGGGGATGAAAGGAACGAATTCTCGCCATCCTTTTTATTAAATTCCTCCCAGAAACTCCCTGAATTTGATATTAAAACAATCTGAGAATCGCATTGTAAACTCTTCAGAGTCTGGGTCGGGCCTTACTGTTCGTGCATCTCCTGTTGGTTGAGCGTACTGCTTTGTGACAGAAGGTCCGGAGAAGTGTGTCCAAATTGACTGCCAGGGCCAGGGCTGGAAGAGGCTTTGATTCGAGGCTCTTCCAACCTTGGCCCCCGGGGCACCCACCATCCCTGGCCTGGGCCTACCAGAGCTCTCCGCCTCTGCCGACAGGGAGCTCATTACCAACTAGAGCAGTCCTTGGTTCTTATTATACTTCTCAGGCTGAACTCCTGTCTGCCTCCTGTGAGGCCCACCCTTCGGCTCTAGTTCTGGGCTCGGGGGTGAGAGAGACCAAGTTAACGTCAGGTAAGCACTTGCACGTGTTAACGAACATGTTCTCAGTGTCTCACAGGCTCTAAAAGGCAGAACTTGGCAGCTAGGAGTTCTTGAAAGCAGGAGTTCTCTGAAAGTCCTCCTGTGTGTGTGTGTGCGTGTGTGTGTGTGTGTGTGTGTGTGTTACGGGGTGGGGACTGGGTTTCTAGCGTGATGGTGCAGAGCATGACGTTGGAGTCAAGATGCCTGGGGTCTGCTCCTGGCTCTGTCACACAGCTGTGTGGTTCGGGTATGGCACTTAGCCTTTCTGTGCCTCAGTTTCTCCATCTGTAGAATGGAAGTAATAATGACAGCTTCATAGGGTTGTTGTGAAGCTCAAGTGAGCTAATGTCTGTGAAGTGCCTACCTAGCCCATCGTTAGCCCTTCTATGCTGTCCACACACGCCCGCTCATGCTCGCGTGCTCTCTCTCTCTCTCTCTCTCAAAAATAAACAAACATTTAAAAAAAATGTTTAAATAAATAAATAAACGTGACAGCCTCTACCTCTCGACTCGTGACAAAGCCTGCACACCAGAATGAATTTCTGGATTCAATTTAGTCAGAATTAGCGCGAAATCACATAAAATAAGAAGAAAATGGTAGCCATGTACCAAATGTTGGATGGGTTAGAAAAGAACCATGAAGAAAGGAAGCTGACACTCCGAGGGCCAGCTGTGGCCCGGGCCTGTGTGAGGCCATCCGCCTGCCCCCTCCTTCCACAGCCCTTGGGGTGGTGGTCAGAATCTCCCTGTTGTTAACGATGAGCAGTGAGCAGCTCAAAGTGCCCCGCTTTGAATCGAGAATCCCAACCCTAGTCAGTCTGCATCTGGTGGGGGGGGGGGGGGGGGGCGGAGAGAAGCCTTCAGGATGTGGCGGGAATTTGGAGTGGGGGGGGGGGCAGGAGATCTGGTTTCTTATCACAAGTATTGGGGCAGGCTGGCTCCTGTTTCTTCACAGGTCAAGTGGGCATCGGAATATCCGCTTTACATTTCTCCCAGGGTTTGTAAGGTTGCTTTTGATCATTTGATTCATTTATGTGTAATATTTATTTATAGGCACAAGAACAAAACCAGAACTACCAAGGGCTGTTGGAGTGGGGGGGGGGGGGGTGTCTATTTCTCAGGCCCCAGCTGTGAGCCCGTGCCCCGGATGTGACTCCCTAACTATGTCGGTATTTAGTTTTGGCGATTTCTACTACAAACTTAGATAATTCCCTTATACAGCTGTGTCTTGAACGTGTTTAAATTGCATCCGTTCTCCCTCTGCTATGACAGGGATTTTAGCACAATTACGCTCTCTCTCCTTTCCTCTGTGTTTTCGTACCTAAGACCGTTGTCTTCATAATCTCCTGGTCACCTTCATAGTTTTAAATAATGTACCTAAATCTTCATGTTGTGATTCCTCAGCTGTTAAGTAGTACCTGTCGACTTACCGGTAGAACAGAAATGCCACAGAAACGCCTGCCCCTTTGGCTCCTTGCCACCTCCCAGGGCCCAGGACCTTCCCAGCACAGGTAGGCACTAGCTTGCTATTTGCTGCATGGACGACTGTAACCTGAGCCAGAAGCACACCTGCGCTGCCTTCCCCTCCCCCACCTTCCCCACTTCCTTCTCTGAACTGTAGTATTCACTTTAGTTTTTCAGGGTTTTTACGATTTATATTCTAGGTCTTCCAAGTTTCATCTGTAGGTTGGTTGGAAAACCTGAAAAACAGGGACTCCAGGGTGGCTCAGTCAGTTGGGCGTCAGACTCTTGGTTTTGGCTCAGGTCATAATCTCACGGTTTGTGGGTTCGAGCCCCCCATCGCGCTGTGCACTAACAGCGGGAAGCCTGCTTGGGATTTCTCCTTCTGCCTCTCCCCCACTTGCGCTGTCCCTCTCTCTCTCTCAAAGTAAGTAAATAAACTTAAAAAAAAAAAAAGAGAGAGAAATTCTGAAAAGCAATACACAGGGTATAAAATACTGTGATTATAAAAATATTATATATTGCAGAACCAAGGAATATAACCACATCTGCATCACTTAACAAGGGGACCTTGGGCAGGGGATGTTCCAGAAGCCAAGGCCAAGTGGATTTTTTTTTTTTTTTTTTTTTTTACCCAAGCAAATGCCGTCACAGCCAGTTGCTGTCCATGGAGGTAGGTTGGGGGCTGTAATACTCAGAAAGGCTTTTAACGGTGACCCCACAGCCTATCCCTTTTCTTCATAGCTATGGTTCTGACTTGGGGGTCTCCCCAGGGCTTTTCTGGAAAGGGCACCTCCTTCCCCAGGCTAGTTCTCTCTTCCTCTATGTGTTTGTGGGGTGTAGATTATTCCACTCAACTTTATCCGTCAATATGACCTCATCCTCTTTGTGTTCTAGGCGTTTGTGAAATTTTCTGGATTGCTGCTGGGATCTTTCCATGCTTGATATGGATTTATTCTTTTGCATGTATTTACTGTTATTTCAATAAGATTTGGGAAGAAGGAGAGGTAAAGTAGGCCCAAGGTACGCTTTTGACCTTCAGCATTTATTTTGAAAATTTTGAAATGAACACATATTTCTTCAGTGAATAACCAGGAGACCTTCTGGTTCAGGTGAGGAGGCTTGTCATGAGTGGGTGTTTGATGGGGTCAGAGAACCAACACTTACATCCTAACAAACAGTGCCAATTTCATGTCCTTATAGATAAAAGAATACTTTCACCGGGACTACCTTGACAAGTTCATGTGTCCACGAGATGAGAATAGAGAAAAAAGTACAGGAACAAGTTCCAGCGATGAGAAAAAGAATGACAGAAGCATTCCATAATATATCTTAAGGCAGCAATAATTTGTGTGTCTGGAGACACGCTTTGCAGGGAAAAGAATCAAGACTCACTGAGGTAATGTCACGTAACAGAAAGCGTGGGGTTGGTGGCAAGCAGACGGAAGTCTGCAACCTCGTTGTGTCTTATAGATCTTCTGCAAAGTGGGTACAGTAAAATCTGCTCGGCAAGGATTGAGCAAAGCGACACATGGGAGGTACTCAGCATAGTGTGGGTTCTTTGGGACTGGTAATCCCCATGAGGCCGGGGGAATGGACTAGAAGAAAGTTGAAAGATTTTTATAACAGCTCTGTTGGGTTTACTGCAGCCATTGCTGTATCTTTATTGTCTTTCTGTCTGTTTTTGTCTGTTTTTCTCCCTGTCTCTTCTCCTCTCCCACCCCAGTCCTCAGCGCTAGTAAAATCTTTAAGCATCCTTTGAAAGAAAATTGCATGGTATCAGTCACAGGAATGTGCTACCATTTCACGGTGGCCATCCGCAGCTCTCTCCCAGGACCCCAGATGGAGAATCCCAGCCGGGCAGGAGAGCCTTTGGTGGAGGGGGAGTGGTGTTTCCTGGACGCTCTTTTGCCCTCTCAGCCATTTCCCTTAAGATGAAATGATCCCCTAGTTATGGGACAAATTTAGCCCCTATCCCTCCATGGCCAGGGGCTGTGGCAATATTCCACTGACTCCTCCTCACTGGATTTTGGAAGTGTAGGCTGGAAAATCACTGTCAGGTTCTGAGGGCAGCACATTATGGAATAATCAGGACTTCGCACAGGATGATGTTAAAAGTGCTTTCTTTCTTCCCCAACACTACTTTCAGAGATGCTTGGTCAGATCGTTCTTCACTGCTTGGGGGCCGGCAACAGTGCACAGATCCACATGACCTCCCGGAAACCGGGCAAGTCCTTACTCCACCAGAGTCAGACTAGACCTCTTGGTCCCATCAGCCTCTCGTCTATAGACATTTTTCCTCGTGGTAAAGCAGCCCACCATGAGCTCCCCAAACACTCCCTGAGGTCAAGCCTCTCCCCCAGTGAGGGATTAGAAGCACCAACCTCACTGGCTGTGTGACTTTGAGCAGGTTACCTAACCTCTCTGGGCCTCCTTTCCCCCAGCTCCAAAGCGGAGTTAACAATAGAACCTACCTCAGAGGGCTGGGATGGGAATTCCGCGCGTTAGTTTATCCATGAAAAGCCTTAAGACAGTGGTTCTCAACTTTGGTGTGCTCAGAATCCCCTGGAGGGCTTGTTAAAACACAGATTGCTGGCTCCCAGCCCAGCACGTCCCTTTAGTTTGCATTTCTAACTAGTTCCCAGGTGATGCCTACGCTGCCTGACCGAGAACCGCCCCCAACCCCCCCGCCCCATTTTAGAACAACGCCTGACCTGGGACAAGCGCTGTATGATTTATTTGTTACTTGTTATTTACCTGAAAGATTTAAAAAAGGAATGCCACGGTACCTTTGGAATACATGGCCTGATTAGGTAGTCCTTTTAGAAGATTCGGGATATCAAGGGGATTAGCTAGCCCTCCTATTGAGCTGGAAGGGCTGTAGGAAGATTAGGAGATGGTGGGGACCGGAGATGAGACGGGCAGCCTGGATGCAGTTCAGTATCCAGGAGCCCCGTGGGCCTCCCCCTGCCGCTGAATTTATGGGTAAAACAGAAGGCAGGCGCTGGGGAGCCAGATGAGGCCTGCCTTGCCTCACTTTCCAAGTATTTGGGGCTCAGGGTGGTACCAGGGGCTGTGGGAAATCATGACACTAAAGACTGGGCCGCGGCCTTCGGCGATCTCAGTTGCAGAGCTCCCCCTCCTCCACACCAAACAGTAAATAGCCACTGGGGGCGTGTAAGGTGAACACGATGTCCCCTGTGTACTAGCCTTACGGCCTTGGGGAAGATGCTCTCGCTGGCTGAGCCTCAGTGATCTCATGTATCCTCCCAGGGTCCCTGTGACGATAGGAAGCGCGGTAGAGCCCCGTGAGAGCGGGGACCTGTCTGTGCTTTGCACCGCGGCATCTCTGCTCCCGGCTGGTCCCCCCCACATGACAGGTGTGCCCTACTCTTGGTAGAAAGGGTGCTCTGCTGAGTAAAGCACTCGCGGCATCTGGCTGGTGGCGTCTGGGCACGGGCAGCTGTCCTTGTGACTTCGTGAGGACTGGCCTAATCGGGGGAGACGACTGGAAGATGTGGCAAGCTCTCCAGACCTGGAGGGATGGCAGGGAAGAGGAGAACGGAGGACGGAGGAAGGAGGGTATTTCAGATGGGGCTGAGGGCATAAGGCAAGGGGCGTTCCAAGAAGGGGCGTTCATCTCCCCACAACTGCCTGTCCATGAAAAAAACAAGAGGCAAAGAGTGCAGGTCAGTTTCTTCTTGTTTGCCTTCTAACTGACAGAGCATTCTGATAGAGACCAACCTGGGCATAAAAGAACATTCTTCATGTTCTCTGATCATACCAGAGTGTCCTAGGTCAGTGCGTGCACAGGAGGCGTTCCACAATCTGTCTTCAGCTTAACCTTCCAACCGCATATCCATTTCGTCCCATCCAGGACTGTGGTGGCCCCCTAAACCCGGAAAACTCCTATTCATCCTTCAGGACCCAGCCACTGCCTCCTTCTTACGCAGGCCTCAGAAGAGGAGGTCGCTTCTGTTGCATTTCCCCAGCCTCCGGTCTGGAAGGAGAAACACAATTCAGCAAAGCTCCCTTCTCCGGCTCGGGCCCCACCTGTCACTAGGGGAGCCTCAGCCGTCCGACCTTCCACCGCTTCCTTCTGTAGTTTTCCTGAAAGTCTCCAGAAGGTGTCATCTGTGTGCTCTCCTGTGGGCAGCTGTTTATCTCCAGCATGGCATTTGTCAGTGCCCTTCTCCGCGGAGGGGGAGCAGGCTGCGGGGTCCCCCGACCCCCAGCCGGGGGGGGGGGGTGCCAGTGGTGTAACTGAGGCCACAGCACAGCGCCGCCTCCCGCTGCTGCGTGCTGAAAGCCGTGCTTGCTTTCCCGCAATCACGTGGTCTGGCTCCCAGATCCGTGCTGCAGAACAACTCCGAAATGGGGACAATGAGAGTCTAAGAATACAGACGGGCTATGAATAGCTCCCGCTCACCACGCCTTTCCTGTGCACGAGGAAGGGCGCTATAAACCCTTCTGTGGAATCCACGTTGTAATCCCCGCGCTGAACCCTGGATTGTTGCTAGTGAGGACCGCAACCCCCAGAGGCTCAGGGAGATTCAGTAGCTTGCTTCGGTGTTCACAGCTGGTAACGGGCAGCTAGGAGTTTAAACCCGGGTCAGCTTGGCTCCAGAGTCCAGAACCTTCATGTCCCTGCCTTGGTATGCACACCAGCTCCCATGAGACGGAGCGATGCCCTCCTCAATGCTTCCCAGTTCCCTTGGCAGTCCATCGGCTGGAAGGCTCTATCTTACCCCACAGCAACGCCTGGAAGGCTCTATCTTACCCCACAGCAGCGCCTGGCTCTTAGTACAAGTTCAACAACGATTAAATGAGTGAAGAAACAAATAACTAGAGTCTTAGTCTCACCTGACACTCCCACCCCCAACTGATGGGCCTGGGGAAGGTCTCCATATCTATCCTTCCTCAACTTTCACCAATCAGGGCAATAATATTGCTTGGATGGGGTTCTTATAAAGCAGGCTGAGACGCCAACGCCTAGGAAACAGAGCTCCAGTCTCAAAGGGGTCAATGGCAACAACGTACCAGCCTCACTGGGTTTGGCCCCCCACCTGCTCACACAGGCCTCAGTCCTCTGCAGAGCCCTGCCCAGTCCTTTTGGGAATCCTGGGAGAGTATGTCACGTGTGCCAGCAGTGGTCACCATGCGGTATCTTCCGCTTCCCTCCTTTCCCTCTCAAGGCCCTCGCGATGATGTCCTCTCTGGGCATGGCCCCCTAGGCCACCTCACCCTGCACCTGCACCCGCCACAGGACTATTGTCCACCATGGTCAGGGCCATCTCCTCTGAGAGTGGCCAGCCCTCACGGTGCCAGAGCCACTCTGTGTCCTGCTTAGACGTGAAAGGGCTGCTACCCTGATCCGTGTCACACATTCCATCCTCTGGGGCTTGACCAGGTGATGATATGAGTGCCCCATGACTTACCAGGTCCTTTAGAAATCCTCTCCTCCAGGGGCGCCTGGGTAACACAGTCGGTTGAGCGTCCGACTTCGGCTCAGGTCATGATCTCACGGTTCGTGAGTTCGAGCCCCGCATCGGGCTCTGTGCTGATGGCTCGGAACCTGGAGCCTGCTTCGGATTCTGTGTCTCCCACTCTCTCTGCCCTTCCGCCGCTCACACTCTGACTCTCTCTGTCTCTCAAAAAAAAAAAAAATTAATAAATAAACATTAAAACATTTTTTTAAAAGACAGAAAGAAATCCTCTCCTCCAGCTTCACATGGCAGCCCATCCCCACAGTGCCCGGACGCATGCGTGGAACCGGGGGGTATGTGTGCACGCGCGTGCACTCTTGGGACTCCATGCTGTCCCCCACCCCACCCCCTGCCTTGTTCCCCACACTACACGCCAGGCTGCTCCTTAGACTTCTTTCCCCATGACGCTAATCAAACCCTGAGTATAGCTGTTTGCTAGTCTTGGTTCCTCACCCTCCTCCCCACTCATCAGGCAAATCCAGCCACATATGGATTCATTTTAAGGATTATGTGGGACCCCCCCCCCCACTCCCCACCATCCCTTAGCTACAGACTTAAGAAGACCAGCTCCTCAGTCCAGACGTCAGGTGAGCCAGCCTACTGGGGGAGGTGAAGGGTGGATTGAGCTTTATCAACAAGTCTGGCATTTCCAGATTTAAGGCTTGGATTTACTATGAAGCTGATGAGGGCTTAGGTTTCAGGACCTCCCTCCCCGATTTGCATGGGAGAGGCCCCGGTGCTCGTGTGTCTTTATAAAATTGGCAAAAGTATGCTATTTTAAGGCAGTCGGTTAATTGCTGGTTCTTTTTCCTTCCCCATCTTCCCTCCTGCACCTCCCTTCCTGTCAGGTGACATTAGAGTGGCCATGGACATCTTGGAGGGTCTGGGTAAAAGGCTATTAGGCTGGGGATACAGGAGTTCGGTTTCCTTGGGTTATGTTAGCATGGTCTGTCGCCATCCCCCTGCGTGGCTGGGTTACTGCAAACCCTCCCAGTGTAGGAAAGGCAGAGATACTCCTGCTACCGAAGGGGGAGACTTGCCTCACATCACGGCCCAAAGATGTAGTCTCAGAGTCATCTCTCACTGTGACTGTGTCCCAAGGCACCTGGCGCTGGTAGTCGGAGACAGCAAAGTAGAGGCAGGATAGCAACGTGTGGAGCCAGAAGCTATGCTGTGGAAAGTTCTTCCCACCATCACGTGCCCAAAATTGTACGTGGAAGATTCCGGTACCACGTGGAGGCCTAATTAAAACTATTACCCCCAAATACCAAAAACCAAAAAGCGAATGTTGATCAGTCACTGCTGGAAGAAAGACTGAATTACCTCTCTTCCCCGTATATAGAAAATAATAGTTCATAATCATCACCTAAAGAAGTAAGACATCCAAAAGAAATGCAAACGAAAGCATAGGAAAAAAACCCCAGTAGTATGGAGGCGTGTCAGAAAGTTCATTGATACAACTACCGTGGGTATCTTTTTGGATTTTGTAATATTTGGGTACTGGATGTCTTTTGAAAACTTTTGTAACATCTTGTGGTTTCTTTTCTCCTTCTAAATAAAAATTCACACTTGCAACACATAATGTGCAACAAAATTCATTCTTTGTAACATGCTTTGTATTTTTTTCCCTTAAATTTAATTGTAATTAGCTTCAGGCTACTTCTAATTGTATTAGCCTGAATGGAATGGTATTGTCTTCAGGACCCATATAACCTGCATCTGCCCTGGGCATGGAGTTAAAGAGTATTTGGACCTCTCCCCGCTTCTTGTCTGAATGTCTGAAGGGCTAGGGTGAGGTGGGGTGAGTTTCCCTCTCTTCCTACTTTTCCTGTCAGAATCGGCCATGGCAGCCACTAGAAGTTTCCTGCTTCTTATAACTCATTCTCTCTGGGTGTCTTTCTAGGCTTTTTCTCCTCAGATCTTCTTACTCGTCACCAGTTTTCTTAGATATGTCACCTTAGGACTTGCTACCCAGTCCAGCCTCAGTCAAGACTCTTTATACTCTGCAGTCTCCCCTCCTGTGCCCCACGTCCACAGGGTGATGTTGGATCTTTCCTTCCTTTGCTTTCCTTTCTCTCTGCAGAGTCTCAAGATGTGCTCAGGATAGATCAGGCTCTATTACTAAACAACAATCCCATTCAACGTCCTCATTGTCCTCAGTTCTGGAAAGAGAGGCCCGGAAATGTTGCCCATGGCCTGAGTCTACAAGACCATGGTTCATGAGGGGTAAGGGAAGGGTGTCTCCAATACTTTGTGAGTTGGTGATATTTGTATTTGAGGTCTCAGCACAGACACAGAAAGGGATGAGGGTATCCCAGTGTCCTTCTCTCCCATCAGTGTGACAACTTTTTCAATTATTTATCAACTTCACTCTCACTGGGTGGGAAGAGCATTTTATCTGTAGTTAGAAGATGTGAAATTGACTCTGCTACTAATTCACTGAGTGGCCTGAAACAGCTCACTTCTCTCTTGGCGTTTAGAAAATGAGGTGGTTGGGTTATGTGATTGCCACAGCCCCCCAAGCTATAACTTATCATGCTCTATGAATCACTGTGCTTGCAAATCTCTAATTAAACAGGGATTACCTACTCCTAATCTTTGCAGACCTAGAATTTGAATCTTGTCAGCTCAGCATTGACAGGAAATCACAAGAAAACAGGTTCACATTAAGGAAAGGGGCCAGGGGGAAAATAACCCCAAGTTTCAGTAGAATCTTTTGTACTAACTACAGCTATAATGTTCTATGGTCATCAGACATTCAATAATCTAAAAGCTCAGTTATGTTTATTAGATTTTACTAACTAAGGTAGGCAGTCAGTGGAACTATTTTAGAAAGAGTAGCACCTTCAAGGTGAACTTTTGATGTTGTTATTTTTGTTCTTTTAACTGAAAAAAAAAAAGTCTGGTTCTCAGGATTCTCTGCCCTTTCAACGGTTGTGGGGAGTCTTGTTACCTCCAAGTGTGCACAGACCCTTTTTTCTCTGCCATGGTTGGCCAACGCTAACCCTTCACTTTCTTGGTTAAAAAAATAAATGACTGAAGGAAGGGAGGAAATCCAGAATATTGGAAGATACCAAGAACTTCTTTGAAGTAACTGAGGCCATGGGCTGTGGAGAGAGACCTTCATGGCTCCAAATACTGCCTCCACCACTGACTAGTTCCAGGAACTTCTGGAAAGAATGAGAGCACAAGGTACAGCTTGGAACAGTAGAAAGACAGACATGTACATGGAGGAGTCATCCAGGTCCATTCAGGGAGGAGGGACATTTTGGGTGTTTCAAAGTTTCTTCAAGTCCATCCTCCTGCGTTTGTTGAGTCAATGCTCTGTGACTAGCCGCCTTCAGGTTTTCAAGATGGTTTCCCTGGTGTCTGGGGGAAAAGCATTCCACATAGGGGTGGGGGGGGCAAGCGAGCAGCAAATCAGCTTTAGGAGAGGGTCAACCTCATTGTTCCTTAATAAGTTAGCTTCTGGTTTATACATCAGCTTCCTATGTCTTTGGTTATCAAACACCTGTCTATAAGAAACTGATCTCTCATTTCTGGGTCTGTACGGACCAAATCTAACCGCTGGACCAGGCGGGCTGAGGACCAATGTGTGGACTGCAGAAACTTCATGCAACTACTGCTTCCCTGGGAGGTGGTCAGCCTACCCTGATGACAGCCTCCCTCTTACCAAGCTTCTTAACTGTAACAGATCTCAAGACATCTTGCAAATAAACAAGGGCCATCACTATACTTTGGAATATACTACTTAGCCAATACAAACAGGGTTTCTTTCTCTCTCGCTCTCTCTCTCTCTCTCTCTTTGTTTTTAAACCAAATTTGGTAGTCTGGCTTATCGCCCCCTCCTGCCCTCTGGCAGTTGCAACATATGTTAGCGGTTTGTTGTGGAGCATTGGATCTTTGGGGTTGATGATTTGTCGCTTGGGTCTATGTGGCAGAAGAGGTGGATTCCAAGAAACACATGTTTAAGAAATTCAGGAAGGAGCAAGGAAGTGGATATGATCATTGGCTAATTGGTTTGTTAGGCCAAAAATGCCTTTTGGTGCTCACCACAGCTCCAATGCCAATTCTTAAGTGGTGGTGACCTCCCTTGAGGTCACTGTGTGAATGACTATGATAAATGGCTGGTTTTGGAAGGTTAGGGATTTTTCTCTCTTTGCTTGTTCTCCCCCCCCCCCCCTTTGGTTGTTTGGGATCTTATTGAAAATCACAAACCAGAAAGAAAACAGCTGCCAAGATCAGTGGTGAACATTTCAAGAATCAGGTTACTGTGGCCTGTGGCTCTCAGCTCCACTTGAAGAAAATTCAGGTTGCTCTGGTGATCTCCCAGTACATTTTCCCTAAAATACACGCTTATCCTTGGTTTACCAGTGAGCAGGAGGTGGAAATGGGCAGAGGGGTCATCCTAAATAATGTGGCAAGATAAATATACATCCCTTCTCCTCCCCAACCACTCCCCCCACAACCCGCCCCAAGCCAGATAGTTGAGTCTATATGGGACTAACACTGAGTCAGATGCCTTGGAACAAAAGCAAATCCTAGAGGCTAAGGATCATGGTTTGGGGGGAAATTGAACAATTTCATAGGCAGGCTCCCAATGTACCTTAAATAAGTGATTCTGTGGCTCTTTGAGGTTAAGGCACTGGGTCAGCATGCAAGCAAGAGGATCTTCAGTGAGGTCAGCTGTTTTCACACAGACCAGGGTAGTAAAACAGCCTGAACCAAGAGTAAGGAGCCATGCTTTCTAAGGCTTGCTTATTCCTTCTTGCTAAACCGAGGAGGCTCAGCACATCAGTTTGCCTGTCTGGGCCTTGCTTGCCTCAGGTCGGATGAGAACATCCATGCTTTGATGCTAAGCTGTCCTTCTGTGTTCACCCAAATTCACCTGAAACATTCTCATCCCTACAAATGTCTTCATCGTTACCCTGGGGTGAGTCGCATGAAGCAAATTTCACACTGTGATCAAGCACGCCACGTTTTCCCACGTGATATGTTATCTAGTGGCAATAGAATCAATTTCTATTAAGTTGTGGCACAAGTACACCCAGAAGGGAAGGAGCCAGAATTGTGGAATGTTTAAAAAAATAATTTCTATTATAAACAGTGTCGCAAGTAGTGGCTAAAAATATATGGTGCAAAGAGGGGCCATTGTGACAGTTTTGGAGATTAATTTAGGGTCATTTGTATTTAACATTTTTTTTTTCCAACGCAAAAGATTTTTTTTTCTTTTTTTTTAACGTTTATTTATTTTTGAGACAGAGAGAAACAGAGCATGAACAGGGGAGGGTCAGAGAGAGAGGGAGACACAGAATCTGAAACAGGCTCCAGGCTCTGAGCTGTCAGCACAGAGCCCGATGCGGGGCTCGAACTCACGGACCGCGAGATCATGACCTGAGCCGAAGTCGGATGCTTAACCGACTGAGCCACCCAGGCACCCCCGCAAAAGATTTTTTAATGCACTTAAAACAATGCCTTCTTGAGAATGTGAAAATTCCTTAATTGTCACTCACATTACTCAGTTGCTTAGATTTGCCTATATGCCTGCAGGGCACGTAAACTCTAAATTAGTGAGGTCTAAATTAATGAGATGTTACTATACTTACTTTTGGAACGGGTCGAACCGTTTGGTAACTGTTGAATCACGCTGAGCTGGAGAAATAAATCTGGTATGATCCACGAGACTACATCTGAAGCAGAGATTCTTTTATTTAAAGATTCTAGGATATATAGAGTTAAATTTCAACCAAAATGAGATTTCCTGAGCTCTCGAATGCTAATATGTACTGCATTAGCCTCGAGATGGTAGGGTCCTTCATAACAAAATAGAACATTTGCCAAATCTGGTATCTTAAAACAGTAATGTAGACTCCAGCCTTCTGATTACATTCTTTGGATATTAAAATTTGGTTTGACCTAGATTCAAAGTGACTAGATTTTTTCCCCCCTGTAAATTTCAGGGAACTTCCATAGGAAGGCAGAGGAACTGTATCTAAATCTCTCTTTTAAAGACACTCGTAAAAATGCACTCAGAGCTAAAAGTTTCCACCCAAGGAAATGAACAAAACAAGTTGGATTCAAATGGCAACAACAGAAAAGAAAAGAAGAAGAAAATTCCACAATTAGCCTTCAATGTGGAAATATGTTCTAAATAATTTAAGTAATTGTGGTCAAATCAAGAACAGAAAGACCAAAGCTGCTCCGTTTTTGCAGGAGCGAGTTTTCAGTTTCTTTCCCGGGGCTCATCAGCATCATAAAACGTTAGTACTGGAAGAGTTCTGAGTGACCCTCTGTTCCAGGCCCCCCTTAAGAGAGGAAGAGGCCCGGGGAGGCAATGGGGTTGGCCAAGGTGGGGAGCCAAGTAGTGGTGGCCTGGGGACTCGAACTCAGCTCTCTCCAAACTCCCACACCACGAAACTGTGTCCTAACAGGCACTTACCAGGCATTTGTGGGATTGGATGAGTTTACCCTTTGAGTTCTTACTGGGAACCAAACCAACCAAAAATCATCCATTCCTTCTCGAAGGTGTCTTTTCTCCAGACACCTTTTCCCAGTCTGATTTCCCGGATTCAAGAAAAGATTGGGGAGAAGGGAGTTGAGCCGGGAAGAGGTTTTTCTCCACGCTGGAGGTTGCGCTGGGGGAGAAGGGGCAAGAGAAAGAGAAAGGGGTTTCTCAAATGGAGTTATGATTTAACGCTGAGTTTCTGAAACAAATTCTTCTGTGTTTTCATAAGACTGGTAGCTAAGTCTGCATTCTCTATTTTTTAAAAAAAATTTTTTTTCAACGTTTTTTATTTATTTTTGGGACAGAGAGAGACAGAGCATGAACGGGGGAGGGGCAGAGAGAGAGGGAGACACAGAATCGGAAACAGGCTCCAGGCTCCGAGCCATCAGCCCAGAGCCTGACGCGGGGCTCGAACTCACGGACCGCGAGAACGTGACCTGGCTGAAGTCGGACGCTTAACGGACTGAGCCACCCAGGCGCCCCGAGCATTCTCTATTTTTGAGGGAGTTAAAAGTCGTGCTACGTAGAACAGAGTGGGTACTGGCTAATTGTTGAATGAATTCATGAATATGTGAGGGAAAAGGTGCTATGTGTTTCCTGTACAATATCTTGTTGAAATCCCTCTAGCTCTCTGGAAGGGGCCATCAACCCCGGTTTCCTGAAGGAGGACGCTGATGCTCAGAGAACACAATGGCCAGCCCGACGTGTTAAACAGCTCCTTTGTATACCCGATGCTTTCTCCGCCTGCTTCTTCGTGAAAGAATGCCAGTCTTCCCATGAACCTCTTGGTTCCTTTATGAAATTTTTTTATTTGGGAGGAGAGAGGAAAAAGATAGGCCTCTAACGCATGGCTGAAACCGCAGATGAATAGGAAAAATCAAAATGGCTTTGGGTTGGCCGCTGCCAAACGGCACTGAACAAAAGAAGTCGCATTTCCAGTTGGAAGGAGAGGAGGGTGAAAATGGATGACAGCTCAAATGCTTTGTGATTTGTAACTGCTTTACTTAATCCTGTTTCCAATTTAATAGTACACTCCAGGTCGACAGAGTCCTGCATTCAAAGAGACTTTGTGGTGTCTATATAATGGGACTGGTATTGAGTTCCTGAGTTCCCTTCTCTGAAGAACCCAGCATAGCTCCATGGCCGCTTTCTTCCAGTGAGAGGAGAAGAGCAACTCCGTTTATCCCCATATGCCTTGTGTCCGTCTCCAGGAATGACATCGCCTCTCACTGAGGATACTTCAACTGATGGAGAAGGTCGGGAAGAATGGCCAGCGTCGCCCTTTCCTGGACCCTGCTCCATCTCCAAAATGAGCTTTTTACATGGTAAATGATTCACTTACCAGGTAAAGTAAACACAGAAACATTGTCAAATTAAAATGGGGCGAGTTTAGATTCGGAGTGACACGGAGCAAACAGCCCGGCTGGGCCTATCAGGCCCTGTGGGACATGGGTGTGCCTGGATGAGATTGGCTCCAATTAGCCTCAGCGGGGAAGGGCTTGCAACGTGGCAAGTCTGCTCCACTGGAGCCTAAACTGTTCAGCCCTGGAGAGCAGAAAGGCGGAGATGCAGAGATGGGAAGATATCCGATTGCAGCACAAGAACACAGCTTCACTTCTTAAAACTCTGGAAATCATACTCTGAAGAGCTGAGACCCTCCAGGTGAATCCTGTCTTTCTAAACACGAGGAAACTGAGGCTCAGGGAAGCTTGGAGGCTTGGCCAAGGTCCCAGAACAATTAGCATCTGAGCCAAGTCTTAGACCCAGGTGTCTTTGTTATCATGAGTTGGGAGGGAGGGTGTCTACCTTCTGGCATTCAAAGCAAGAATCATCTAGGAGAGTAGGAAACACATCTGACTTATTCACCAAAGTACTGGGCGCATAGAAGATGCTCAAGAGATATTTGGAGAATGGGGGTGCCTGAATGGCTCAGTTGGTTGGGCATCCAACTCTTGATGTGGGCTCAAGTTCTGATCTCAGAGCGGTGGGATCAGGCCCCGCGTCCCCTGCTGAGTGTAGAGCCTGCTTAAGATTTTCTCTCTCTCTTTCCCTCTGCCCCTCTCCCTCTCTCTAAAAATAAAAATTTTTAATGAAAAATTAATAAAGATTGGAAGAATAAAATGAAGAAATCTAGATCTAAATATTGATGAGGTCCGAAGATAAAACCCACCCAAAACTTTGGATTATACCCAGTGTGAGCCATGAGCTGGTTCCCAGGATGTAGGCTGGAAATTACATTCTGAGCCTGGATTAGGCATATCCCAAAGAGAATCTAGTATCAAAACGTTGTGTTGATCGAGTATAAAGGTCAAACCCTTTTCTCTAGCTCATGGTGTTATAAAGGTTAAATGAGTCCATAGCAAGTACCTAGTGGAGAGTTCGTGGTGATGATGGCAATCATGATGATGATGATGAACTTTGTGCTATATCAGATAGAAGCCCTTGGCTTGAAGTTCCTTTCAAGCTTTGGGAGCCTGTCTGACTCAACCATAGTCGTTTTTTTTTTTTTTCGTAAGTAGAACTAGGACAGATATATTCTTTTAAAAAAAAAAATACAAGAAAAGAAAGATGTTGGGCCTCCACTCCAGACTTTCTTACAATTTATGGCGAGTGTAGGTGAACAAGAAGTGAGAAGGCAGAGACTATTCAGAATTACTTCCAAATGTGGTGAACTTAGGGCAAGAGGCATGTGGGGTTCTTGCCATATCCTTCCATGTCACATAGAATGAGAGATCAAAATTGTGTTTATCATGTCACTTCTCTGCTCAAAAACCCTCGGTGGCTCTCCACTATCTCTCCAGAATGATACAAAGCACACAAGTTCATTAGCCTGGTGTTCACAGGTGTCTTCAGTCTTACCTTGACCAGTTCCCGTGATCCACATGGAATGTGTGCTATAGCCTGGACCCACCTGCCGTTGCCTGAACTCATCTTGCAACCTCTACCTTCCCATTTGCCTCTTTTCCCACAGTCCTTCCAATTCTTTAAGTTCCAGCTGGTCTCTACAACCAGTGGGAAGATCCCTCATTCTTTTGGACTTTGAGTGGTGATTTGACTTGTTTTGTTGCTGAGGCTTTGTACGGCTGCCTTATTTTGTGATCTTTGAGGTCATCGCTCACACCAAACTATACACTCTGAGGTTAGGGACCATTCCTGTTTTCCACGGGTAAGGGTTCATATTTACTTGTGGAAGGAATGATGGAATGATGGTCGGACAAGAAGCCCCAGCTTCTCACAGATTGAGGGGATTACCGGCATAGGGTGTTAACAGCAAGGACTCCGGCTACAGTTCCCCACTTGATTCTGGCAAGAGAAGATGGCCACTCTGCCAGGGGAGCACTAGCAGTGTGGAAGGATTTGCATCCCCTGGTGTTGCCCCAGTGAAAGAAGGAAGGCGACGCGAGGTATTTGATGCCCTGGATCTGCTCAGCGCTGCATTCCTAGATGGCCCGCCGAGCGCCTGGGGGTTCTCGAAGGGCTTTCCTCAGCTGGAGTCTTGAGCTCACTGACTTAAAAGATTGCAAGACCCAAGGCTCTCCCAGCAAGGTGCTCTTTCTATTCACCGTCAAATGACTGACCAGCCACTGCAACAGCACCGGGTGTGCATCTATGGGTGTGCGTGAGAGAGGGATTACATACGCGCTCATGTGAGAAGGATTTGCAGGAGCTGTGATATTTTCACTGGAACCTGGCTACATGATGAGGACTGAGAAATGGCAGGCACATGGAGGCAGGACTGTACAGACATGTTTAGGCTCAGGGAGTAGCCTAGTTTGGCTAGAGTTTCACACTGAAGAAGAGTGAACATTTGAAATGCAAGAGTGGGGTCACATTAGAGAGAACTTAGGAGACAGGTCTGAGGCTTTGAATTCCAAGGAAGGGAAGGCAGAGCAAGATGGCAGGAGGGTCTAGACTAGGGATGGCAAGCAGGTTTTGACGCCCGTCCCAGAAGTTAACCTCTCTGTGTGATGGTTTATTCACAAAATGGGGTATGGTACTTTTTTTATACGATCATCAAGAAGGTTCGATTATTCAGTGTGTGTAAAATTACCCGTTGTGAAATGGATGGTAAACAAATCTGGCAAATTGTGGGCCCTATTTTCCAAAAAAGGTAAGAAGATAGGTTTTACTAACTATAGAGCAATCAACACGATGGGGCTCTCGGGCAAGACTCTAGATCACACTATTGAGAACTTGGTTTGTGAGCATGAGATAAAGAGTCTGAAGGAGTCGGCAAGGGTTCCCTGAGAACTCTTCGTGGAAGTATAACGTCATTCCCTTTTTGTAAAGGTTTCCTGACTCAGAAAATGCAACACAAGTAGCGTGCCTATATTTCGGTGAGGCAACTTGCTAGGTTCTTCTTCATAACAGGCTGATGAACAAGACGGAGGAGAGTAAGCAGGACAACGTATTTGGCTGATTTTAAAACATGCCTTCAAAGCGGTGTTATCAATCAAAGTGATGTCAATCTGCATGCAGATGGTCTAAGGCATGATCCACTCTAACATCAACAAAGAACTTAGAAGAATAGGTAGAAGGTTTGCTTATTGAATATGCAATGGTGAAGAGCTTGGGAGTGAAATATATGTTAAGTAATAGGACCAAGATTTTTAAAATTCTATTATTTAGAGGCTGCTACAGTTTTTAGGTTTTGACAATAAACACTGTTTATTTCATGATGAGTTTTCAGAACACTATTATCCATGCATCTAAATCACTAACACACTCTCCTCTCTCTCTCTCTCTCTCTCTCTCTCTCTCTCTCTCTCTCTCTCTCTCGGCTTCCTAAATTTCTATGAATATTCTGTTCCTCTGGCACTGAACCAGCACCATAGGAATGGAACAAAGACGGAGCCCTCCTTCTCAAAGACCAAGCTGTAAAATTAGCAAAGGAATAAAAAACAGCTGGCGAAATATGATAGCTGTTATTCCGAGCCCATGAACCTGAAAAGATAGTTTATTTTAGAAGACAAACAAAATCTGCCTTCTGTTTGATCTGGGACAGCATCCGCCGTCAGAAGCAGTCCGTTCACATTTAGTTACTCAGGAGGTTTGGGACACGAAGTACAGGCGCTATAAACAAAGAACAGAAAGGATCGGTTTCCATCTTAATTTGACAGTAAACAGTACTAATTTGACTCTGCAGCTGTTTATCGATACCCAGGGAAAAAAAAAAGTTGCAATTCAATAGAGAGAACAGTAGCCAGTGTGTTGAGGCAGAATTGTTCGTAAGATGGCAGGAGCCAGGCTGTCTTGAATCTCCTGATGTTAGAAGAACACAATGTAAATTGCCACACGGTGCGGTTTTCATCTGGCAACACGGCCAGCAATGAGAGCCTATAGTTTTTAGCCTTCGTATAAGGTTCCCTGTAGTGGCTTCATCTTGACTTGCCTTGGAACTACCAATGGATTCCCTGTCCGTTGTGTAATATTTTACAGAAAATAGGTCTAGCCCAAGGCAAAATTCTTCATTCGCTCACTCACTCATTTCATAATGGTTATGAAGTGCCAAATGCTGGGCGGCATAGTGGAGATAAAAGGACGAATATTATTCATGCCTACTTGACCTTTACTTTCTAGCTATAGAGAAACCTGCAAACAAAGAATCATGAAACGATAAGGCAAGCCAGGAGAATATCCTGGCTAATCAAAGAATCTGTTTAGGTGAGTTCTTGTGTGTATAATCCATGGATTGGTCATACAGAACTTGGCCATGGTATCATAGACTGGATTTGAAAGCTATCACCTACATAGCTCATTCATTCATGCATGCATTCATTCATTCATTCATTCATTCATTCATTCATTGTATTCTGGGTGATTCTGACAAGGATTAATACACCAGACACCTTGGGGAGTACTTTTCATGCATCATCTTCGTCAACCTTCACCACCATATTATAGAGTAGCATGATTGTCAACATCCGTTTGGCAAATAAAGAGGCTATGGTGTGGTGGTTCTGTTTCTTGCCTGTGGCGATGAAGCTACTAAGCGGAGAAGCCAGGAACAGAATCCCAGTTTAGTAGACTCCGAATTTTGTGCTCTTTATAATAATGCTTCCATTTAAGATGCGTAGAGGTTGTGAATCCCAGTGGCTCGCCATGGCCACCCAGTTTCATTGTCATACAGTTTTGAAACAGCATAGGTATTCCAATGAATCCAACATGTGCCCTAGTAATTTCTTACAATTTCTATCTCAAGCCTGTTCCTGTAATATTAAACTGCCACCTCGAGATGATACTTTGGGTCTTCTTTTAGAATACGTGGGATAGTATGCTTCGGTTTTTTAAAACATCTTTGTGGAGCCCTTACCATGTGCCGGGACTGAATGCGGGCTTTGTCATACCCGAGAGCCATAAGGTCCGTCAAGACATTGTCTCTGACATTATCCTGATTCTTTACCAGGAACGGCCGCCTGCCTTCCCAACACAAAATCTAAAACAAAAACAATCCCACAGCAGTTTAAATAATTTTGAAGACATTTACCCTTTGCCATCAAACCAGAGAGAATAGTAAGAGCGAACAGCTATCAGAAGAAAAAAAAACATCCTGTCATACGTTCGGTTTAGTAAGAACATGCCATTTTACTACTTACGTTTTAATTTAGCTTCCTTTCAGATGCAATTAAATCTTCATCATGAGGTCATCTCTGGCCTGGCCCAATAGAACATTCTATTTAGAAAATGGAACACTCGGTGCAGCCAGCATCGCTCCATTTCACTTAAAAAAAAAAAAAAATAGAAGCAGTGGACTTGTGACTCGCAGATTATTGCCCACCGTTGGTTCGCCTATGTTCTGATGCACAGTAGACACAGAGATCTGGATGACAAAGGAAAAGTACACACGGATTTGGTAAAGGGGCAGAATTCGCTCCTTTATTATATGCTCTTTCTTTAGGACACTTATCATTTGTCGAACACTGAAAAACACAGGGGAGGCAGAGTTCTGAGCATCCTCAGAGGGGGATGCACTGTGAAATTCAGCTGGACTCCATTTTGCACCAACGCTCTGTTGCTCGTGTCACCCGAGCGCTACAACCCACTGGGGCTTTTCTGGGAAATTTGCTATTAATCTCCATTACACTGAAAATTTGGAGCATTCAATACAAACAATGGCTCCGCAGATACGTAAAACTGTACTTTACAGTCCTCCGTCCACCGGAAGCAAGGCACCTGACCCCACTGCCTTAAGCAAATAATACGTATGTTATTTCATACCTGCAATTTCAGACCCAGATATGGCTACAGCCAGGGGGAGAAGATACCATTTCTTCCTTATGCCCCCTTTTAAAATCAAGGAAACCTTTCCCCCAAGCCCCAGGGGGATCTCGCCTCACTTCTCAACGGTCAGAATTGCATTACATGCCCTGACTTCCAGGAGTCGCCAGCAAGGAGAATGGAGCCACCTTAGGAGGCGGCTTTATTTGGCCCGGCCAAAGATACCTAATTGAGATTGAATTGCATCCGAAAGGAAGATCAATTAAAATATAAGTAGGAAAATGGCATATTCTTACTACACTGGACACATGACAGGATCCTTATCCCCTTAGGCCAATCAGAGACTATCCCCTAAAGTGCACACCTGAGTGCAAGACGTAGATACCTGAACAAAGTTGGGGTTGTGTCACTGAGTGGTTGGGTGAGTGGCTGTTTAGGTAGGCAGCCAGCAGTATCTGCTACGAGCCATCAGGCCTGGCCTGTCCAACCTTCAAACAGCCTTGTGTGAAAGCAAGTCAGGTATCACAACCTCCAACAAGCAGAAGAGAAAACCAAACATTTCAGTCTCTGCTCAAGGCCACCTGGAAGTAAACGGCAAACCGAAGATTCCAGCAAAGTCTTCCGTCCTGAGTCGGCTGCGTTTTGCGTTCGTTGTCTCCTTGATGTCGGCATAATCCGTGACGTTCCCTCCCACTGGGGCCCCGTATCCTCTTTCCTGGGGTCTGACTTCGGCTAGGATTTGTCTTCTCACAGTGATGGACGTGCAGCCAGTACTCAGAAAACATTTACCCTGCCAGGCACCGCGCTCCACCATTAGTCCCTCAAAACCCCAAATCGCATACGAAATGTGAAAAGATGGGGTCCGATCCCAAGCAATTGATTCTAGAATCATGTTCTTAACCACTACACTCTTCCTGTCTGTTGTGAGGGCAGCGGGCTGGGCTGGGGTTAATTCAACACTGCACAAGCCAATGAGGGCTTTTGGATGGGGGCTGATTTACAAGGGCAGACCATGTGCCCTTGGAGCCCACTGCCATGTGGGATGATAGGAGAAGGCTAGCATCGAATCTAGTTACTCCCAGTTACAGGCTATTAGATCATGGTAAGAAAATATTCCAACTGAGCCTCAACTTTTTTATCTGCACAAGGGAGATAGAAGTAATTCCTATTTCACAGCTTTGTTGTTACCAAGGTTAGGGAAGAAACTGTGCAGAAATACTCTGTAAGTGGCAGAACATTCTGACGATCATTTTCTATTATATTAGTTAGTAATTATTCGGATCATTATTGGCATCATCTGTTTTCAGAGGTTAGGGTGATCCGTGCACATGACTCACCTTCTCTGCCCTCTGACGTAGTCAGGGGGGCGAGCAGTGAGAAGCCGTGAAGGGATACTGATGGCTGCAGTCTCGCAGGTGGCTGAGGACTGTCATCAGCTTACTCCTGCTCGGGATCCTGATGTTCTCCGTAGGCGCTTTGCTCTCCACCACCCCTCCCCTCCTCCCAGGATGTCTTCGTCACCTCTCTCGCGGGTCCCCACGTGCTTCACCTCTTGCCCTCAAAGCTGTAAAATGCTCTCCCCGTCTTGTGGTTTTTTTTCTCTAGGTGGCAGAGAAGGGTGAGGTTGTACACGACACTAACAGAATCAATGAATCCACATAAATCATAATACAGGCAAATTTTGGTACAGGGCACAGTCCTGTGTAAGCTGAGCTTTTGCTCATTGGAGCTGGTTTTGCATGTGCTGCAGAAGACACAGGCCAGAGTGGAGACAGCCGGTCTCCCAGGGGCAGTACGAGGTGGGCCAGTGGGATGTCACAGTTGGAAGAGACCCTGGTGACCACCTAAACCCTCCTGTCCCAGGTGTTAATGGATGTGACCCAGAAAGAGAATCCATACTCACACTTGTTTCCCAAGCACAGAGCTAAACACAGTTAAACAGGCTTCTTTACCCATGGTTGGATCCAAAGGACGCTGATTAATCCCGTATTATTTTATATTTGGGGAAACCGAGGTTCACAGAAGTTAAATGAGTGGCTCCAGCTAGCCAGAGGAAGAAGGAGGCTCCTAATTCACCATGCTCTGTGTTAGGTGGTTCTCGATCTCGAGGTACATCAGCATTCCCTGGAGGGCTTGTTGAAACAGACATGTCTGGGTCCCACCCCCCTGAGTTTCTGAGTCAGGAGGTCTAGGGAGGGGCCCAAGAACGTGCATTTCTCATGCCCTCCCAGGTGATGCTCTTGCTGCTGGCCTGGGGCTCACACTTTGAGAACCGTGCTGTGCATTGCTTGACTCTCCGGAAGAGAGATGGCAGAAGGCAGATGCGTCAGGTTTCTGATCTGAGGACAGGGGCGACGTCCTGGACACTGAAGCAGCCTTAGCCCTTGACAGAGTAAGCAGTTGCCTTCATGATGTGACTCACGGGGCACTCGGAGACCGGCTCAGCCTTCCGTGAAGGCTCCCACCCTCTCTGAAATTCTCCCCCGACCCTTTGCCACCCTCCCCGGGATCCTACCAATTAGAGATTCATCACCATTTTCTGTTGGTTTGTTTTTGCCTTAAGTTGCTCTTTGACGATATAAATATTCCTGGCAGGGTTGAGAAAGAGTATTAGTCACGTACATGTAAGATTTAGTTAAACCCGATCCCCCTTTGTACTTAGCTGAGAATACTCTCATGAGAGAAGGGGAGTTTTGATGGGGCCGGGTTCGAGAAACTGCAGGAGGAACACTTATTTTTGGACGATGGAGGCTACCTTAAAGTGGGTTGCGCGATGCTTGGTGAGTGAGTGTGCCCAGGAGGCGGTATGCCACTTGGGGTCACTGCTCCTTCTTGCTGTGTAGCATTATCCTCAGTCTCACCGGCCACTGAACCAGGGTGGGGCGAAGGAGGGGACAGAGAATGCAGATTTTCCTTTTGGATCACAAAGGCTCGTCCTCATTCAAATATGGGAATCAATCGAAGGTGGTGGCATAGACCCAAGACTCCCAGGGCCCCTGTTGACCGACAGGACTCCCTCTGGTGACAGAACCCCAGATCTGGTAACGGAGCCGGAGTGCTGGGTGGTCTGTGCCCTGCTGTGCCCTCTGTTCGTGGGAACATCTGCTCTCCTCTTAGCTGAATTCTATTTACCCAAGTGTCTTGGTTTATTCTTTTGCACTGTAACAAAGACCACGCAGCCTCTGACTCCAGCTGCCTCGCTGTAGCTCCCTCTGGATCTTTCTCTCTTTCTTCCTCTTGCCAGCCTCTCCATCTCTCTCTGTTTCTAGTCTCCCTCTCTCTTCCCATGGAAGGAGATGCGAGGAAACTTTTCTGGACACATCTAAATGGCCAGCACCTGCACTAAAACTTTACCAATTTTCAGGGGACGTCATTGGCAGAGAATGCCCCCAAAATGGTACCTCTCAAAGTCATGACTCTTTGGTGGCTGTGACTGGTGCCTTCCATAGTTCCTGCTTCTGACTAATAAGGAAGACTGAGGGTGGTGAAGAGTAGAGCCCCCTTCAGCAGGCCCAATATCAGGGACAATTGCAATCCCCTTTCAACTTCTCCTCTGTCACTCCAGGGCAAAGGCAGCTGCTCGTAGGGTCGACCCTAACTAAGTAACAGACAGAAGGGAATTTCAGAACCTGGAATGCTGGTTGGGGAAATCAACCTCTGGTTGAGGTCACAGATTTGGGGCTGCCCAGAGTTTTCAGAATACCTGTCTCACGCTGTATCTGGGGCAGTGATCTCTGGAGGGCAATTGACCTGCTACCCTAGTCACTGAGACTTCTGGATCCCCCCAAGGACAGTTCCAAGGCCATCTTCTCCCCCAAATTCCTGTCTTTTGTTCGTGAATCACAGGGCTGTGCACAGCAAGGACCAACAGCCGTGGAGAAGTGTGGAAATCATTTACTACAAGTCCCCCAGAGGAATGCAGAATTTCGGATCAAAGTTAGAACGGACCCGTCAGGCAGTATTTATCCTCCCCTTTCTGAGTTCTGATGACTGACATTGTTCTGTTTTTATTACTGGCCCTTGGAAGCAATTGTTTTAGAAAAATATTGTCTAGACCTGAAATTGAGTGAATATGACATTAATTACAGAGGCTTTCCTCTGAGTGTCTCTTTGCCAGCTGTGTTCTCTGCGCGGGAGCTGCTGGGGGCTCGCAGGGGATACGGATGGTGAAGGGAAGGAACCGCCACATAGCAGGCCTGCTGTAGGCCAAGTTCTGGGCTCTGCCTTTACCGTGCGGTCCTTCATTTCACCCTCTCAACAACCCGGTGCAGTTGGTACCATTTACCCTGTTTGACAGCTATGGAAACCGAGGCACGAGAAAGTTAAATACCACGCTCAGGAAGACACAAGACAAAAAGGTGCCGTCAGGATTCACATCCAGGTCTCTGGGCTCTGACACGGACGGTCTTTTCATTCCCTCCAGCCCATCACAGCTAGGTAGCTTGGAATGAGACAGCTCCATGTAGAATGGATTCGCTTAAGATAATAATTCCTTTGTACGGATTTTTAAGGGAGTGTTCTTCAGCTGCAAAGCTTTCAATTTTTTCTTAATGTTTATGTATTTATTTTGAGAGAAAGAGAGAGAGTGAGGGAGTGAGCAGGGGAGGGGCAGAGAGGGAGGGAGAGACAGAATTCCAAGCAGGCTCAGAGCCCGACGGAGGGGCTTGAACTCACAAACTGCGAGATCATGACCTGAGCTGAAAGCAAGAGTCAGATACTTAACTGACAGCCACCCAGGTGTCCCTTCAACCGCAAAGCTTACTCTATTACTAGGGTATAGCATCAGTATAGTTGGTTATGATGACCAGCATCAAAAAAGAAGGAGAAGAAGAAGGAGGAGGAGGAAGAGGAGGAAAAGGAGGAGAAAACTTGTTTTTTAATAATATACTGAGCGCGTACAAGTATGTCAATAGGCCAGGTATTGTGGGCCTAATGCTTATACGATTTGTGGGGCCCTATTTATGAAAAAGGGCACAGAATGGTTTTAGAATAAAAACAAAACCGTAAGACGCTGCTAATTTTAAAAAGCTGACCACAAACCTCGCAAAATCCAGAAAACAACATGATATTTTCATGAATTGTTTGACACGTCCTGTAACACGAGTTTTCCCACATTTGTCGGCTGCACGCCTTTTGATCTTTTTAAATAATTGCAACATTATTATGTAATTGTCTATTGAAGGAAACAGATCATTTGATCCCAACTTCCGTGTGATCGGAAAAAAAATTTTTTTTTAATTTTTAAATTTTTTTTTTAACGTTTATTTATTTTTGAGACAGAGAGAGACAGAGCATGAACGGGGGAGGGGCAGAGAGAGAGGGAGACACAGAATCTGAAACAGGCTCCAGGCTCTGGGCTGTCAGCACAGAGCCCGACGCGGGGCTCGAACTCACGGACCGCGAGATCATGACCTGAGCCGAAGTCGGACGCTTAACCGACCAAGCCACCCAGGCGCCCCTTAAATTTTTGATAGAAAGTAAAGTGTTCTTCGGCTTCACAACTTTGTAATTAATAGTGTCATTCAACATTTTAAGACTATCATCAGGTTTGGGAAGATCTGTCGAATGCCTTTCGTATACGAGCTGTAAGACCGGGTAGACTTTTCCATAGACTAGCTTCTGGCTTCACGCATCTCCAAACCGTTTCTCCCCCACAATTTCACACATTCGGTGACGGGTGCCCTGGGACATGCTCATCTAGCACGAGGACAGCTATGCCTGCGCCTTTGTGTCACAGTCACAACACCAGTGGGGCAGTACAGTGGGTGGTTGGACTAGGAATGATTCGTGTGCATCATTCCCATCTTGGGAAGGCTGGCAATCACATAACCATGAAGAGACGTGGCCGTGATAGCTTCTATCTATCTCTACCTATGTCCCAGTAAACTCAAACTAGATATATCGCCTAGTCCCCAGCTCAGCTTCTGTTTAATCGGATTCACAAAATTCCCACATCCCTTCTGGCACCATCCAGCACATGGAGAAGATCGGTGGAGGGAAAGCTGGAATGGAAAGAGACGATGGCCTCCATATCTTGTTTGTGCAAACATTGCTAAAACATATAACCATATGAACACATGACCGGGGCTCCTTCCAAGGCTTCGTGCAAGCGAGAGAATCTGAAGCTTAAATTTCACTAGCTTCACGGAAAATCTTTTTTTCTCACATGTGTGTGTCCCGGGAGCATCTCCACTACAGACATAAAGATGATATTACTAACGGGAACACGTCTTTTCCCCTCTGTGCTGGGGTGACAGAAGGGTTGAGAGCCAGAGCTTTGGAGTTTATAAAATGGCAATCTTGGTGTTCTGCGGCTGGTGCTCTTTCTAGTACAAGTGTTGGCAAACATTTTCTTTTCTTTTCTTTTTATTTGAGAGAGAGAAAGGGAGAGAGAGAGAGAAAGAGAAAGTGCATGAGTGGGGGTGGGGAGGGGCAGAGGTAAAGACAGAGAGGAAGAGAGAGAATCTGAATCTTAACCAGGTTCCATGCTCAGTGCCAGGGCAGAGACTGAGTCGGGGTTCAATCCAAAGGTTTTTTCTTTTTTCTATTTTTATTTTTAAAAAATGTTTAACGTTTATTGAGTTTTGAAAGAGAGACAGAGAGTGAGCTGGGGAGGAGAATAGAGAGATGGAGATAAAATCTGAAGCAGGCTCCAGGCTCTGAGCTGTCAGCACAGAGCCAGATGGGGGGCTTGAACTCACGAGCCATGAGACCATGACCTGAGCTGAAATCAGACACTTAACAGACTGAGCTACCCAGGAGCCCCAATCCAAACTTTTTCTATAAAGAATGAGAGAGTAAGTATTTCACCCTTTGTGGACCTTGGGATCTTGGTGGTAGCCACTCAACTCTGTCTTTGTAGGGTCGAAGCAAACCTAGACATTATGTAAACAAATAGCACGCCAAGTTCCAAGATAACTGTATTTAGAAGACAGGGATGGTTTGCTGACCCCTGTTCTAGCACATCTCCCTTGAGCTGCAAGTTTTCTGTATCGAAGACAGAGAGGCACTGAAGGAGGAGGTGTGGCCTTCACTACCACTACATGGGGCAGAATCGCTTCCGGAAGCCACCAGAAGCCTTTTGGTGACGTAGGGGCAGGAGGGGTTTGAAGGAAGAAAGGGAGGCGGCTTGTGAGAAGGACAAGATCGAGGACCTTTTAGGTACACAAATTGTGTTTGCTGCTTCTTCCTCCCAGTTTTCAGTCACACATGCTCCAACATCTAGAAGCAGACATATGGCTCTTTTAATCTGACTTGGGCCACCCCGCCGGGTGTAATGGAAATACTTGGTCCGTTGAATCTGTTTTCTCTCTGAGTTGTTTTTTTTTTTTTTTAAATTTTTTTTTTAACGTTTATTTATTTTTGAGACAGAGAGAGACAGAGCATGAACAGGGGAGGGTCAGAGAGAGAGGGAGACACAGAATCTGAAACAGGCTCCAGGCTCTGAGCGGTCAGCACAGAGCCCGACGCGGGGCTCGAACTCACGGACTGAGAGATCATGACCCGAGCCGAAGTCGGCCGCTTAACCGACTGAGCCACCCAGGTGCCCCTGTCTCTGAGTTTTTGAGAGCTACGGTAACCCTTCTGGCACTGACCCTTGCCATTCAGATCTGCCGCCACTGGCCCATGCCTATTTCGACAGCCTATGTGTTGGCATTACCAACCATCTTAACTTCCCTGGGTTGGAATATTAGAATGATTAAGGTAAGGTTTCTGTATTTATCTTTTTGAAGAGAGGCCTTGTAAGAAAAACACAGAAACTATTCTTTTTTTTTTTGCTTTGGAAACTTCAAACTATTTCACCAAATCACAGTGATTATTGTATACTTCAGAGTTAAAATTAGGAATAAATTTTAGTATTACTTTCCCTCTCTCTCTTCTCTTCCCTCTCATTTTAACTGAGTTATAAGAAAGGACTTGATTAAATAAAGTGGAAGGCATCATGTTGTAATTTAAAGCATTTTGGAGTTCAGTTTTCCTCATATATACATGTCTTTATTATATTATATTTCCACTCCCCTAATTAGATGTTTAACATCAGTAACAGATGCATATATTACGTCTAACGCACACTGAAGGGATAATGTCCAATATTAGTCCAGGGAGCTAGCTAATGTTCAACATGAACAGTATAAAAATATTTTATTTAACCCTTCAGGTATGAACAGCTTCATCTCCCAACCTTACCAAGGAAAATAAGTGACACTGCATTTTATTTCAGTTTTGGCACAAAGAGTAAGCCTTGGCTAATGATGAGTTCATTCACTAGAAAAAGTTAGTGACTGTCATTTTTACAAATGCAAAGTATTTGTGTTTTGGTTTTTATTTTTTTGTAATCACTTCCCTGGGAATTATTTGAGAAGATGTCATATTTCTTCTTTGAACTATATAGGACCTATCAGAAAGGATGGGTCCCGAGTTGCATTTTCCATAAGTGGTAAAGTTGGGACAGTCTGATTGTTGGTGCTTTATTGGAAGACGTTCCCCCATGGTGAGCGAGTTGGGATTTAGTGTTGGTTCTTCCATAGCATGGGGTACTGAAGGCTAAAAAGCAGAGCTTCTGAGTCAACCTGAACGAGGTCAGCATCCACTCTGATGGTATGAATTTGGGCAGTAAATTAATCTCTAGAATCTCTGGTTTTCATGTGTGATTGGGAACAGTAATACTCAATTCTTTTAGAGTTAAATGAGATTATAATATCAGAGCATTTCATAAGCTGTAACTGACCTAGTTAGGTTAGATATCTTTTCTCTACCTCAATTTCTGGAAATAATGGTCACTGACTTTGGATATATGCCTTTGAATTACCCGGATAGCTCTTGAGGCTCTGACAGAACCCAGATTAATAAAATCTAACAAATAATTGAAAAAATCAGACCGTTTGGGTCTGAGATCATTGAACTGTATCCCACACCCAAAGCGGGCACAAGTGAGCCAGAAATCTTAGCTGTCCACCCAACAGCGTTTCATTTGTGTGTGGAAATTTGGTAAGAGAGAGTGAAGGATTGTGTGACAAGAGATTATATTTTCACAGCTCTTTCATATTACGTTTTATGGAGCTCTTCGTATATGTTACTGATTTTATTCTCTTGGCCAGTCTGGAAGATTTTCCCAGCTTCAAAAAGATTCCCCCCACTTGCAAAATTTCCCACAGAAGTGGCAGAATCAAGACTCGCTCCCCCATCTTCAGACTCCAACTCACTCCCGGTCTCCAAACTCATGTTAATCCACTGCCAGAAGATGCTCCGTCAGGCGTTGCTTGCCTCTGAGCAGACTGGTGAGGGCAGGAGGAGGGAGGACGTGACCTGCCCCCATACCGCCAGTCCTGGGACAGCTGGAGGATGGGACCCACACACTAGGCGGAGTTGCATCTGCAGTCTGAGAACCCAGGGTAAGTGGTTCTTGGGGCTGTGGCTCTCCAGAGGAGAACAATTTCCCCTCGAACTGGGGGACCAACCTGGGACTGCCAACTTTTTACTTTACTGAATGAGGTCATAAAAAGCAAAAACAAAACATCGGTCATCTCCAACCAATATCATCTCAATGAAAACATTTAACACCACCTCCAAAAAGGCGGAACATAATTCTCAGAAAAAAGGACAGCTCTCTCATGGACACTCCCCTCCCTCCCTGGCTGCCTTCCTTTCTTCCTTCCACCCTCTCCCTCCTTTCCTCTCTCTTTCTCTTGTTCTCTTTTGCCTTCCCATCTCAGGGCAGGCCAGCCCACGAGCAGACCTCTGAGAGCCAGAATCAAGCTCTCCATTGTCCCTGGGAGCACACACCTCTTCGTTTTGGTAGAGGCCCCTGGTTAGGAGTGAACTAAACCAACTGTGTGTTTCTTGGAGTCTCTGAGGTCTGTGTGTTTCCAAGAAATGTGAAGGATTAAAAATACTAGTGCACCATGATGCAAGAAGCATGCAGCAGAGCAGAGTCAGGCCACCAAGGTATTGAAATGTGCCCACAGAAAACAAAAGGGACCCACCTCTCCTCTTCCCAAAGGAGGTGCAAACAGCCCAACTGCCATAGAAAACACGAAGTCTGAGAACCGCCCAAGTGTTTGACAGCCCTGGAGGGTTCCCTGAGGAACAGTCTGGGTGGGTCCTGTCAGGAGAGGGTGGAGGCTGTGTTGCTTGGAGAACGGCGTTCTGAGTTGGACGTTCCCCTTTGCAGTGGGGAGATTGGGTTTCTCTCATGCAATCACTGTGGAGCATGAATCACTTCATTTCCTTTATGTTGCCCCACCCTCCTACCCACACCCCTCGACACACACTTAAACCTACCCCAAAGTTCCCAGAAACTCCCCACTTAAGCTCAGATCTTTGGTAGTCTGGACTATCTCTTGGGTTGGTTCCTCTGCCCCTAAGGGAGCGGGGAACGGAAGTTCACGGATTCATTCAGTCTTTGGTGAAAGCTGTTTGCATCCAACAAGCTCACTAACATGCTGTCCATGGGCCAGCATAAGTCAGCATTACCCGAGGGCTCATGAGAAGCGCCCCACTCCAGAACTACAGAATCAGAATCTGCATTTTAACAAGATCCCCAGATGATTCTAATGTACACCAGAGTCTGAGAAGTGCCACTCTAGCTGGGTGTTGACATGTCTCTGACACTGGCCTCTGCCCATGGCCGAAATGTAGCTGATAGTTTTAGTTCTTAGTTTTCAAAAAAACTAAAATCATAATTCCCACACAACTGTAGAGTGAGCACAAGTCAAGGATTTATTGAACCCAACCAGGAAGGCTGCAAGATGCTTAGGCTAGTTTCAAAGAGAATAAAAGAGACTGTAGTAATTACAGTCAATGCAAGAGATGGCTGAAAAAAAGAAACTTTAAATACAACAGTAGTTAATGTTCAACAGAACAATAAAAGCTTTGAAGTTATGTTTCCTATTAGGCAGGTAGAGCTTGCATTTCGCGCAGATAAAAATTATACATGATTTATCAATCTTCCATAAGTTAACATCTAACTTCACAACAGGTGGGCTCTTCATCAATATTAAATAGTAAGTCAAAAAGGCTATGTCCTCAAGGACAGAATCAGATAGTTCTTAGGAAGGCTTGTGAGACAACACTTTAGTATGACTCTGAAAGGGAACCAGCTAATCTTTTGTGCCATTTCCAGATTTTGGATAATCTTTCTTAACACGAAGTGGGACCAGAGGGGTGCTACCAGCTTCGCTGTGCCACAGATCACCTTCTCCAGGTTCCCAGAACACACATCCCGTTCTACAAGACTTCAATTCCCCTCATTGGAGACACTTCGGGATCAGAAAATAGATGCAGGTGCTGCCTCCAGAAAGAGCCATGAAGAACATGGATGGGGTCTACCTGGGACAGAAATGGGGGGGGGGGGGTGATGAGAGGCTTATGTATCGCTCTCCCTTTAGCCCACTGGCATGGAGTTCATCAGCTGGTTGACCACCGTCCTAAATGGCAGACAGAGCCCGCCTCTAGGAGGTTAAGAAGAAAGATGAGAAGGTGGGTTCAAGGAAAGAACAAGTTCTTGGATACTGGGTGGGGGGTGGGTGGGTAGGGGATAAGCCACAGTGAGCAGGTCTATGAGAGTTTTCCACACAAGCACTGGGATCAGCAGGTCACTTGAGTCTGAGGCCCATGGAAGGCTGACTGGTGAAGGTCTCTAGGGCCCAAAAAGTAAGGGAGATACAGAATTCATTCTTATACAGTCCATTCGGCCTTTATTGACCAACTGCTGTGTTGGCATTGGGTTACTGAGATGAATAAAAATCAAGTATCCCTCAGGGATGGTTCGGTCAAGCATTTTTAAAAAATTCTTTATTTTGATTTTTATTTTATTTGAGAGAGAGAAATTTCCAAGCAGGCTCCACTTTCAGCAAGGAGGCTGATGTCCCATGACCCTGGGACCATGACCTGAGCCGAAATCGAGAGCTGGGCACTCAACAGACTGAGCCACCCAGGCACCTCCAGTCAAGGCATTTTAACCTCGGTTTCATGAGGCTTCAGGGGTTCCCTAAAACCACAAGCATAACTTTGTGTCTATGTCAATTTTTCTGGGAGAGAGTCCACAACTTCTGTCAGATTTCCAAAGCGTTTGTGTCCCCAAACAGAATCCAATGACCAAGTAGGAACAAAATCTTAAGAAGAGGGCTCAAACTCACAAAATCTGCATTATTAGCACCAGAGGCCAACAAAGTGGGAAAACTAGTCAATATGGAATAAAAATAACGCCTATTTAGAAAGCTTCTTTACGGAGAGTCCACGGGCCTCCCAGAGTTAAACTGACCCACAGAACAATGGTGGCTTGCCTGACCTGCCTTTCCAGTTTACTGCTCCTTCTCACTGAAAGTGTGCAACACTTCCGGCTGTGTTTCTGGAGCCCCAGCCATCCTTCAGGGCCCAGCTCCTCCAGAGAAACTTCTAGAATTCTCTAGCTTTCAGAAGGCCATTTCTCCTCTGAATGCCTCTGGCCCTTGACCTGTCTTGCCCTATTAATGGCTTATGTCTTACTTTCTGTGCATCGTAAGCATTTTTAGAGCAGGGAATAGATTGGAGAAAGGTGTTATTCTTTTGTGTCCCATGGCAGCATTGTCACTGAATGGTGCTGTGATTTTGGCTTTTTTTTTTTTTTTTTTTTAACTTTTTGGTCTTGGGCGCCCTATATAGGAAAGAGGGCTGTCTTTCTGGGAGTCTCCTGACAGGAAAATAAGGAAGGCCACGGATACGAACCAAACGGCATGAGGCAAGAACAACTAGAAATCAATCCTACCTTGGTCTACTTACGGCCTCCATTTTACTCCATTTCTAACTTGAACCATTTCCTTTGCAAATTGTTTGGGGTGGACACATGTCAGTGCTGCTGGAGGGAGTGGAAAAGGAGATACGTGAAAGGAAGCATCAAGTCTGGAGAGGGCCGAGACTGTAGAAAGAAATACAAACTATGGATTCCAGAGAAAAGCAAGAGGCTGTGCAAATAAGCCGAAACAAGGAGCGACTTCTCGAGACAACACGGGCTCATCACTGTGCATGCATTGCCCGCAACTATGTTTGCACAAATATATCAGGGGTATCAAGAATGTTATAATGATACTCCATCACCCATGGTTCTCGTTTTAACCACTGTAATAAGCAAAACATACAGAGCACATTGCTGGCTTTAAAGACTATAATTTTCTCTGAGGAGAAATATTGCAAAAAGGGAAAAAGGAGAGAGAGAGAGAGAAGAAAACATGATACTTTGTTCTGTTCCTAAAAAAAGCGTTTTTCCCTTTCTTTGCTGCTCTTTCCTTTCATTAAACTGTCCTTAAGTGCTTTTAGAGAAAACTAAGTAGGCCACAATTCTGGGCTGCTGACTACATAATTATAAGTCTGGGAGGCTGTAGGGATGGCCAGAGAGAGGCCCGGTCCCCTTCCTGAAATCCAGAGACCCATGGGGATTGTCCCAGTTGTGGCCGGACGCCTCACGTTGAAATGATTTCTCATTTTGAAGGAAAATCAGGGACATTCTTATCCTTATTAGTCCTCTGAGAACTTGGGCCACTGCCAGATTTTATTGGAAAATTGCAACAAAAGAAATTAGAGATAGTGAGTTCTGCAGGGGTCTTATATTTGAAGGGTTATGCTAGAGGCATATCGAAACCAGATTATTTCCAGATCAGCTCTGCTCTGTGAAATAAAAATCTATTTTTTGCTTTTGAAATATTTGCAACTCCTTCAATTGAGATTCATATTGTTAACTAGAGTTCATTTCTCTCTCTGTGTGTGTGTGTGTGTGTGTGTGTGTGTGTGTGTGTGAAAACTGGTCGTAAGATTACCATAAAGAAAGTTATGATAGAGGGATGGGTGGGTACTCTGCCACCAAGGGGTTCACTTCAACTGGACAAGCATCTCCCTATCTGTTGGGGCTCAGAAGACGGCTGGTGGTGGGGCAGGGGCGGGGGGGGGGGACACACCAGACACCAGACAAGTGACACAATAGGAGTCAGGACCTGAATACCCATTGGAGGGAAGGGCAGCAATTTACAACCTCAGGTAGAAAGTGGTCATTGCAAAGGCCTGAGAACAAATGTGTTTGATGCTTGAATCTCTCTGAACCTCCCAAGGACACCCCAACATGGGGAAGGAACGTAGGCTTGGGGCCGGATACACCTTGCATGGTGTCTTAAGTTTGGTTCCTTGTTTATTGTGACCAGGGCAGATTACCTACCTTGGTTTCTGAGATGAAAGGATTGTAGCAGAGCATCTCCAAGCCACATCTTATTCTGAAATTCAGAGATTCCTCATTTTCTGCATCCAGTATCCTCTCTGCATCCTAACCCTCCCCCTGATTACTCATGTGGCAGGCAACCCTGACAGTGGTTAATGTGGTGCCCTCATGTTCCAGGAGAAAAAACTATTGGGGGGAGGTGACTGTTAGGAATGTGAAATCAAACAAATCATGACATCACATAAACTCAGCACAGTGAAGTGTGACATGTGTCATGTATATCTCTATCCTCTGACAGAAGGGAAACTATAAACGAAGGAAGAATCATGAGCACAATCTCAGGAAAAGACCCCCACCGGGTTGTGTCTCTCCCCCAGCCCCGCACATATTGTCACAGATGGTAGTGTTCGTCCCAAGAGAGACCTCTGGTTCTTCCAGTAATAGAGAAACACCTTCCCACCTCATTAGATCTTGAGTTTTGCACTGTGATTAGAGTCTCAAGGTTTCTAAGCTCTGTTGAAGTTTCAAATTCCTCCCTCCAGAGCCCTTGGGATTAGATGCCCATTCTAGATGTATCCTAGATGAATTCTAGCCTCATCCATGAGGCTCTGAATGCCAGGGGTACAGCCTCTGTCTTGAAGCATTTCCACCATGAACCGAATTTCAAGAGCGCTTGCACCCCAAGGCCGATGACCCTGAGCTTGGGAGGCTGATCTCCATCAAAGACACTGGTTTGGGCACTCTTCATTTGCATATGGGGTTTCCATGAGCTGTCATGAATTTGAAGGGCCGTATCAGCAAGGTTAAAAAGTGATCGGATGTGAGATAGATAACTTGTAGTATTCATAAAGAATACTTAGGTGCTTAAAATAGAACAAGAATTGGGTAGCTCAGGGCAAGCAATTCTCTCCTCTCTTCCTCCAGCTGTGATTTTTGGAGATCATAAAGTGGTTAATTCTGCTCAAGACCTCAGCTAGAGACCTGTGTCTTTCATCTCCCTGGCCCAGAGCGAGCCGGGTGTCCTGCCCCTGGCCTGGCACCGGGAGGCAAGCCTCATACCTCCTTTCAGACAGATGGTCTGTTCATCGCTGTGTCCCAGTTTCTCCCATACCAATTAGAGTTCAGGGAACATGTTAAAACCCCTCAGAAAAGCAGTCCCTTCAGCACCGTTATGAAATACTTTTTCCAACCCTCGGCCTCCTCTCTCCTTGCTCTCTTTCCAAGAAGCGCTTTGCACCTGAGGCCCCCACTTTATAAAGGTTAGGCTGGCTTCTCTCATTGTTCTCTCACAGAATGCTCCGTGCAAGGAGGATTGGGCCATATTTTATCCCGTTTGGCAGGGTTCCCATGCGAGCTGTGGAATGATTCTCCCCATGTGTTACGGGGGGCGGGGGGCGTGGACTTATCTTGCTCGTGGTCATAACAAGCCACACAGGAGCAGAGGCAGGGCCTGTATACTTCACACAGAGAAGGCATTCAACACTTATTGGATGCATAAAATCAGTTAATGACCCCCCCCTTTTGCTTTGAGATGCGAGAGACGTGGCTAAAGGAGTGTCTATTTTATCACACACTTTTCTTTGCTAACTTCCCCTTGGCTGAAACTGAAGTCCACCCCCCAACAGGATTATCGGTAAAGAAGGTCCCTTTGGTATTGCCTGCCTATGCCTTTCCAGCACTTTCTGCCACAGCCTTTTCCCCCGTCGTGGGGGCGCCCTTCTGTAGCCTTCCACAGCTGGACAGTGTCACCACCACTAGTTGGTCACTGCGTCTCAGTTTGTGTTTCTACTTATAACTGTTCTGTGACCATCAGCCAAATCTTGCTGAAATACATCACTTGGGTTCTCCCTCCTGGGGCAATATATTTGCATTTAATGGAAGCCCTTAGGAGATCCTGTGCTCTCACTTCCAGAGGTGTCTTCCGAGTGAGGATTTTGGCAATAGAAATTTAACAGCAGGTATTATAATAATTTCTCTCTCCTTTTGGACTAAAATCCTCTTGAGGGCAGTCCCCCTGTTTTAGTCATCTAGTATGACTGGAAACACCTAACTCTAGCCAGTCATTGGTAATATTTCATGAGTAAATGGCAGTATTTCATGTCTAGCTAATATAGTAACATAACTTGAGAGATGATATATATATAGATTCATATATATCCATATATCCAGCCCACATAACGTATTTGCATCTTCTACAGTTCTGTTCAATGGTTTCAATCCATTTCACTGACAGAGAAAACTCTTAATATAGAAGTTCCCAGGGACCCCCACATCCTAGTATTCATGGCCTTGTATAATCCCCTTTCCTTGAGTAACTTGCTCCTAGCCAATAGAACATGGCAACATTGATTAGGTCATGTGATCAGACTGCACTTCTACAGTTACGTCACAAAAGACTGTCACTTCCCTTACGGTAGCAGACACCTTTGCTGGCTTTGATGAAGTAAGTGGCCATGTCGGAGACGCCCATATGTCCAGGAACTGAGAGCACCCTTTGGCTAATAGCCAACAAGGAACTGAGACCCTCAATGCAACAACTCTTTAAGGAACTGAATGTGGCCAACAACCACCTAAGTAAGCTCGGAGGCAGATTCTTCCCTGGCGGAGCTTTTAGATTAGACCTCAACTCCAGAGGACACCTTGATTGTAGCCTGGGAAGCACAGGACCCAGCTGAGCTCTGCTCCCACTCCTGACCCACAGGAGCTGGGAGATCATAAATGTGTGCTGTTTTCAGCTACTAAATTTGTGGTAATCTGTTGTGCAGCGACAGAAAACTAAAATGGAGGTCTTTTGTTTCATTTGTCCTCCAAGTTGTCCTACGATCCCCAGTGACATTTTACTTCTTTTTAAAAAATGTTTATTTATTTTTGTGAAAGAGAGAGACAGTAAGCACAAGTGGGGGAAGAACAGAGAGAGAGAGAGAGAGAAACAGAGAATCCATAATGACAGCAGAGAGCCCAACATGGGGCTCGAACTCACACACCACAAGATCACGACCTGAGCCGAAGTCAGATGCTTAACCGACTGAGCCACCCAGGTGCCCCTCCCCAGTGACATTTTAAATGAAATTAGCCCTGAGAAAAATGCCCAGGATTGATTGCTGACTGGTAGGCAGGTCTTGGAGAGTTGCCCTTTTCCATTTGGTCTCTTTCCTCAACATGAACCCTTCAAGAAAATTCATAGCATTGGCCAAACTTCTCATCCTCTAAAATTCTATATGGTTCTGACTGACAATGGCTGAGCTACAGCCAAGAGATCATTACGTTGTGCCTGCCTGTCTAAGTCTAACTTCATGTCCCCTGGAGGTCAGCCTCGGTCCTTAGAGGCATGTCTCTCCCTGTCCTTGGTCTTGCCCATAGGAGTCCGCTGTCTGAAGGAAATGCCAACCCCTTTAGCAGTGGGTACCAATCCATTTCCATTCATAAATCACCCAGGAAGTTTGTTCAAGGAGCAGATTTGAGCCTTACAAATAGAAAGCCTGATTCAGGGAGTCTGAAGTCGGGTCCAGGAATCCTAATTTTTAATATGCTCCCTTGGGATTTTGATGGCCATAGTGCAGTCCCTTGATCCAGAGGCTCAGAAACATTTCCCAAAGTTTCCCAAAGCATACCCTCGACATCAAAATGTCCATATTTTAATGACCTGCCAAGAGTGTTAAATTGCCCTTGGGGGGGTCACTGGGTGGCTCAGTTGGTTAAGCATCCGACTTTGGCTCAGGTCATGATTTCTTGGTCTGTGAGTTTGAGCCCCACGTCAGGCTCTGTGCTGACGACTCGGAGCCTGCAGCCTGCTTGGATTCTGTGTATCCCTCTCTCTCTGCTCCTCTCCCACTCATGCTCTGTCTGTCTCTCTCTTTGTCAAAAATAAATAAACATTAAACATTTTTTTTAAAAATAAATTGTCCTTATGACCTTGAAAAAGTCAGTTTTAAGCTCTCTACACCTCAATTTTCATAACTGTCATATGATTGACTGATCTAACCAGTCTGTTAGCCCTCTAATCTAGGATCTCAGTAATGAAAGGGATAGTTTAATAAGAAAATAAGAGCACACAAATGGCATTTACTATGTAGCAAACACTAACGTCATTTTACACGAAAACTCAACCCTTAACTAATCCCATGAGGTACATGCCGTTATTATCTCATTTTACAGATGAGGAGACTGAGGCCCAGAAAGACCAAGTGATGTGCCCAAGGTCATACACCTGGTGGATACTGGAGGCAGGAATCAAATACTTCCAGGGTGGCTTCAGAGTCCTTGCTTTCAGCTGCCATGCTAGACCACCTCTCTTGCAAATTGCGTTTGTGAGTTTACCAAATGGCAATATTGGGGTGGACTGCACTTGTTGTGGATGAATACGAGTTATGATGGTCCTCCATTGTGGTACATAAGATCGTCATTGGCAAAGGTGTGAGAGAAAACTATTGCAAACAGAGGGAACACCCAGAGAAGAAACATGGAAGCTGGCGCCTGAGACCGGCTTTGGGATGGGCATGTGACTCAATTCAGCCAATGAAACCTAAGTAGAACTCTGCTGGAGGCCTCTGGAAAAAGTTTTCCTTTATAATAAAAAAGGGAGATCCGTGAGAATAATAAGTCTTTCTGACGCCTCCTTGTCTTCGTCGCTGGGGTGCTCTGGTGTGAAGACATCATGTTTGGGTCTTTGGCAGCCATCTTGCAGCAATGAGGGGAACAGCAGAGAACACGGCAATGCTGGTCCCGCTCCTTGGTGTATTCTGACTACTCGGTGTTCACAGAACTACTGAACTGATCCTAGAACCACCTCCTTCCATGCTTTTTTCTTCTTTCTTTTTCTTTGTTTCTTTCTTTCTTCTTCTTCTTCTTCTTCTTCTTCTTCTGTACTGTTTTGTTTGTTTTTGAGAGAGAGAGAGGGAGAGAGTGCAAGTCAGGGAGAAGGGCAGAGGGAGAAAGAGAGAGAGAAAGAGAGTGAAAGAGAGGATTGTAAGTAGGTTCCACGCTCCGTGCAGAGTCAGACCCGAGGCTTGATCCCATGACCTTGGGATTATGACCCGAAACAAAATCAAGAGTCAGACGCTCAAAGCTCAGCCGACTGAGCCATCTAGGCACCCCACCTCCCTCCATTCTTGAGTATATGTCAGATGATGTAATGCTTTTCTCATCTGGGCAGCCGACGGTTGAGTATCCTGTTGCGTATGTGGCCAAATGTATCCTGACTGATAGACTATACCGGGAAGCCAGGGTCTTCCGTGAAATAACACCAGTAAGAATTACCAAAGTATCCTGCTCCTGCACACATTTGGCATTGCATTAGAAACGAAAAAGCTTGGGAGGTAAAGAAATCATCCCCTCCAGCCTCAGTTTCATCACCTGTAAAATGTGCAAAATAGTATCACCCTCTTCGAGTTGTGCGGATTAACTGAAATCATGTTTTTGTGGCATCCAGCATGGCACCCAGCGCTGACTACCTCTAGAAGGTGGATACATACGCTGACGTTGATCATAATAGCGAATACTTACTGGGCTCCTACGGCATACGCCCACCTCCTCTGTATCAGGAACTTTCGGTGCATTATTTCATTTAATCCTCGTGGAGACAGGTGTTGCTAAAGGCACCGTTTATGATTCTGAGTCACCAGAGCTCTTGGAGAGTAGGGAGGGCAGGTGGGATCATCACTTCTCCCAGTCTGCAATTCGGGAGGTGGTACAGCGACCGGGAGTGGCTTGCGGAGGGTTACAGGATGGCAGAATTGGGAAGTTCAGGTTTCCCCAACCTAAATCCCGAGGGGGAGCCATGACGTGTCAATGGCGCGTCCCAGTGTCTTGGCGTCTCATGCCCAATGTGACCATTTGCCTTTGGAAGGCCTCCCTTGTTAACAAACGCGGTAGCATCTGTGATTGTTATTAACAGTATTCACGGCCACAAACTCTGGAGGACGAGAGACCGTAATGCCTCCGCGTGTCTCAGGAGACGACTGCGGTTCCCACCTGATGCGCGCAGAGCACCCATCCAAAGGCCTGGATGCACCTGATTTAATGAGGTCGTTAGCCGGCTCCCCAAGGTAGGAAGAAGGAGCCTTGCTGGGAGGAGCTTCCCATCCCCGAAGGAGCTCTTTGTGAGGTGATGGACCAAATTGTCGGCAGTGGGAGGTCTGGAGAAAGATCTGGGACTCTTCTTGTGTGGAAAACTCCTCTGAGCAGGTACACGATCTTTGCCACTTCCCTGCGGGGACCACCCACATGCTGTGCGCACTGGAATGGGGAGGGGAAGCGACCATGTGTTTTTACTTAGGTGTGGGTCGCTCAATTGTGTAAGTGTCACTGCCTACATTGCTTCAGCCCCACGCGGCCCCCGGACCCTGAACAGTGGCTCTGACTCCTTTGCTCTGGTTTTGATCACGCGAGTTGAAAAAGAATCGCAGAAGTTACGGGAGGACTGCGTCATCAGTGCACCTTCCTTGCCCGCCAGGGGGTCAAGTGGTGTTTCTCAAGCTCACGCAGCCAGTTAGCGTGGCACAGCCAGGCCTACAACCTAAACCGGCCGCATGCCAGAGCGGAGACAGCCAGGAATGCCAAAGGGCACCCAGGCCTGGATTCTGCTTTCTTTAGAAAATGGAGCCCCAGGATGGCCTTCTACCTTCTGGAGTCTACTCAGCATTGCTATTTGCGTCAGCCTGCAAGGTACACGTTACCGTGCTATGCGCTGTGCAGATGGCTGTGGCTCAAGGTCACAGAGCAAAGAGGAGATGGAGTTATGGGGTTTTTTTTGTTTGTTTTTTTTGGTTTTTTCTCACACTGCTCAAGGTGAGCCTGATGTTTGAACAGATCCAAAGTGTCCGGGACCGTCCTGGGGCTCGCCTCTTCCCTTCCAGCATAGCGGGGCTTGCCGTGTTGGGAATGCTGCTTTCTTGGCTTTATTTCCAAAGACCTGAGGGATTCTGGAGCTACACTGCAGGTGTCCCGTTATCACTCGTTTTTTTTTTTTTTTTTTGCCCATGCCCCTCTCCTGACACCCCCATATCCATTATCTGGAGACAGCTCCGTGGGGACATGAAGTGTAGAGGCTGCATGCGGTGGGATGATTCGAGGGCTGGGGGGAAGCCCCCAGCCCCAAATCCCTTCCCTGGCTGGAGGCTGCTGTTGATAGCTAAAATTTGAAGCCTGGCTCTTGATTCCAGTCCCCTTTAAATGCAGACCTTCCTTGTGGAGACAGTGCACCCCATAATTCTTGACAGTTCGACTTCTGTCATTTGCATGTGGAGCTTTCCCAGCTCCCAGCCTGGAAGACTAACAACATGAGAACATTTGGGTCTCAGGGATGAGGGAGGAACCGGACTGTGGGAAGAAAGAGGGAGAATCGGGGCTGCTGAAGGGCTGGACCTGGATTGCAACCACGGCCCCGTCGGGCCACATCACGCCTCTGAATTCAGAGCTTCTCGGCATCTGGTCTGGCCGAGGCCAAGGCGGGACTCTCAGCCATGCACACAGGGAGAAGTGACCCAGCAGAGCAAAGGAACCTGCCGTGCGGTGGGTGTTGGCACAGGGCACTTGGGGAGGGTGTCTGTGGGTGGCACAGGGACCCGACTCTGGTATTTCCATTCCTGTCTGACGAGGCCAAGTGAGCCCAGTCTTCCCAGGGCAGTTCCAGCACAGCTCATTTGTGCATGTTTTACAATGGTGTTGATAAAATCCCCATGGAGCCCCGGAGCATGTGTGAGGAGTTCCCACCAGAAATCTAAACAACGCCCTGGCGTTGCTGACAGCTTAATAATGTGACAAAGTTCAACTCGTTCAATGACAGGGACAGGAATGCAGCTGGGCTGGTCTGACCTAGAGCTTTAAACATACCCCCCCCCCCCCACGCCCTGACCTAGCATTTGACAAATAACCTTTTCTTAGCCTCCTCGAAGGCACCAGACAGAACCAAGTGCCACACAGGGGCCACATGCCACCGTTAAAATGTTAAATGGAGTGGCAAGGGCCACCAGAGTCACTTGGGGCTGACATTTATCTTTATTATTATTATTAATAATAATGCATATATTGCTTTCTGGTGCATTCCAGGGTTTTTTTGCACTCCTAAATCACGTGGCTATACATCAGCAGGCCCGATAAATCACCCCATGGACCCAAATTCGATGCAGCTGTCAGGCCAGATCGGAGAGACGCAGAGTTAGCTTAATTGAGCTACAGCAGGGAACCAACGGGCGTTGCCCAGAAAATCAGAATAATAGCAGTGTTGCTGGTGACATTTCAAGAGCTAGACGTGAACTGCTAGCTTCAGCTTTAATTTTATAAGAGGGAACAGGGGGACGGGTGCAGGGAGAAATCCAGACTTCAACAAATATTTAAACTCTTTTCTTTTTTTTTTTTTTTTTTCTGCCTCAAAGCCAGTACAGACAATGAGTTCCACATTTAGAAATTTCAGTAGAAGAAATTCCACTTTTTCTTCTTTCTCTAGCTTCTTCTGATTTCTTCAGCCCGCTCCCTCCTCCACCCCATGCCCCTTTTCTACAAAAAGAAAGCTGAAAGCAACGGAACAACAGGATTTGAGTGGGAGCCAATTTAGTGGGCCAAGAGGTTACATATGGAGTCAACAAATCATGGAACCATGAAGAATATTACTGATTTAAAGTTATGTACGTTAAAGCCCAAATCTTAACAGCATTCATAAAGGTAAAGGTAACTAATGGAGAGGGTAACCGACGGAAAATCAACCTTTCCCCTGGCTGTCCTGCCTCCCTCGTCAAGATGGCAGCGCTTCTTGGCTGGAGAGGGGCCCCCAGCCACAGACGCTCCCCGTGAGCTGACCAAAGGGAAGGCCTCAGCCTTAACTCACCGAGGAAGGACAAGTTCTGCCGGATCCTGCATTTATACAAGGCCTCAGAGACCATGACTTGGTTTATTTTTGTGTGCACGGGAGTGTGTATTTCTTCTTCAGATGTTTTGGGGGTTACCAGAAAAACCATTCCCTTTCCCCCCTTAATTGTTAAAACTGTGTGTAATTTCAGGGAAATTTGATCCATGTGCTCCAGATCCCTTGGCACGTAATCATGAAAAATCTCTCTGGAAAGAGCTATTTTCTCCCCCAGGAGACTTTGGTGCCCTTTTTAATAAGCCCTATAAGCGCTGTTCTACCCCCAGGTCACCCTCTCCAAGTGCAGAAGGTTGTGTTTGGCCAAAGGAAAACCAGCCTGACCACCGAGGGCATGGGCCTGGCTTGAAATGTCGAACACGAGAATTTGGACTGGGTTTTGGCAAAGGGAAAATGACTTCCCCCTGGTCCCGGTGTTTACACAGAGGAAGAAGCCGTCCTTTAAAAAAGGAAAAAAGAAAAAGACGTGATGATGTACACATCAACTCCGGAGCGTTACCCGGTGGCCATCGGCATGTGAGTGTTAGCCTCTGGTTCACAGGTTCAGGAAGAGCGCTTGATGCTTTACTTTGAGGTTCTTTGAGAAAATGCTTTCACCCAGAGACTCCCAGCTACCCCCAAACACTCCGGAACCCTCTTGGATGGATTTCAAGGACCATGGCATTTCTGCGTCCAGGACATGCATTTCCCCACCCTCCATCCACAGCAACCCAACCACTGCATGGAAGCCACAATGGCATTCCTTCAATCCAAAACAAACATGTCATTACCAATCTCAGATTAATTGACGCCATTTGTGTGCCCTGCCTTTTGGGTTTCAGCTGGAGTCTGCCCAACAGCAATGGCCACCGCCCTTGCAAACCTCAAGGCACTCACAACTTTGGCCTTTGGCAGAATTCTCCTAGCTATTCTTTGTCACCCCTGTGACTCCAAGCCCTTTCTCCTTCCCACTCCCTTCCCGCTCTGAGGCTTTGGGTAAATTTGAAATGAGTTGCTGGTAGAATGAGGTTATCTGCAGAGCAGAGTTTCGCTTGGAGTCAATGCCTTTGTTCTATTTCATGAATTGTAAGAAACACATTTGTTTTTGTTTTAACACCCCCTGAAATTGGGATATTCCTTACAGCTCACGATGAGAAGCATTATGGTGAGGTCATGGAAAACATTTCCCTTTCTCGTGGTTCATGTGATGGTGCATCTTTTCTGGTCCCCAAAGAGATACGTGATCACTCTTGAGAACACCGATAAACTTTCACCTCCCTCGCTCATTCTTTTGCCATTCATTCTTCAGTAAGAGCATATTGACCGCATGCCTGACTCTGCAGTGAGGAGATTGGAACAGTGTTGAAATGGCCTCTCCCTTTCAGAAAGCTGTAATTTAGTTCTAGACATGAGTGAATACATGACCAACCATGCACAGTGCTAAATTAGCGGTGTGGCCAGAAAGTGGCGCAGGAGAGTAAGACAGAGCCACAGAGTGGGATGGAGTGACTCTAAGCCAGGGGCCGGGCGGCCTCACTGCTGTCGTGGCTCTGTGCTCCCACCTGTAGTATGAGGGCCTTGTAGCAGATCCGAGCATCCCGGTGTGGGTACGGCAGAACAGAGTCCAAGGGCATGCTCTGGGACATGAGGGCTCCGCGGTGGGGGTGGGGCATCGACAGCTATCACCCCACTCCTTTCTCAGAGATTCTTTACATGTACTAGCACAGTGTGGGCTCTGGGAAGTTCTACAGTGAAGGACATGTTCGAATTGTGTTTAACTCCGTGTTTCCCAAATATATTGGTTCCTGGGGTCCTTTCTTCCACTCAATATAGCCATTGCTCTAATAAAACTTAGGGACACTGCAAGTCTATTCCGACCCCAACATCGTGGGAATTCATGAGACGACACAGAGCTGTAGCACATGGGGAGAAGAAAGCCTGCCCGAGAGAAGAGGCAAGGGCTGTGCTCGCGGTGTGCTGGGCTCCTGCATGGGGGCAGAGTGTACCTGATAAATAGAACATAGTTTAGTCCTGACAGTGTAGATTGTAATAAATAGAACATGCCGTGCTGGCTGCCAGGAACTCAGAAATGAACAAAACACTGGCCCTGACCTCAAGTGCCTCCTAATCGTGGAGAAGACTAGATGTTAACAAACGGTATACCTGGCTCGGCGATTCTCCTGGAGGTAGAAAGAATGGGCCCTGAGGAGACGAAGAATGCCTGGAGGAAAGCAATGAAGGCTCCGGGTAGAAGGAACCGTCAGAACTGGATCTTGAAGGAGGAGGGTGAATATCCGTGTGCCTGAGACAGGAGCAGGAGGAGAGCATCCTGGGCAGGAAAAGGAACATGAATAAAGAGAAAGAGGCAGGAGAATGCTTCCGTAGCTGGAGGGCAAGATACATTGTGATGAAGGCTGGCTGGTTAGGTTGGGAGTAGACCATGAAGGGTCCAACTCAGCAAGTAACAACAACAGAAGAGGAGACTTAATTATCTCCCATAATAAGGAGTCTCCGGGTCCGTAATGAGAGGGTCTAAGACTGGCTCAGTGGCTCAGTGATGCCTCCAGGGGCCTGAGCTCCTTCCATCCCTCTCCTTGGCCATTCTTCACCACGCTGGCTTTTTATCCACATGCTTGTTGCCTCATGTCAACAGATGCTGCCCCAGAACCAGGCGTATTTCTGGTGGATGATACACCTTATCCTTAAACATCGGCATCTGGAGCTAATTTTCAGGCAAGGGAAGCAGGCTTTTTTGCAAGGAGAAGTGAGCTGATCCATCAGACGGTTGTTTTTATAGGATGACTGGTCACAGTGTAAAGGCAGGATGGGAAGAAGAGAGACTGGAGGCTGGAGACAGTGTAGCATTGAAATGTTCTAGGCAAAAAACTCTTGCGTGCTAACATCAGATCCCTAGCAGTACTTGGAAGAAGGAGGCAAAAGAGAAAATGCTTTTCTTTTATTACGGAAGGCAATTCTAGGCAGCCCCAAAGACTTGCCTTCTCTTCCATTGGCTAGAACCTGGGCACATGGCCACTCCTGGCACATGGAAGGCTGAGAAATCCAGTTTCTGGTACAGGCAAATGCCGTAGCCATGAGACCACTCGGGATTCAGTCACCGCAGCTGGGCTGCGACCTGAATGACAAATTAACCTTTTATTTCATTAAGCGCTGAGATGTGGCAGTTACCGGTTACAGCCGTTAGACCACCTTTTCCAATACATGAGAACCCCAATGCTTAATCACTAAGGAAGACAATATGGCTTGATGTACGAGAAATGGAACTGAAAACTGAACTGTGTCAACTGCACTTTTGGGGAGAGGGGACACATTGGGGATCATGTACCCCTTGCCGTTTCACCTCTTCAGAGGTTAATGATTTATAACCACCCCAAATGTGATAAGCGGTCAAAAGTCCAGGAAAAGTGCTGTGTATCTCATGAAATCATTTTTCGATAATTTCAACTTTTTTATTAAGGGTTAAAAACAATGACCATTCAGTTGAGAAGTCTAATTGAGACCCCCATCCCACCCCTGCCCACTATCTAACCCAAGTATTAGCCTCCCCTAAGTATTTTAGTCAATGTTGTATTGTGCCCGTCATGTCCACAGAAAATCGTTGTTTCCCCAGAGAAACAGGTCTGATTGAGAGGGTGGGGTCTGGTCAGTGAAGGTGTATGGAAAATGCTTCCCCACTGTTGACACGAATCTGACAGGGAGACGATGAAAAGATGGGAGGGACTTGCAACTCCCTGGTTACTGCCTCTGAATCTAATTTCAAACACAAACAAGGCCAATGAAATGAAGTCACAGAAATCCAGGGGAAAGTGGCCCTCTCATTCTAGAGCTCCTAAAAGCTAAGGGAGCACCGTGATTTTAGGATGTAGGCGGACTTTCAGAAGTAGGTGTTCAAGTAGGGCCAGAGAAGAACACGTATGCAGCCATGTCAAGAAGCTTCAAATGTAGAAATGGCCCACGAGGGATGGGAGGCCCTCAAAAGTCTGAAAACATGAGGAAAACATGACCTTGGTGAGGAAGCAGGGCTCCCCATCGTAAGTAAACCGATACGGCACAGGAACTTGTTTGGAAAAATTCCATGAGACGAAAACAGGGGAACATGGATGTTCTTAAGATGGGTTTGAAAGAGTGGGCCCAGCTGACTCGAGGAGAATCTGGGAGATGAGCTCCCAGTGAGATCAGCCTTGTAACCTGACTACCACAGGGGCTCTTGTGGGTCTCTTCAGAATAAGTCCCGAAAATGGGTTGGTCTGCATTCATAGATGGTACCACACGGCGTGAGGAAGCCAACTCCTCAGCACCTCTCCCAGGTGCAGTCCTGACGCTGCCCAGGCTTCTGCCTCAGCATCCGGGTCAGTAACGGAAGGCGAACCCCAGGGAAGACGCTTGCCCAACCCTCCACCCTTGGGTGTGCGCTGAGCGGCCCCCACCCTGTCCTTGTCCGTGTAAGTCACACCTGCACAGACCCCTTTCATCAGCCCAGCTTCAAGTGGCAATTTAAACCTTTTAAGGCCACCTGTCGAGCACCCACTCTGTAGATTTCCTTTTATCGCCAGCTCGAGGGGAGTAACTAGATAACATAATTATGAGGCAGGAGAATGGGGTGTTTTGATTTGTGTTCTTTGAGGATTAGCCAAGTGCCCCACTGCCAAATCCGCGATCACCTGAAAGGAAATCTGAAGGAAGAACCTGCCAGGTAAGTCCTCCAGGTGCTCTTCAGGCAAACGGCTTTGAAAATGGGCCTTTTCTGCCTTTTTCTCGTCACTGCAGAGCTCAAAGGCGTTTGGGGTGGACAAAGTTGGTGGGTGCCTTCTTGCACAATGAGGTGGAGGGAGGCAAAGAAAGGTGTTTTCCAAACGCCTGGAGCTGGGGCAAGACATTTGGGAAGCCCTTTGGATGTGGGATGATGTGCAAAGTAATGAAAGTAATGATATGGAGCCAGACCTCTGATCTCCCGAGCATCCCTGGGACATTACCTGTGCCCCCTTCGGTGCAGACGCTCTTGACTACTTTCAGGGAATGTCAGGGAGGTGGCAAGAGCAGGCCACTTCGTCTCAGGCTGCAGGATGTGAAATGCTGAAATCCCGTCTTTGAGGCAGCAGGCGGCCTCTCTGAAGATGCTTGAGTGACGTGCCAGCTTGGGTGGGAGCACGCAGGCTCAGACCAAGAGGGGCCACGGTTAGGACATTGTTGCGAATACAGATGCACAGTATGTTAGTCTCCAGGGCTTCCATAATAAAGCACCATATCCTGCGTGGCTTAAAACAACAGAAATCTATCTTTCACAGCTCTGGAGGCCAGAAGTCCAAAGTCAAAGTGTTAGCATGCTTTTCCAAGGCCTCTAGAGGAGAATCCTACTTTGTCTCTTTCAGCTGCTGGTGGCTCCAGCTATGGCAGCATTATCTCCAGCCTCGGCTTCTGTCTTCACGTAGCATGTTCCTTCTGTGTCTGTCTGTGTTCAAATTGTCATCTTCTTCTAAGGATGCCAGTCCTGTTAGATTAGGGTCCACCCTGAGCCAGTATGACCTCATCTTAACCCGATTACATCTGTAAAGACCCTACTTCCAAATAAGGTTTACATTCACCGGCACTGGGGGTTAGGTCTCCAACGCATCTTCTGGGGGGATATAATTCAACCCATGACATGTGGATATATGAAAAAGCAAAGTTACAACTGCTATAACTTATCACATGAGTAGCTGGAAGGCTTTGGAATCTTGAACCTATTGTCACTTCAGTTTTGGTTTTGCCCTCTAAAAGAGGCAATGGCTTTTTAATATTTTGCTCTAATTCCAAAGAGAGACATAAGACATTAAATAATGTATAACAAACTCACATGCAATAAAATTATAATACAAATTTAGAGGGTGGTTGTAAGCCTGAGGGAAAGGGAAGCCACAGGGGAAGACTTATTATAGGAAGACGTTAGGGGAGAGGGGTAAAAAAATATTGAGAGGAGGGAGGAAAATGATCTACTTATTAATGGATAGAATTCCCCGCCCCTGGTACCTCCTGCTGATTATAGCATGGCTTGTTGAAGGTGGTGGTTAAAGACAAACCAACAAGGCAGCACCAGTGTGGTCCTAAAATTCTCAGAAGGTCCAAGTGGTGGGTTTTGGTTGGTGACACTTCTGGGCATTCACAGAAGTAGCAATTTAGAGAAGTGGACTGAGTGAGAACAGTTCCAGAGGGTTCGCCCCTGGGAACCTGCGGAGCTTGAGGCTCAAGGCAGTATGTAGCCCCATCTCACCCGTGGGCCCTCCCCTGGGCTTGGCAAACCCAGGCTGCCAGAGAATTCTCTACAGCCATATGTTGTCTCCTCACCCGATGCTGGATCTGTATGTCATATGGGTATTTTCTACCAATTACATTTCTTTTTTTTTTTTTTAACTCTTACTCATTTTTGAGAAACAGAGACAGAGTGTGAGTGGAGTAGGAGCAGAGAGAGAGGGAGACACAGAATCCAAAACAGGCTCCAGGGTCCGAACTGTCAGCACAGAGCCCGAGGCGGGGCTTGAACTCACGGACTGTGAGATCATGACCTGAGCTGCAGTCAGTCGCCCAACAGACTGAGCCACCCAGGCACCCCTATCAATAACATTTCTTAATTTAATTCTGTAGGAAGGATCTGTTAACTCGTATATCTTTCTTTTTTAAGATACTTTTTTTTTAATGTCTTATTTATTTTGAGAGAGAGACAGAGGGCAAGAGCATGGCTGTGAGCGGGGGAGGGGCAGAGAGAGAGGCAGAGAGAGAATCCCAAGCAGGCTCCACACTGCCGGGTTCCATCCCCCAAACTGCGAGATTATGACCTGAGCCGAAATCAAGAGTCAGACACTTTACCAACTGAGCTGCCCAAGTGCCCCCATGTTAAATGGTATTTCTAATATTCCTAGGGTTTCAGGAAAAGGGATAATGCTAGCAATATTAAATGAAGCAACTGGGGAAGAAAATTCATGAAAACTTATGCTGATGGTTGTACCACAAGCCAGGTGGAGCAGAGACGGGATGGATTTGGAAAAGAAGCATATGGACATTTATAACACTGTTTCAAGAGCCTGTGGATGCCCTGAATGGCCCGTTTTAAAAAATAACATATGAGTTCACCTGAACCTGTCATAAACAGATTTTGATGCATATTACGTATTATCCAAAACAGGTACAGAATGCAGCACTATAGCATAGTCACATGACCTAAATAATAAAATATAAAAAGGTGTACAGAGAAAAACCTCCTTCCTATCTTGTTCCCTTCCATTCAGCTCCCGTCCTTCCCAGCAAGGAACATTATTATGTTGTCTGTTTATCCTTCCAAGGGATTGTCAAAAACCTGCCTGCCAACACAGATATGTAATTCTGTTTTCCCTTATTGTTTTAACCCAACTGGTAACGCACTGTATGCATGTTTCTATATTTATTCACATGAATGCACAGTGATGTATGTACATATTTATTCATTATAGCCTTGTTTGCAGTAGCAAAAATTTAGAAATAACTTTGGGGTCCATCAGAAGGGGATTAACTAAGTTATGGAATATCTATACTTATGGAATGGTATGAAGCTATAAAAAAATGAGGATAAGCCCTATGTGCTTATACGGAAATATCCGGGAGTACATTAAGTAAAAAATGTAAAAGGACAATGTATGTAGTATGTACTCAGGGTAATGGAAGAAGGGAAAGGATAAGAATACATATTTGCGGGGTGCCTGGTAGTCTCAATCGGTTAAGCGTCCGACTTCGGCCCAGGCAACGATCTCACGATTTGTGAGCTCGAGCCCCACGTCAGGCTCCGTGCTGACAGCTCAGAGCCTGGAGCCTGCTTCGGATCCTGTGTGTGTGTCTCTCTCTCTGCTTCTCCCCCGCTCATGTTCTGTCTCTTTCTGTCTCTCAAAAATAAATGTTAACAAAAATAAATAAATAAATAAATAAATAAATAAATAAGAATATATACTTGCATTTTCTTTCAATTGAATAAAGAACAATCTGGAAGGATTCACAAAAGCTAATAAAATCTTTACTCACAGATGATGAAGGAAGTATAATGATGAGGGATAAGGTGGTGAGATTTTCCAATATTTATTTTGTTACACTATTTTAAGTTTTGAACCACACAAATGCATTTTCTGTTTAAAATACAAATGAAGGGGCGCCTGGGTGACTCCGTCGGTTGGGCATCCGACTTCAGCTCAGGTCATGATCTCACAGTCCTTGAGTTGGAGCCCCGCGTCGGGCTCTGTGCTGACAGCTCAGAGCGTGGAGCCTGCTTCGGATTCTGTGTCTCCCTCTCTCTCTGACCCTCCCCCATTCATGCTCTGTCTCTCTCTGTCTCAAAAATCAATAAACATTTAAAAAAATTTTTTTAACAAAAAATAAAAAATAAAATGCAAATGCAAATGAAAATAAATTAATTAAATGCATATCCCTCAGATCTGCTAATCCTACAGTTATGTTCTCATGTATTCTCAAAAATACCACCAAGAATGTTGGCTGCAGCATTATTTCAATGGCAAAAGACTGGAAATGACCTTATTGATTATTAAACATAGGCTGGTTAAGTGAATTAAGTCACATTCATACAGTCAAACACTCTGCAGATGTTACAAAAGATGTGAAATGTATTGATAAAAGATATTTATATTTAGTAAAAAAAAGGCAGGATAAAAAAATCATGCTCCCTTTTGTTGATAAAATAAATATGATGCATGTATATGCACCCACATATCCTATATTCTTCCAGTGAGGTGCAATGTGGTGTGTGTGTGTGTGTGTGTGTGTGTGTGTGTGTGTCTGCATTAAAAATTTCTGGAAGTTGATGTAAGAAATTGTTAACAGTGGTGTCTTCTGGGAAGTGGGTGACAGGTGTTTGCAATAGTAAGGTCGCCCTCTTCTTGTAATTCTTCTTGAACTTTCCTTTTACTGTGCATGTTTTTCTTTTCCAGTTCAAAAATATTTACAAATAAAGCAACAAATAAAGGGGCATCTATACAATAAAAATTGTACACCTATAACACAAACAACTGAGGAAGTTCTTCATGAACTTCTACAGAACAGTTTCCACCATACGTTGTTAAGGAATGTATATTTTTAATTTTCGATGTTCCAGGGATTCCCATGCTAGGTGTACCTGGTTCACACCTCCACCTGGTGAGCAGGTCAGGGGGCTTTTCATTCCTTTGGGTATGATCTTATTTCAGCTCTGCCTTTCAGATTGAGGAAGACTCTTTTGGTTTGTTTGTTTCAGCTCATCTTCCTCACCTGTAAGATCCGCTGTCAGTCTTTTGGGTTGAAATCCTAGTTCCTACTGGCTAGTGAACATGAGCAATTTGTTTAATGTTGCTTAATGTTCTTAATGGCTACGGGGCCTCAGATTGCCTTTCTGTAAATACAAAATGGATTACGTTATGGGAATGTTGTGACAGCTCGAGATCATTGCAATACATACTATTTAGCAAGTGAGGACCCAAGGGTAGGCATTCAACATGGTGGCTATTGCCACCATTAATATTCCTTGGCGTATGTCGGTCTAAACCGCGGACAGAAGTGACCACACCCTGGGTTTGCACCAGGAAATACAAAGCTTTGTGTGTCGTGGCCAGTACTGTTCCAGAGGAGCCCAGCATTTTTCTGGTCTTTTCGACAGTAGCCTTGGGCTGGTATCTCAGAGAATCAATGTTCTGTGAATGCAATTGGGGTTGGATTCTTACTCATATGGGGCATTTTACAGCCCCTCTTAGGGAAACTTATTCCCACTTTTTGGACATAAATTTTATCCAGCAGCTTCCCCCCCTCAGGATGCCTCTTGTTGCCATCTGTTGCCCCAATCCTATTTGAGTTGGAGTCCATGTTTAGGGCAATGTCTTCAAAAGAGGAAGTGAAGATGTCCTTGTAGTCCTTCTTCATTTTTAGAGAGTTAAAAAGAAAAACAACTGCCTCTCCATTTTATCTCTCAATATAGCTCTGGGTCAAGTGGTCTCACTGATTATCTAGTTGGCTTTCTGCCTTGATGCATTTATAGGATCTTTTATTATTGACTTTGGAGCTCCTTGCAAGGTACTCCAAAAAAGCATATTACAATAGTCTCTAGTGGGCAATTTACCTTTTAACTGCTCCTTTCATTACCCCCCACCCCCCAACACCCTCATTTAGTTCCCCTTTCTAGAATTAAATAACCACATGATAGCTTTTGGGCTCCATGTCTCTTTTGGTTGTTGAACTTGGCCCTGTGGTGGTCTTAATTATGTAATGGTTCAGTTAGACTCTCATGCTCTTTTACATTCATCCCCTTTCTTCTACATTTGTTTTCAGGTTATACGGCATCTTGATAGATTCAGAGCCAAATAATTAGGACCATCTTGGTTTGGTTTTTTGAGAATCTCTCTGAGAATCACTGACACCATGATAAGAGATCGTGCTCAAGGAGTTGTGTGATGCATGAGAATGGGCTGGGGGCAAAAGGGAAAAATAAAGGCTACCATTTCCCAAAAGTCTTTTGGTTCCAGGTGAATGTGAAGTCTCTTTTCCCCATTAATTAATCTAGGATTAAAGACTGAAGGTCTGCCTGTCTATTGGGTCTTACTTTAGAGGCCATCGTACTCTAGAGACCATCACCCTAGAAATACAGACTTGGATTCAAGGTTTTCTCGATTTACTTTTCTATCACACTTCCCATAAATCCCATGGCAGGGCCTGCCGACTCACCATTTTTCTCTCAATTCACTTTATCCACACTCATCTTCCCTAAGGACGGGACTGACCTTACTCTGAAGGCCAAAAGCTCAGTGAGTTTCTGGTAGAAATTTCTGGCAGAAAATAGCTCTTCCCAAGTCCAATGCTAATGTTTCCAAAGCCATAAGTCAGAGAGGAACCCTGCCCCTCCCACGCATATCCATAGACAGCTTCTCACCATGTTCCTAACACCCTTAAGGCTATACCGACAGGGTATAAACTGAGTTTGATCTAGAGTAGCAATCCTTATGTCGCCAAAAGTATTTCTTTTTCTTTTTAAATTCCCTCACATTTGATCTAAAGAAGGAATTCTACGTGTTTCTGTTCTACTTAAAAATACACCAAGGAGTCCAAAGGGGAGCAAATAAACCAGTTTATACTCGACTCATTCCATGATGTGGCAGCTTCATGGATATGTAGTAGCTAAATACCGGAGGAGGAAACTTGCACACTCCCTTCTACGAGAAAGAAAACCTAAAGACAGTAAAGAAAGTAGAATTGTGCACTTAGGAGAGATCCTCAGCAAGTGGGTAAGTAGACAACCATCGGGAGCATGTCACTTCTCAAACTGAGAAGAATTGAAAAAGGATGAATCTCTATACTGGCAATGATGTAAGAAAATAAGCATTCGTATTCTTCTGATAAGAGAGTGAGTTTAGAACAATCTGGAGGCAAATTTAGTAACACATAATAGGTGTCTTAAAAGATGCATGCCATTTGATTGAGTAATTTCACTTCCAGAAGTCAATTCTACAGGGAAAATAGAGGTAATGAAGAATCTAGCTTACTGGAACTTCATAATAGCATTGATGATGAGTTAAAAACTTAGAAAAATCCTAAAGGTCAAATAATAGGCAGCTGATTAGATAGATTATGATACACAAGAATGATGTTATAGATGTTATGGAAAAGGGACATGGAAAGGTGTTCACGATATGTGAGTGGGAAAAAAAAAAAACACTGAAAAATGGTAAGCAGAATGCCAGTTGACAATTACCAAAACAAAACAAACAAGAAAAAAACACCAGAAAAACTTGATTTTAAAAAGTTACATTTATTAGATTGATTTCAATCAAAAAGAACACCTCTTTGACAGAGTCTTAGCAGTGTTAGAGGAGGGAGGTTGGGAAGGATATTTACAGGGTTTCAGAGCCAGAGTCCTGTGACTATAAGGTGGGTCTCACCAGGTAAGGGGCTGGTTATGACTGGGCAGTTGATGACATAATAATTTTGAATTGGCGGTCACAGTAAGGTAAGGTCTTGAAGCAAATACTGTTGAGTAAGATGCTGGTTTTAATAAGTAAGCAAGTAACAAGTTTGTTACTATTCTTGTCTGGTCCCAGTATTATCCGGCAGAAAAACAGGAAAAAGTGCTTTACTCATAACTGTTTATCATAGAGACGGGAAAGTTCAGTGGTTTTAGCTCTTAATCATAGCTCTCTTTTGGTGAAAAAAAAATATATTCACGTTTATATTTCTATCTCACTAGAAAAAGTCTAGGAAGATAATCATTTACACATTAAAGGTGGTGGTTATCCCTGGGGTCCCATGGGTGGCTCAGTCGGTTAAGTGTCCGACTTCAGCTCAGGTAACGATCTCACGGTTCATGAGTTCGAGCCCCCCATCGGGCTCTGGTGTGGACAGCTCAGAGCCTGGAGCCTGCTTCGGATTCTATGTCTCCCTCTCTCTCTGCCCCTCTCCCACTCATGCTCTGTCTCTCTCTGTCTCACAAAAATAAATAAACATTAAAAAAATTTTTAGAAAAAGGTGGTTATCTCTGGATGGAAGGATTACAGGTATTAACTTCTTTGCTTCTCTGTATTTTCTAAATTTGCTCTAATGAACATATATTCAGAAAAAAAAGATTTATCTGTTTAACTCATACGTAACCAGACTATGCCAGAACTATAGTATCCAGAGTCACCCTCACTTCAGAGCATCTAGTCTTCTTGTAAATATAACACGCCATCTATGCAGAATTTTGTGGCCAGCTTGGGAAACTGGCTAAACCATTCCCTAATCACAACCATGCAATCCAATAAGCATCAGGCAACTCTCCATCTTTTCAGACAGACAAACAAATGCTGTGTAGACTGCTTAGGAGGCCCCATTGGTCAAAAGTATATTGGAAGCGTATTTAACCAACACAGATGCCTGTTTCTCTCCTAGACTCACGGTTATCACCCCCTCTTCAGAGTTCTGGTGCAGTGGGTGTCGGGAAATGAACTGTGAGATATGAGGTGAACCCAGAAGCCTAGAATACTGACTCATGACCTCTCCAGTGAACCACTAATGGATGTTTTTGAGCAAATAATATTTGCTGAGTGCTAGACAAGGTGAGGCGTGGTACAAACATTGGATAGCTGACATCCCGCCTCTTAAAAGAGCTTAGTTGTGAGTTTTTTTGTTTGTGTTTTTGTTTTAGGAGCTTGGGTTTCAATTGGGGAAGGGGTGGTGAGGAGCGACGAGCACACAGGCACAATTCCAAATGCACAAAATGGCATGCAACCAAGCACTGCTCCACAGGTGGGGGAGCACTTCATTCTATGCTGGCCCCATTACAGTATTTGTATCGTGGGTCTTGCATGGTCCAGTCTCTGCGTCATATATTCATTTGGAGATAAGAAGCTTTGGGTTATCAAGCTATCCTAGTCAAAGGAGGTTAAACTCAAACTTTTTTTTTTTTTAATTTCCATACTTCTTACTGACAATCTTACCAAAATTTGATCTGCTTTATTTTCTGCAGCTAATGACGCAAAGTGCAGGTCCCCAGGGTCATTTCAATTGCACATAGATATCGATTTCATGGAATGTGAACTCAAAAGATAGGAGAGTGACATACATGTGCATTGATCCCAAGACCAACTGAAGTTTACTTTAGAAGAAAGGAAAAGAGGGGCGCTTGGGTGGCTCAGTCGGTTGAGCGTCCAACTTCGGTTCAGGTCATGATCTCATGGCTTGTGAGTTCGAGCCCCGTGTCGGGCTCTGTGCTGACAGCTCAGAGCTGGAGCCTGCTTCTGATTCTGTGTCTCCCTCTCTCTCTGCCCCTCCCCTGTTCTGTCTCTCTGTCTCTCTGTCTCTCTCTCTCAAATATAAATCAACATAGAAAAGGGAAGGGAAGGAAAGGGAAGGGAAGAAAAGAAAAGGGGGCTCCTGGGTGACTCAGTCAGTTGAGCGTCTGACTTCTGCTCAGGTCATGATCTCACGGTTCTTGAGTTCGAGCCCTGCATTGGGCTCTCTGCTGTCAGCACAGAGCCTGCTTCAGATCCTCTGTCCTCCCCTCTCTCTGCCCCTCCTTCCCCCACCTCAAAAATAAATAAACATTAAAAAAAAAACAAAAACCAATCCACCAGTTCCAAATACCCAAGTCTTTTCTGGTGATCAGCTTCTTCCATTAAGGAGGATCACAATGAGACCTTCTAATAGACTGATAGTTCCAATTGGTTGAAATGTCTTTTCACTTGAAATAACCCTTTACTACCTATAAGCACTCTTCATCAAGGATCTCATCACCTCAAATAAGGAACTTTCGTAACCCTCTTGGGGAAATGGGCCCAGAAAGTTCACAGAGTTAATGTAGTGATGGATTTAGGATTACAAGTCGGACCTGCTGTTTTCAACTCTGACCCTCCTCCAGTCTGATACCCCAGTTCTTTTCCTACAAGGTAAAACTTATTGGGGATTCTGGGGATCTTAGCTAGTAGACATAAACATGAAAGAGACACGGCTCATGACACTTGTAAGTACAATGAGACGCTCTTGTCCCCCAAGGGCACTTTCTTGGCAGGTTCTCTGGAACAGGACTCTGTTCTCCTTAATGCCAGGCACAGGCACCGCCACTCATGTGCCCCTTGGTTTCATCACCACGCGATTAAGGAAACCAAGATGCAGAGAAATGAAGTCTCCCGTGCTCTCAGCTCTTGGTCAGCCTATGGAGCCAACAATGGGAACATGGAACACCTCCTGGCTGGGCACTCTGATGACCAAACTGACTCTTAAAAACAGCGGTGGGGCGCTTGGGTGGCTTGGCCAGTTAAGCGTCCGACTCTTGATCTCAGCTCAGGTCACGTTCTCACCGTTCCTGAGACCAAGCCCTGCGATGAGCTCTGTGCTGACAGTGCAGAGCCTGCTTGGGCTTCTCTTTCTCTCTCCCTCTCTCCCTGTCTCGCCTCTCTCTCTCTCTCTCTCTCTCTCTCTCTCTCAAAATAAACAAACACTTAAAAAACAAACAAGAACAGCAACAACAACAAACTTGGCTAATACACCACTTAAGATGCCTTTGGCTGCCTGTAATAACAAACATACAAACACCCTTCAATGCTCTAGGATGCATTACGGAACAGGAAATGAAGAGTGAGAGCCACTGGCAGGGTTGGCTGATTCAGCAGCTCAGTGGTCCATTCCAGGAGGCAGGCTCCCTCCATTCTTGGAGAGAATGTGGTGTATTACCTGAAGCACACCCCTCATGGTCTCCCTGGGTGGCAGCATTTCCAGGCCTCACGCCCGCGTCCAGGAGCAGCCTCAGAGGCAGTGACTTAGGGAGTCACTTCTTCAGACCAAGGAGATCTTTCTCAGAAGTTCTTGAACAAATCTCCTTTCACAATACGGAGTGGAACTTGGTCAAGAACCCACTCTGACGTCAACCACAGCCGGAAGGACAGGATCAGACCCTTCATGATTCACCCCCTGGAACCGGGGTTGGAACCACGTTTACCTGAGTCCTATGAAGGTAGGGAGTAGGAAGGAGTGGGGAGGAAGGCCCCGGACCCAATCAGAGCTCTGCCTGAGGAAGCCAGGGGATGGTCAGGAGGGAGGGAAACCATCGACAGCATCAACTACACCTACTCTGAGCGACAGGCCACCTCTGATGGGAGTTCCTGGAGTTGGGTGTTACCTCCCTTCCAAGGTGAGGAGAGCCTATTCTGACAGAGCAGGAAAGACTCAGGAAACTGAATGCTCATAGAGGTCCCGTTGGGTGTTCATGCTGGCTTCAAGTAAAACTTACTAAAGACTCTGGGGACCCTAATCTAGAGTCAGTGATGTTCTAGGGGTAGAAATTAGGGCCACGAACCCTGACAGGGCTAGGTAACCGGGGGGTGGGGGTGGGTGGGGGACAAGAGAGAGTTTGGGGTGCAGGTGGACCAGTATTTTAAAGTACTCCTTAAATCATATCTGGATTGTCACTGTTTGCCTACCCCCAAGTGTGACCCTACAGATTGGCAACTGAAAGGAGAAACATGAAGAAATGTCAGTGTATTTCTTGACCCAGCCCACGTTCTATAGAATAGAATCGAATTCATTCTTGCTAAAATAAAAATTGATTTTTGGATGACTGGGTCACAAGCTTCTTGCTTTTCCTTCCCCTCTTCCTCTTTTTATTTGCTTTTGATTTTTAAGAATAATGAACATATTCTCTTTTATAATGGGAAAACAGAATAACCCTTATTTGGAAAAAAAAAAAAAGGGGTATTTCACGCTTCTCATTTAGAACAGCATAGGAAATCCCCACCTCAAATAAGCAGTCTGAGGATCGCGTTTGTAATATTTGAAAATAAACCAACTTTATTTGAATCAGCCAATACCAATCAAGACTGGAAAACAAATTTCTAACTGCTTCAGATTCATGAAGAAAACATTCAACAATATCTTCATTAAAAGGCAACTTATATTTATTAAGGCTTGAAAGCATGTCTTAGTACTTTATCACCACAGTTAAAGGTCTTGAGAAAATCAAGTGACCATCATTTGGAGTGTCTTTCTAAAATGAAATTTTGTCCTTCTATAAAAGCTAGGCATCTTTTGCTAAATTAGCTACACGCCAGCTTTCCAAATGGGAAAAACAGGAAATCAGGAAAGGAAGACAAATTCAAACATCAGCCGGATATTATATATTTTAAGTATAGGCATAATCGATAATATGAAATCGCTAACTATACATAAAATACCTTAGATAATTGGATCCTTAAAACTATGGTTTTCCAAAAAAAGATTGCTTTTAGCGACACACAGATTAGCCCAAACCCTATAATGAAGCAATCCTCCATTTTATTTTTGGTGGGTAAGGGGAACATTGGATCTAATTCCTCAGGTAACATTAGGCAAAATTATGCACACTTTGGATCATACCGAATGATGAAAGGAAAGCATCCTGAAACTAAGCTGCGAGAAGAATATTGGCAAAGGTCGAGGAACAGGCATTCATGAAGGGGGCTTCATGCTTGGTTTGAATGCTAAAAAGCACTGGATAGAAGACAATGGTCTTGTTTGCAGAAAGGGCTCCAAGCCCAAAGATGTTCAGCCCCAGATGTTCCACATGCATACTTTTCTCTAACGCTTACAATTCTTTTCAATGGCATATCAAAAACGACGAAGTGATCCCTTAGGAATCAATGAACTTAGTTTTACTAATGACTTAATACTGCTTCATCTTTCCAAGGAGAGAGACACTGGCATCTTGATTCACTCTGCTATCAAAAAGGCTCCTGGCCACTGGCAATAGTGGTGCGTCAAATACATCTCCTGCTGCCTCTAAACCAACTGATTTTTAGACACAGACCTCAATGGTTTCTCGCCACGGAAAACTCTTACTAACACACCCTCCTGACTCTGTCCCTTTCTTAAATTCTATTTGCCTAAGCCTCCTGGGATTCTTAGATCTGCAGGGTCTGTTCCAGGCATCATCCACTTTGCAACAATTCTAAGATGCTGGCGTCGTCTGCCTGCAGAGTGGCCAGAGGGCACAGATGTCGTGAAGAGCTTCCGTTGTTTCATTTGATAAATGCTAGCATGTGCAGCTCAGGAAACTTCACTCTTGGTGAAGCCTTTTTTTCTAATGAAAAGGCCAAGATCCTTGCTGGCCCCACCAGCGGGGGATGTGAACACCAAAAACAGTGGCATTTCCTGGGAAGCTGAAACCGTCCGAGATTGTATGACCAAATAAAAGTGGTTTTCACTTTTCACAGCCTGTGATTCTGAATTGTCAGGCATCTGAATTCCCTTATCAGGGGATAAAGACACACAATAGAAGGGACCATTATCCAGCCCATCTTATAAAGTTATTAAAATCATATCCAATACCTTCTCTCTGGGCCATCCTGAGAGGCAGCCCAGCCTGACAGATGGGTAAATTCTACACAGTTATTCTAAGTTGGGTTCTCCTTTCTGCCTCTGCCTCCCACCATGCTATCCCATAAAAATCAAATAAAACAGTGACACGGAAACCAAAGAAGAAAAATGAATCCCAAACAAAATAGGATCTCATCCCAAACCTTTTCAAATGCCAATGAAATGTTTTCTGAAAGATCAGTATTCATTCGAGACCGGCGACAAGGGTGACCTCCTCTTAAAACTCTGGAGTCTACACTGCAAACCTTGAATACTTCCTGAGTTGGTTCTGGAGACACCTAAGGACCTCACCATACGGATGCTGGAAGATGATTTGCCATGTATATAACAAGGTTATGGCCAAGATTCTTCAGGGAGGCTGCAGAATCTGGAGGCAAATCTCTTTTGGAAAAAAATAATCAGAAGATAATATTATTGTTACTTAAAAATATTCTAATAAATCTGGTCATAAGACATTAAAGCTCTCAGTCAATAGTCGTATTATATAGTAATCTACTGTTGAAAGAAAAAAGATATTCCTGAATCAAGTACTCAGGAGTGCTTTCCATCTATAACTCTGCCCCCTGTGCTAAATGGTTATAAGTGATCACGTAACTGCCCCCCCAAACTCGTGCCTTAATATTTATGTAAAACTAAGTCAGCCACAGAAGGAATATCTAGAAACAACCATGTTGATTTGGTTTGGCTTGTTTTTAAAGACTCGCCAACGCTGAATTCTGACAATCAAATCAGTCATTAGTATCTGACAACTCGTGTGGGGAGCCATCCCCCCCGGGTGGCCTGTTTTCTCTGTCGCGCTGGCCATGCTAACACCTACCTGCTTCAAGAACAGCACCACTGTGGGTCTCTGGAAAGTAAACTGCCTCTTAGGTCATCATGCCTGTGTTGGTCAACTCAGGAAGGGGTTTCTGGGGACAACAGGATTTACACTAATTCAAAGTCTCTTGGGATCATTCAAGACTTCATCTCCCAAGAGGCCAGTCTGGGGCTTTACTGTAGAGTAAAAGGGGCCATTTCCTCAGCATTCTCCTTTTTAAACATGTCTCGGGACTAAGTTCCCGGGGAGTCCCAGGGAAGGTTCCTTTAGGGGTGGAAATGAATCGACTCCTCCTGCCCTTGCAAAGCTCTCAGGCTAATAAAATGTCCTACTGAGAAATTTCCTCTTCCTCAGTGGGCTAAAGGGTCCCCTGTTTCCTCCCCAATGCTCAGATCTGTGTGCCATTTTTGTTCTCCAGAGCTCCCTGGAGGCAGGTGGGTCTGGGGCCTGCCAGGTTGAAGATGCACGGATGTCTTCACGGAAAGGCCCCATGCTGTCCTGCCACCCTTCCTGAGCAACGAGCCAGGTCCCGAGGCTTTCTAGCACTTGGAAGCCTCATCCTGTGGCAGGTGGCTTTTCTCATAGGGTGTTCACCAGGATAGGGGGCCGATGGTTAGCTCATTTCCCTGAGTTTCCTCTGCCCGGGTCCCCAGGCTCAAGCCAGGTGAGCTTTGAAGGAGGTGACACTCAAGGAGAGTGACCAAGGAGAGAAATACCAACTAAAAAATATCCTTTTTCATCTGGCAGGTGAGTCAGATGGCAGGAAAATTAGCCCAGATGGGGCACATATTTTTCTTCAAGTTCAAACCACATGGTTTCCCAGTCAGAAAGGCCCATGGACTTTCTTCCTAAGGTGTTCCATGACCATGCCACCTCCCAAATGGACCCATCACCCGATGGAGGCTGCAGCCGACTCAGCCAGGAGCGCCCAGCTAGCAGACCCAAGACCCACATCCAGGAGCAACTTGAAGGAACTGGAAAGTCATGTTTGGCCAATTCTTGGTTTTTTTTGTTATAGGGTTCGCAGTGATATATAACATCAGCAGTTCAAGACTTAGGGAGATCATAAGAGAGAAGACCTATCTGAAACATTGCCAGGGAACATGGAGCCTCATGAAGAACTTCTTCACCCAACCGCCCCCCCCCACCCCATCTGCTTTCTCCAAGACTGAAATTCACTCGTGGATCAAACGTAATCTCCACCAAAACAACTACCCCTAAAGCAAGCAAAATCCATGGCTGGTAGACCCCGTGGTCCTTTTGGCATTGACGCTCCTCCTCTGGCCCTTCCCAGTCACTCTGCTTTGCAACTGCATGCCAACTTCCCTTCCTCGAAAGGCCTGGACAGTGTAAAAACAGAGGCTGGTGTCAGCCAGATACACGAGGGCATCGCAATGCCCTCAGCACGGCAGCAAACGGAGACTACGTCTGAAGTGGTTTTCCAATCTGGTCTTCAGCGCCCAGTGGGACGGCAGGTGTCAAGACTGGGTGTGTCTGTCACGTGCCCAATCCCCAGCCTGCCTGTCCTCCGTTCACTCTCTCCATCTCCCCCAAACGCAGCGGATCTGTTTCTACTAAGAACTACGATGGCATCTGTCCTTGGCCGTGGAGTTCCCAACAAAGAGGAGGGCGGAAGAGGGCACAGTGTCGCACGTTTTCCTAATGCAGCTGAGGAGAGGTTCTGATATTGGCGGAGGGGGCAGTGACGGTCCCTTATGTGGGTTCTCCAACACTGACCCCAGATGCACGGAACCCAGGCCCGGCCCAAAGGTTGAGAGCTTGACTATTTCTACCATTTCTGCTTGCAGATTCCTGCACGATCAGATGGGGTCGGCGCTGACCTTCCTAAGAGACAGCAGGCCGGGGTTCCATGAGGCCAGCAAGAGGCGGCCGGCTACAAAAAGGAGTGTCCCCGAGGCAACGCGGAAGAGGAGTGTGTGAGGCCGGAGTCCTTTGGGAGAAGCGGAGTCCTTCTGCTGGAGCGGTGGGGCAAGGTGGCCGAGCTCAGGACCGACTGAGGCGCTTGGCAACATCCGCGTAGGCCGACTCGATCTCCTTGTCTGCCGCACAGGTGTTGGTGAACTCATCCCGGGCATAGGCGTTCTTGAGGTACCGCCACAGGCCCGTCATCTCAGCGGGGAAATCGTAGTTGCGGTATTTCTTGGCCACAATCTACAACACAGGCGATAGGACAGATGGCGTGAGCGGGCAAAGCAAATCACTGAGAAGGAGTTAAGCGGCTTGACCTACCATGTGGCCTGGGAGGAAACCCAGCAGGCATCACAGGGGGCCATCAGCAAAGTGTCTGTGACACAAGCTGGCAAGCGCTGCCTCCTTGTCATCTTATCTAAGCTTATTTATTTCTTAAGTAAATACAATTTGCCCTTTGACCTCGCCATTCTGCTTCTAGCGATGTTTCCTTAGGAAACAATCATGTACGTATACCAAGATTCAGCTACCCGTATATGATCATGGAACTAACAGTAAAAAAAAGAATGCAACGGTAAAAAAAAAAAGGTATAGAACACAAATGTCCGCCAATATCGAAATGGAGAAATACATCATCATACGTAAATACAGGGCCATTCCAGACAGCCATTGAAAACGATGCTGCAGGGGCGCCTGAGTTAAGCATCTGACTTTGGCTCAGGTCATGATCTCACGGTCCGCGAGTTCAAGCCCCACGTTGGGCTCTGTGCTGACAGCTCAGAGCTTGGAGCCTGCTTCAGATTCTGTGTCTCCCTCTCGCTCTGCCCCTCCCCCACTTGTACCCCCCTCTCTCAAAAATAAAGATTAAAAAATTTTTTTGAAAATAAAGTGCAGTATAAAATAAAATTTTTAAGAAGTGCAGTATCATGCATTTGGAGAAATGTGTGTGATTACTTAGAAGTACGGGTACCAAAATGTGATCAGTGGTTAAGTCTGACTGATCGAGCTATAAACTGTTTCCTGTTACCTACTCTGTTTTACCTAAGCACCCGTATTTTTAGGAGAGAATAAAAAGCATAAGGAGTGTAAGTTAGATGTGGGAATGGATAGGCAGGTTCTCGAATGAACAGATCTTGAGTGGGAGTGAACGAATGGTGATTTTTATTCTGTCTGGAGTCTGCCACACGTGGGGGCTGTGGATGGGCATTCTGGGAAAGCGGAGTTCGTGCTGAAATGGTCGCACAGTGGTTAAAGCGTGGGCTCTCGATCCCAGCTGAATGCATCTGGAATTTTTACTCCACTACTTAATAGCTGTGTGGCCTTGGACTACTTACTTAGCCTCTCTGAGCCCCAATTTCTTTATCTCTCAAAGGAAGATAATAATAGAACCTATCCTGGAATAACAAATTAGTTAACACACACGAAACGTTTAGAGGGGTACCTGGCTCATACTGAGTGCTCGAGAAACATTACCTCCTCTTCTAATTCATTGAGACCCACCTTTTGCCCATTTGCATGCATTCACAGATAAGGATAAGGTGGTCTTCGCTGAGGGTGACCTGTGTAGTTACACAGGGCCTCGAACTCAGAGGGGCCTGTTCTTGGTTTAATGCTCTGCTGTCACCATCTGGAAATTCTGAGTACTTTTTTTTTTTAACAGGGCCCCCTTTATTGTCACTGTACATTGGGGTCCACACATTAGCCGTTCTTGCCTCGAGCCCTTGGGGGGCTAGGGTGGGAACAATAAAGAGTAGCCTCTCTCCTAAGGCACTGACTTCTGACTCCTTTCCTCGCTTTCTTTTTAGAGAGGTTGTCAGACTGCTGACCCTGGGATCCTCCCACTCAGAGAACCTCCCCCCCCCTGCCACCCCAATTCAGCTACTCTGGACTTTCACCTTCATGTTGATGCCCGTGATGTTCAGGGTCCCCTAGAGAGCTATGCTGAGTGAGGGCAACGATGAGGGAGGGCAAGAAAAGCTCAACCTCATCAATTTGACCACATTCCCAAGGAGCACGCATCTCCCCCTCCCTATTCTTCAGTTTGGAACGTCTGTTACATACTAAGCTCTGTTCTATTCTGAATTGCAATTACTGTTTTCATATCCTCTCTCTCTTCTCTAGCTTGTGAGCAGTAGGAGGACAGGAACCACAACTTCTTCATTTCTGTACTGCCTGATAATCTCAATGACACGGTTTATAAGCATAGCGACACTAGCAAATACTTATCTACTCTGCACCCTGCTCTAGGCTCCACCTTAAGCCCTCTGCAAGCTACTTTAAATCTCTAAATAACTTTATAAGGAAGAGTGTATTATACTCCCATTTTTACAGATGTGGAAAGTAAGGCAAAGGGAAGTTAAATAAGTAAAGGTTCCATAAACAGTTGTACGGAATCTTTACTATCCTCAGTTATCCCAAATCAGAGTGCATCTCCTAGAGTCAAACGTAAGAAACGTACTTTTAAAGACCAGAGGTCCTCAGCAATGAACAAACTGAAGCCACAAGAGATTCAATGGCTTACACAACATTACACAGGAAATGAATTAATTCGACCAACATCTACTGAGTAATCACTAATATTTATTCCGGTCCTTGCTTTTCTTTTCTTTTTTTTTTTTTCATTTGAGTGTAGTTGACGTGCAATGTTACATTAGTTTCAGGTGTACAACCCTGTGATTCAGCCAAGTTTCCATGCTGTGCTGTGCACAGCAACAGTGTAGCTCCTATCTGTCACCACAGGACACTATCAGTATCACTATGTTCCTTAGGCCCTGCCTTTTAGTCCTGTGACAGTCCTTCCCTCCTAATCTGCGGTCCTCTCCACGGGGCTACCGAGCCCTGTGCAAATGATGCAGGAACCGCTATACTCAGAATCCCTCTTGTGCCAGTTATTCAGCTATAGCTGTTGATCTCCAAACCACCCTTGGGCTTGTTTCTTCCAGCTGCTGGGGCAGGGACTCTGCAAATCACATCTCTGCTTTGCCAGTGACTCCCTGTGAGACTCTGTCACGAGGGGGCGCTAGAGAGAGAGCCTTCAAGGCTGGAGGAGGGGGAAGAGACGTCCCTTCCCTTCCTAGGCATTCTGTTCCTCTCAGTCCCCTTTGCTCCCGCAGTGGCAACTGACTCCAGTTTTCTTGTTTTGCCTACACTAGCGGAACCCGTGCATCACCCCGTCTGAGAGAGGCCAGCACACGACAGTGACTCCTCTGGACTGTCCTCTTAACTCCGCCTCCAGTGCTGGCTCGGCAGCGCCCCACCTCAGAGGTCCAAGGTTCAGCTCTGCAGGGGCCCCTCATCTAAGTTTCCAAGTTTAGATAATTCTGACCTCTTCCGTTTACCTCTGCTGCCCTGGGGGTTGTAGCTGCCTCATCCTGGTGAAATGTCATGGTACACTTTGCCTTCCTAGATCTTCAGTACTTAGTGCTTCTTCCTATTAAATTCTTTTGGTGGGGCGCCTGGGTGGCTCAGTCGGTTGAGCAACCGACTCTTGATGTTAGCTCCGGGCAAGATGCCAGGATTGTGGGATCGAGCCCTGCATCGAGCTCCATGCTGAGCATAGATCCTGCTTAAGATCCTCTCTCTGTCTCTCTCTCTCTTTTTCTCTCTCTGCCCCTCTCTCCGGCTCATCTCTCTCTCTCTCTCTCTCTCTAAAATGAAAAAAAAATTAAATTCTCTTGGCTAAGATAACTGGTCTGGTGTGGTCACTGGAGAAGCCATCCCCACAATGTTGTGTCCGGCTCAGGTGTGGCTAAAAAAGCAAAGGGGATGGAATCTGAGTCCTCTGGCAGAGCACTGGCCATAAGCAAATGCCGGGTCCAACAGACACTGCCCGTTCACCTTGGCCTTCCCCTATTCACCGCAGGGTGAGGGCCCTTGGGTTTGCCCAAGAGCCTTTGAGAAGAAGCTGTCCCTGCCCCGGCAAGAGCAAGTCCCTGCAGGATCCGCGGGTCACACGCGGACCGACAGAGTGGCCTCAAGTCCCTCCGTGCTGGGATCTGTTTTCATTTTTAAAGGATACGACATGAGATTTAAAACAGCAGAAAAGCAATTTATGGACATAGACTTGTGTTCATGCCTCCCTTCCTGTTTGCTTCAGGGGCTGAAGCAGGTCACTGTGCTAGGCAGGGGTCCCAGTGGCCCCGAGAGAAGGCCTGCCATGCCCCTCCCTGCCCGGATCTGCACGCCCTGAGCCTTGGCCACGGAACCGGCTATTTCCTCGCATGTCGGTTTGACTTGAGGAGCCAAGGACTAGAAGGGAGCCAGACAGCACGAGTTCAAACCAGGCTCTCAGGCAGGATGAAGATGAACCTGAACGAGAGCCAGGCAAGAGAGAGAGAGGGAGGGAGAACGCACGCGCAAGAGAGCAGGCGGGGATGCGCGCACGGAGCTCTGACGTTCACAGGAACTTCCACGCTCCTGCTCTGAATTTGCTCTTTCATATGAAAACAGTTAGCTCCCACAGCCCAGATTAGGTTTTGGCATCAGAAGCCAAACTTGACTTGGCTCCCCCTTCACTCTTTCTTCATGTCGGGGGTTTGCCAGGTCTCTGGGATCTGATAAGCTGGATCAGCAGAAATATGAGGAGACAGAAGGCGAGGCCCAGCCTTGTCCCCTCCAAGGCCGCCATCCCCCCCACCCCCGCCCCGCCCCGATCCCCAGCTTCTCCAAGGACACGGGTGTCGCATCATCGTTTAGGGCTAGGAGGCACTGGAGGAGTCGAAGGATGAAGCACGGGGCCTGGGAGATCCATTTGTTTACCTTATTTGACAAGAGATTCTTCAAGACAGAAGAAAAGAGCAAAGGAAGAGAGAGAAAGAGGCAAGAAGGAATATACTTCCTATCTCTTCATTGGGGCATGAGAAAAAAGAATTCCAAAGAGATTAAATGACTCGCCCCAGCTCATGCTGTCAGGACTAGCATGGGGGTCTCACGCCTTTCTGAATGGGGGTCCTTCCGTTACACCACTCTGACGCAGTGTGGCTGACCTGGAATCACACCATCCCTAAGGGTGCCACTTGTAACTCAGGAAAAGAGAATAAAAGGCGTTTCCAGGGCTGTGGTGGTGCATGCAGTAATTAACAACCTGAAAGACGTGTAAGCTTGGGTGGACTTACAAGTAACCGTTGGCCTGGCCCCGAACCCAAAGTGCCTTCATATTCATAGGTTGCATTTTCCCAGCCTATCGGTAACGGCATGCATGATTCCCACCCAGTCTCCAGCTCTGACCAAGTCGCATGGCGCTTGCCCAGCTACGATCGCAATTCAAGCTGGTTGTGCTCTGATTGGAGGGAGGCCCGCGTTTCCAGCTCAGGACTACAGCTGAAACACGATAGGCAGATAGCCAGCTGATAAACGGTTCTTTTTACGAAGGGTAGAAGGAAAGTGGGTATGATAAAGTCACAAGCTAAGTGATGAAATGGCCAATCAGTGAGTATTTATGAAAGGGCCACCATGAACCCACCCACCATCATGCTTGGAGAAGCCACTATCCCCACAGAGCTGACTGCCTGAGACGTACGATACGAGTACGTATGAGAGTAGACGACGATCTAGCTGCACGATCCCACTGTGTGTTTCTCTAGGCTGGTGAGGGCCGGGAAAGGAGGTAAGAAGAAGCATCAGTTTAGAGAGAGAATGTTGGGGCACCCTACTGTTGTCTTCAAATGAGATGAAACAGAGCAGTCCCATTCCATGCTGTTCCAGAATACAAAGGGTGGCCTGGAGGCTGATGGGGCTCAATATAAGGATGTTTTAATAATCACCGCTGTCCAAAGGGATAGGGCTGACTCGCTAGGCAGGGGACTCTTCATCATCAGAAAGGTGCAGTGACAGCTGCATGGAAGCCTGTCACAGACACACAGAAAGTGGTCCCGTTTGGGGTGGGAGATGGTTTGGGATGACCTTGGAATTCCCTTCTTTCCAACTCTCGGATCCTCCGATTCTTAAAGGACAGGATTATACGGGGTGATGAAGTTGACCAGTGAGTGCAACCATGACAAGAAAATGATGTCACTTCTTACAGCCTCCGGCTCTTCAACTGATAGATGAGGAGGATGCTATATGCCTGCCCTAGGGAGTTACTGAAGGGAATGAGAAGGCTCGCACATGAAGCAACTTCAGAGAGATGTGGGGGTGTGGCCAGTGAGAACCCAGGAGGCAGAGACAAGGAAAAAGTGCCCCCACTCACTCTCTCTCTCATACATGAAATGACAATGAGCTACTATGTATTGAGCCTTTACAATATGCCAGGCACTGTCACACTGTATTTACTCTCCCAGCCAAGAAGTAAGAATGAGAATAAGGAGGAAGTAATATATGCCTGTTTTACTGACACTCAGAGAGTCTATACAGCCACCAGGCAGTGGAAGCTGACTCTGGGTTCCTATTCGTGTGACTTCAGAGCCCAGACTCTGGACCGGCCGTGTGGCACTGTCCTTGACTCATCCACACAAGTGACCGGGCCTATGGCGGACCTGGATACAGCCAGCCACCTGCAGATAGAGCGGTCTTTACCTTGACCACATGGAGTTTGGGCAACAGATTGCAGTCGGCCAGGGTCAGCTCGTCCCCGTCTAGGAATTTGCGCCGGGACCTCTTGTCTTCATCCCCGCAAGTGTTGGCGTCGATCTCCTCTGGAAGAGGGGTGTTCAGGTAGTCATCCAGTTTCTTCAGTGCCTTGGTCAGGCCTTTCTCAAGGGCTGGCATGAAACAGCAAAAGAAGTATCTTTAGCGGACCTTCCTGCCACTGGCAACAACCGCAGGGACTTCGGAGTAAAGGGGCTCATCCCGAATCCTGTCCCCCTCGTCACACGGCCAGCTCCCCACACACTACCGAATACCTGGCAGTCACCAATCCAATGCAGTGAAAGAGGACTAAGTGGTCTGAAAAAGCAAACTTTTTTTTATTAAAAAAAAAAAAAGCTTTTGAATATTTATTTATTTTTGAGAGAGATTAGCGCAAGTGGAGGAGGGGCGGGGAGACAGGATCCAAAGCTGGCTCCGTGCTGACAGCATTGAGCCTGATGCAGGGTTCAATCGAACTCATGACCCATGAGATCACGACCTGAGCCAAAGTCGGACACCCCACTGACTGAGCTACCCAGGTGCCCCAGAAAAAGCAAACTTTAACCAAGCAATGTATACTAGCTAATCATTTGTGGAAAAAACATAAATATAGAAATACAACCATTAGGATATACGTCCGAGTTTTTAGAGTGCTTATCTCCAGTAGATATAATAATGACAGTTAATTTTCATTTTCTATTTTGCTTCTCTATATTTTGCCAATATTCCACAATCAACCCACATAATAATTTTGCAGAAAGGGCTCCTGACTAAGTAAATAACAACTGCGTAAAATCCCTAGGACAGAGATATGCACCAGACTTTGCAGAAGCATTAACCATGGGAGCACTGACGAACCCAACCTGAGAAGGGAAGGCGACAAGGTTTTCAGGAAGACCTGACATAGGAAAGTAAACCACCTGTTTGGTGTTGCCCCTAGAGGACCAATGCATACCAGAAAGCCCTACTTCAGTTTAATCTAGAGAAGGTTGTTCTAAAAATCAGGGATGTCCAAAATGGAAGGGCCAGTGCACCAGAAATGCCCAGTCACAGCTGCGTGGAAACCTGTCACGGACACAGCTCAAAGAATGAACGTCCAAAGGAAGATCATGTGGTGGATGACGTTTGCAGTCTTGTCCCAGTAATTTCCTGCCGAGTAATTCATTTAGTCACAAGAGCAGAACAAAATATTCAAAAGAACAGCCGGATGGGGCGCCTGGGTGGCTCAGTCGGTTAAGCGGCTGACTTCGGCTCAGGTCATGATCTCCCGGTCCGTGAGTTCGAGCCCCGCGTCGGGCTCTGTGCTGACAACTCAGAGCCTAGAGCCTGTTTCAGATTCTGTGTCTCCCTCTCTCTGACCCCCCCCCCCCCCGTTCATGCTCTGTCTCTCCCTGTCTCAAAAATAAATAAAATGTTAAAAAAAAAATTAAAAAAAAAAAAAAAAAAAAAGAACAGCCGGAAGTCACTATCACTCAGAACCATTCCATCCAGAACTTCATAGTCTATTCCAGGCACAGAACACTGGCCACCTGAACTCAGAGGACAGAGGCGGACAGAGGTCAGGTCACCAGCCAGTCTTGATGCTAATTCTAGCAGAGGAAAGGGGGATGCTCCCTCTGGAGGAAGAGCCCAGAGGACTGTACTCTTATTTACTTTTTCCCAAATGGGCCTTCTGTTAGCCACTCCTCCCTCAACCCAAGTTTGTCTTTTCATAGAAGGCCTTTGTTTGAGACAATGAAATGACACCAGCCCAAGATAAATCAATTGAACGCTTACTGGAATGTTGAAAACAGGCTGGAGGTTGGACGTGGTTTCTCAATACTTCCTTCTCCCTGGTGTGGCATTTGAACTTGTACTTCATCATCTGCTTTGTGTTTCCAGTTTGGGAGAATAGTGAGCAGGGCTGGGAAAAATGCTTGTATTCCCCTTAGTAATTGTCTAGACTAGGGATGGGACTGCAAGCCTATTCAAGGGCAGGAGCAGAGGGTGGGTACCAAACAATAGTTATTATGCTCCCCACCCCCACCAAAGCACTTGTGATCTATATTGGGTTTGTCTGCTCCCTTAAATCCCTCCCTCCCTTTCAGTTATGGAGATTCTGACAAAATATTGATGATAATGGAGATAGGAAAAGTCAAATAGAGGAGTGCTTGTTGAAGTCTGACCAATGGATAGCAATGCAAGGGAAAGAGACATATGATGGGAAATGAAACACTGCTGATTGTACTTCTAAAATGCCCGCTGGAGACCGGAGCAGACCACTGCAGAAGTCTGTGCCCAAATTGCCCAGCGTGGGAACTATCATGGCATTTGCAAAAGCCGCCTAGCACAGCAACTGGAGATCCTTGGGAGGGCGGTTCTGGATAAGTATCAACTATCTCTCAACGAGCTCTTGAGGTGGAAGAATAAAGTCCGGCAGTGGGCGTGGCTGTTGTCCTATCCTGTAACTGACATGTATGTAACATACCAAGTGGGCGTGTTCTGAGGATGTCCTCGGAGCTTCAGTTTCATACTGGAGTTTGTGTAATTTCGATCAGGAATGTGAAGGGGGTGGGGGAGTTGGTGTTAACCGTGGTAGAAAGAAGAGGAGACCAGGCCGCAGGGAAGGGGCCAAGTGACCTGGAGCTAACCCTGTGTTTAAATTTTGACCCCGCCCAGGGTGTATTTACTGCGACGTTGCTGAGGTGAAAGCTTCGGTTCCCTTAATCACATGGGCCCCTTCCAAGGCCTTGAGCTTGATTTTTTTTAATTCCTTATTTGTACTTATTCCATTGGCTTCAGACCCCGCAAGTGTTGGGAACGTCCCTGATCCTGGAACTTACCAAGAAGTGTGACCTTGGGCAAGTTCCTCAACTTCACTGAGGTTCCGTTTTCTCATGTCAACTGTGAGAGGAAGATCGCTAATCTTCGTAAAGCCGGGGCGAGGACTAGCTCAGATTATGCAGGGAAAAGTGCCTCAGACTACACCTGCCCCATGCTAGGACAGCAGTTAATGACTGCAATACCAAATATGGCAGCCATCTGCGCTCTGTCCCTGACCCCACACTTGCCACCAGTACTTTCCTCAAAAATCCAAGGTGCGGCAGGCCATGAGAGATTCTCAGAAGCTCCAGTTCTGAGGCCCGGTCCCTGGAGGAGAGAATCAACAGCCCCGAGCCCTGCTTCTCTTCCCGATTTAACATACAGCCACAGCCGGTCCCTTACACTCCGCCGGGACCCTTCTTGGTGACGAGCTGTGTGAGGGGCACGGCCAGAGGGAAACAGACGCAACATGTCTGTGCTAACACACTGCCCTTATTATCGAATACCAGATGCCAGCACCAAGAACTTCTCTGCCAGTTCTTTTCCCTCCCACCTGCCAACTTATTCCTCTGACCCTGGCTCAATCTGGCATCCATAGAATTTAATTATCTCTTTCGGCTGACGGTACCCAGGTCATGAAAGCACAGGCGTTCACCTTTCTGGTAACAGCGCAGGGGACGTAAGAGAAACCAGAGTGACAAGCAGACGGTAATCCTTCCGTGTTCGCATTTGGAACCCTCCCTCCCAAAGACTTCCTCTGAGCCGCAGGATGGGGCAACCCTCAGACCACAGCAAGTAAGCCTGAGGCCAGGGGACCCTGAGACCCAGGACCAACCACGTCCCAGGCACTTGACGGGTACCCAGTCCTTTAACTGCTTTCTGCCCTCTCCACCCGCCCTTCCTGTAAAGATTTATTCTGTACCACACGCAAATGTGCTGGGTAAAATATGTGATGAGGAAGCAGGGGGAATAGTTCATAAATATTCTCAGCCATATGCAAACAATCTCAAATTTATTTTTCTCCTTTTTAAGGAGGAAAAAAAAATCCACCCATTCCATGATCACTTCCAGATTCATTGAGGTTGATATTACATAAGAACCAATATTGTTTTCTCGTCGTAGAGAAATAATGACTTGGAAACGGCAATTTGAGCTAAGAAAATAATATACTCTTACCAGGGCATGGAGGCTGAATGAGGACCAGGGAGCCAAGACTCTAGCTCAGCCTCCAGCAAGCTCTTGCAAGCACGGCTCAACGCTGCTTTGCTGGCACGTCTTGTGCAGCGGGGATATCAGCAAGCAGCCACACAGACTCTTTGGGGCTCAGAACTCACTTAGAGTGGAACAGATGTCAAAGGTGGTCTTTGAAAGGACAGGAGCAGCTCTGTGGGCCCAGGTTCCTGTACCCTCAGCTCCTAACGCGTGTTTTCTCTCTGGCATGTGAACTTGCAGAGAGGTAAGAACCAGGGGACCACCTCCGATCACTGGCTGCAGCCTGGATGGGCGTCTCTTCCACTCTCCCGTGGAGAAGAAGATCATGGCTCCTGGGAGCTGGCCCCAGGCCGAGGGACTCTCTGTCCCACGGCGCCTCGTTCATGGCTCTGATCCAGCACCGGCAAGAAATACACTAGCTGAATTTCTGAAGTAGACTGGGGATGTTTATGCGACCTATCATCTAAGTACACAATGAAGCTATTGAGATGGGCATTATTATTCATACCCATTTAGCAGATAAAGAAAAAGTGAGTCCTAGACTTTCCCAAGGCACACACATATGTACAAGCAAACTGTTCCCAGGATACGTACTGAAATTGCACCTTGTTTGCTTTTTCACTGCTGTTGCCTTCCTTACAAGGCCCAACCTCTGGGTAATGGGAAAACAACAACTTTAATTTAGTCCACTCTGGATTACAACATAGTCCAATGTAATAAATAGTCTCTCAAAAAGAATTCTCAGTCTCTTTGACATGAGAATGCTCAGTCTTACAGAAAGTCTCCATCACCTGTGCTCTCCTCCCTGAGTAAATGAGGGTGGGAGGATTCCTGTGACCTCATGGCCTTGGGGAGAGAGGGGTCCTGGGATCTAGTGGGTGGAAGGCTTTAGGAAGCTACCACAGTTCCCACGTTTCTGCTCAGTTACCGTTTCCTCAGCAAAACCTCCACTCCCTTCCAGAGTAAGGCTGGGGATGTTGAGCCTTGGGTGGTGGTCACAGGTAGGCTGTTGGGCTCCCTCCAAAGCCCTGGAAGGCTACCTGAGCAAAGTGTCATGTGGGGTTTCCCAGATACAACTCTAGGCCCCTGGCCCTTCTACCTCTCTCTCCTCCTTCGTCCCCAAATCCCCTGGGCCAGGAGGAGGAAGGAAGGCTTTCTTGTACGTCTTCCTAGGTCAAATAGTCTAACAACCACAGACTACTTCTCTAGGAGTCAAGTCCTCTAGATACGGTTCTTGATGTGCTAAATCTGAGAGATAAAGGAATTGAGAACATTCGGAGATAACAGCTTGGCTTGTGAGGCCACTATCTTGACGGAAATGTTAGTTTGAATCAGCAGCTAAATAGTGAATGCTTTTTTTTTTCTTCCTTAGAATTCCTTCTGTAGAATTCTTCTCTCTCACGGGGCCAGTGGATCCTCAGGACAGATTAGAATCAAGAGTGTGGCTACTCCCTCACGTCCTACCTTCGGCTCCTTTGATAAAATATCTGTGTTCTTCTAGTAACGGCTTGACTTCCTCTGGAGTTCTTGGTACTGTTAATGACCATCAGTGGATCCAGAAGGAGTTACTATCTCTGAGAAGCGAGCCTACCAGGACCCTTCCCGTCATTTCTCAGCAACAGATACTAACTTTGTCTGCACTCAGGGCCAATGCTGTCACATTGTCTGTGTGAGAGCAGAACATCTGGGTGAAAAGACAGAAAGTCATTTGGGTTTTGCCTATGAAGAAAGAAATATCTAGATATTGGGAAATACCTGGAGGACCAAATCACGTTGTTTCTCTTCATCTCTTTCGAGATCATGTCGATACAACAACGATGACGACAAAGCATAGCTGTGGCTTGAGGGAGGCCACAAAGGAGATTTCTCTGGCCATCACATATTCTTGGAGAGAAAACACAAAGATGGCCACACCTTGTTGACATTTGATAGTTTTAAACCTGAATGATAATGTGATGGGAACCCCCCCAAATCAAATGGTAACAATGTCATATCATCTCTCCCTCGCCTTTCTGGAGCAAGAAGCCTTTCTTTAGAAACAGTGAGGTCATATGGCTTTAGACAAGATGCCCAGGGCCAACGATCCAAGCAAGAGGAGGAGGCTGGGGCAGCAGTAAGGCTCAGGAGAGTTACCGTGGTGGGAAAAAAGGAGGTGCAGGTAGGGTGGGCAGGAACATAAATGCTTATAAAGAGGACATGTTTAAGGAGGGACAAGGATGCTCTAAGGTGGAGAAGGGTGGTTAGGACATTTGGCTTTGGGCTGGGCAGTGTAGTTCCCTCCCCCCAAGAAACCTTCCATAAAGATCTACATTCATCTTTCAAGTTTAAGGAATTGGAAGCCATAGAGCTTTTCTGTGTTGTCCAAGTCCTTAAAGACAGAAAATGTAGCCCTGTTATAGTTGGGTTACATGAAGTATGAATGGTCACATAAAGGCAAAATTATAAGCAGGTGGAAACCGAGGTTCACACCCTCTGATCCACAGCGACCCGTCTAGAACACATAGCAGGTAAGTGGTAGTGGGTCCCCATGGTCCTTCTGTCTCTCAAAGTATCATCTTCGCCTGGTCCGTCGACCACAGGGTCAAAAAAAGGCAGCAGGGTCGTAGAAGATGGGAAGGAAAGTTTGTTTCAGGCTTGGTGAGCCCTACTCTCCTGTGTCTGGGTCCTCTGGGTATGTTAACACATCACAGGTATCAACAGGGAAGGGACAGGGAGGGGCTGGTGGCCCTGTACTGTGCTTCCCTGAAATGTCTGCACACCCACTCTGTTCTTCAAGAGATCTGAGTTTGAATCCTGCACTGATTATGGTTATTCACAAGTTGCTGTTAAAGCATCTTCTACAGACTCTGGTGCATAGAGGGACTTAACAAAAATCAGGCTACAGGGATGTGTCACACTTACTTGGTCTGATAGTTTGGAGAATTCATGTCCACCTTTGGCATGAGACCAACACTAGACTTGGCCTCATAGCCAGAGAGGAGGATGTTGTCAAATTGGCTCTAGCTGTGAAAGACCCAGGGGCTCCCCTGTGGGAAGCAATTCCCAGGCCTCCGTTTCTAGGCACTGGTGAAAACAGGAAAGGTGGAAAGACAAACAGTGGTTTATGAGAAAGCAAAACGCAATGGCAACTTCAACAGATTCCCTACTGTTCACTCTTGCAATGTCAGCTGAGCTTAAGAGGAGTCTAGCTCATGCTGCCATGGGTATTATTTGTTTGTTCTAGAAAAGACTTCAGCCTTGAATGGGAGGGTGGATTAAATGACAAACTCTCATGGTTCTTTCCAGTAAGTGGTCAGTAAACGATTCTCTAGTCCCAAGGCAGGATTCAGGTCTTACCACTAAGGTGGACTGGGGTATAGGACACTATAGGATGCCCCTTACCCACCTTGGTGGAAAGATTCACCAAGCAAATGGGTTTATAGATTTCTTTGATGTATTTTTAAGGTGGTAAGGGATTTTTCCTTGAAGGAGAGAAGATCCTCTGTACGGTTTCTTCCCCAAGCCCTAGAGGGGATCATGGTGAAGAATCATCTTTTTTATACAGTTCCGCAAATCAACCCAATATTTGCCCCCCATGTTTAGAAGTATGACTCCCAACAACAAATGAACTGTGTGTGTGTGTGTGTGTGTGTGTGTGTGTGTGTTTCAAGGCATGGCTTTGGCAATTAGCTAGCTGTGTTTAAAAAACCAGAATGGTTGGGGCGCCTGGGTGGCTCAGTCGGTTGAGCAACTGACTTCAGCTCAGGTCATGATCTCATGGCTCGTGAGTTCGAGCCCCACGTCAGGCTCTGTGCAGACAGCTCAGAGCTTGGAGCCTGCTTTGGATTCTGTGTCTCCCTCTCCCTCTGCCCCTCACCTGCTCACACTCTGTCTCTCTCAAAAATAAATACATATTAAAAAAGAAACAGCATGGTAAAGAATTTAGGACTTTTTGGCATGCCTTTCATAAGATATTGTTTTTACGTAGGAAGGGAGGTATGCATAATATAGACACTTCGAGCTTCACATAATTTTCTAAATCTAAAAGCCACAGTACATTTGAAAAGAAAGATGATCACTTATGTCTTCAAATTTAAGTTTCCTTTTGTGTACATAGTCTGTACCCTGCAGGCTCCCCCCAGAGATAACTTATCAACGGGAAGAGAAAGAGAGACAGAGAAAAACTGGGGCCAGTGGAAAGAGGAAGCTTCAGAAACTCCCGGGGAGGGTGCGAGCTGGCTGCAACAACCCAGAGAGAATGTGGTCCCCGTTGGAGCCCTGCCCAGGCTTCAGCCACGGGGCGGTGGCGACCCCTCCTGGCCTGTCCTTAAGCAGCGGAAACTGCATCTTCCACAGCGAACACGTATAACATGCATGTGTGTTTTCTATTAGGCTTTCCAGAAACTCATAAATGGTTGTAAAAACCATTGTGCTAATAGAAAGAACGACATAAATGCTGACTGAAGCTATTAATGCTGGTTGTAGTTTATGTAGCAGACTGAATCAGGCTGAAAACTGTTAGATTTTTATGGCTACTTTGTAACAGGTTATTTTTAACTATCAGGCCATAGATTAGGCTCAGCCCTCATGTTCGAACATCGAACATCGGGAATGAACGAGACAAGGGAGACGCTTTCTCCGTCCAGCGTTGGGACCTAGGCATGTTCTTTCTCAACGCTCCCTGCAAACGCTCAAGCTGAACTGACTTAGCCACATTTTGCCCTGTTCATCCTCCAATGCCCACATCTTTTGTAGAAGAGCCATTGACAAATTTAAGAATCATCACGCAGCCACCACAGCTCTAAATTTAAATAATTACTGGTTTCTGTCATTCTGTCACTATCCCGTCTGGAAACTCTCCCCCAGCCGCCCATTCTTTCAGTTGTTAATACGTCTCTCTCCAGCGCCCTCTGTGGGTGGGCCAGGTTTGGTGCCCCTCGCCTCTCACGGATGTTGAGTCACGACTCCCCAAGTAAAGCTGGGGGTTGTGTAGTGTATTTGGAACATGCACATGCTAGTTGTTCCGTGGTTTATGAACCGATTTGATCACCGTTTCCTAAATGACCTTCCTACTCTTGTTGGAAAACTCAGCACCACGTGCATGTTAAATAATGAATTATTTCAATGTCTCATGTATACAGGTCAGGTGCACAACTGCGGGACCAGCGGCCTGCATGGGGATCCACACTCGGCCATTTACTAACTTGGATGGGCTGCTTCACCTCTTGTGCCTCAGTTTCCTCCTCTGCAAAATAGAGATCATAACAAGGGACACCTTGTTAGGATTGCCATGGCGGATGCCTGGAGGAGACTTAGAACTACCTTCGCCTCTCAGCGTGTGGTTCTTATGGGCAAGGCGTGACGCTGCTGCTGTGTAAGAAACAAAGCACACAAAAAAGCTGGTGAGTTCTTAGAATTGCAAGCAAAAAAGCCTGCTTGGTAAACATTGTGCTTGACTTGTCCTCCACCCTGAGGAAGCCACCCCAGATGATTTACGCAGTCTTTTGTTGAGTTTTCAGCTGGCCCTTTCACTCTGACTCTGCTGTCGTAACCACAGTCCCACCAGAGTGAGCCTTGTTCCTGACAGTCATGCAACGGGGCAACCTTAGAGGGTAAGTTCAGCAGGGGTTGGGGGCGAGTGATATTTTGCAGAATTCCCCAGATATACCACAGTAATACCCACCCTCCCCCGCCCTTGCTCAGAGGAGTCCTCTGGGTACCCCCACTTGCCCCCTCACGGCTTACAATCCGCGGGGAGAAGCTCTAGTTGCACGACTTTAACTTGCATCTTCTAAAGTTTGAGGTAAGAGTGTTGCAGATTAAGTATGCAACTTTACATTTCTGTTTCTTAAAATCTACGTGGGGTAATGATTCAGATTTGGTTAACCCCAACGGAGAATTTGAAATACTAGTTTTTGTTTGTTTGTTTGTTTGTTTTTGGCATGGCCAGATCAGATATTTTCACTGTAGTTTTTGTGTGTGTGTGTTTTAAATCCCCTTCTGTTGAAAATGCATTGTATGGAGAAATTCACTCTCACCTTCCTGGTACCTAAAAGAACCCAGATTTCTTCGTAGTCATGTGCCCAGTCAAAAATACTTATGTTCCCAGACTGTTACTAGAGAAGGCCAAATGACCAAGTTATAACCAACGAGATCAAAGTGGAAATTTACAGATGGGCTTCTGGGCGACAAAAGACCGACACAGCTGCCCTTGCCTGGAACTCGGACGTAATGTCCGGAAGTGGAGTACCTGTCTTGTGACATGAGAATGACAGTCACACATTAACGGTAGAGAATCAGTGCTCCAAGGATCTAGATCGATGACTTCTATGAGCAGCTACAACTGCCTGGACCTCTCTACTCTCTGGCCTTCTTGTTATGTGAGAAAAGCAAACTCTGATTAAGAAGTAAACATTTAGAAAGAGTGCTTTAGAGCAGGGCATGGCACATAGTAAAATGCTATGTAGGTTTTTGCTAAGTAAAATAAAATAAATATTTGCTTTGGTGTCTGTAATCAGGTTTCTATTATATGTGGCCAAGCACTGCCCTTGCCAATTCACGTAGATATCGTCAATATTTCTTTATTACATTATTATTCTAGCACCTTGTGCAGTGCCTGGTACTGAATAAGTGTTTGTTGAAAGAATGAGCTATTCAGTAGGGTCTGAGGAAAGGTGAGGGCCCCTAAAATGTAACTCTATATGTGTCTATATGCTTATGCAACTGCTTTATCTCGTTAGAGGGCCTACAATGGTTCCCTTTCTTTGTGTAATGGTAGCCCTCGGTCTCTCGGGGATGGATGAAGGGATTTCACTTGTTTGGCCTGGCATGCCCTCCTGGGGGTGCATCAGAGCCAAATGCGGACAGGTCCCCACCAACCTGCACCTCTCTGCCCGGTGACACAGGGAGGACTGAGGCCAGGGCCAGGCGTAGACAAAGTGTTGAGTAAAACCTGTCTTTGAGGTCCCCAAAACAGAAACAAAACGTGGGTCAGATTGTTCTTATTGATTGGTTTTAAATGTGGTTCTTCCCCCTCCCCCCCCCCCCCCCCCCAGCCACCATAAGGCTGCATTTAACATAACGAAGGTGATACGAACATTATGTACTTTCAGCTGAGAGAGAGTTCTGGTCATAGGACAGAATCAACCAAGCAGACGCTGGGAAGTTTCAAAAGTAGCCACGAGAATGGAGGGCAGGGGATATGGGACAGGCTTACAGGTAAAGCTGGAACAGGAAGCAGATGGAGGAAATGGCCGTGACATTGATGAGGCAGGGTAGACCCTTTTATCCAACGTCTCTTGGGTACCCAAGCAGACAGCACAGGTGCCTCTTGAAGCGTCTGGGAGATGATGCGTTCATTCAGCTCACAAACGTTGGCTGTGGGCCAGATGCTGAGCTGGGCTCTCGAGACAGTAACTAGTGAGACGCACACAGCACATGTCCTCATGGAGACTGCTGCACAGAACCCCGCTTCCCAAAGCTCCCTCCTGGACCATCAACACTGAATCATCTGGGAGCCCTCAGGCCTCACCCCAGACCCACTGTGTCGTTATCTGTATTTTACCAAAACCCCAGGGGATTCAAACGTGCATTCAGGTTAAAAATGACCTGAATAACACGGCAAACAAACACTGGGCACATAAGTCCTAAACGTGGCTCTTTAGCTCATGGGGCTACTCAGGCGAAACTCATGCATGGGCTTGAGGGGGTGTGGGGTGCCCTCCGGAAAGACAGCTCGAGAGCAGATTTTTAAAGAAAGTTAGGAGTTTTAAAGTCAAAGTTCTGTGTGGCAACCTTCCGCCCCCCCTTAACGAATTATCTAAATAACTGATAAATTCAGAATACCAGACTGCATTTATAACCCCTTGGCTTCACTTCCCATGCTTCAGCATCACTTAGTCTGTAGCAAAAGAGTTTCAAAGCTGAGAAATGCCTGGTTCGTCCCGTGACCATCATGGCTCCCTCATGTCTCCGGAACAAATTTTCCACACCCCAACTTTTCCTGTGTGAAACGGAGAGAACGTTGTCCATCCTGCCTGGACGAGATAGTGACCAATTTGGCAAGGAGAGTTTATGATTGAGGTGTTTGAAGTTTTCGAGAGAAAGTTTAATATGCCACCTGGATTTCACATCTTGTCATTCCCCAAAATGGGAAAACTCAGTCTCGATGCTAATTTCCCCAGAGCCATTCTCCAACGAGAGTCAACAGAGGAGAGAGAATTTTCCCTCAGAGCTACGTTCTAATGACGGAGGAGAGGTTATGAGTACAGACATTGCATAACCAATTAGAGTACTCCTGAGCCACTCCTGGGTGGCTCAGTCGGTTGAGCGTCGGCTTCGGCTCGGGTCATGATCTCACGGTTTGTGGGTTCGAGCCCCGTGTCGGGCTCTGTGCTGTCGGCTCGGAGCCTGGAGCCTGCTTCAATTCTGTGTCTCCCTCTCTCTCTGCCCCTTCCCCGCTCATGATCTGTCTCTCTCTGTCTCTCGAACACACACAATGAAGTGAGGACACACGCGCCCACTGCCGCACTTCTGAGGCCTACACACCGTTATGCTTAACAGTACAGCTGTTAGACCCGTGTCAAGTCTTCTCACTAACACAACTTCGCATGCAAGCACATTTTTCAGATTAACGGATACACGTCCTGTTTACTTAAGGAAGTATGTAAAGGCCTCTGCTAGTACCTGGAAATATCAGAACACACAAGAGCTGTCTGTGTGTGTGTCCGTGTGTGTGGAGAGAGAGAAACATATTTAGCTCCCACGTATAAACTGCACAAAGACAAGAGGTGTCGGTTGCACAGGATGAGGTAACGGTAGCCAGAGGTGAAAGAGCATTTAACTCGCGTTCAAATTAGTCATTTAATGTTCCTTTATTCCCCAGGCCTTGATCTGAGGCCAGGCCAGGCCAGGCGAATTCGTTCTGGTCAGACGGCGGGAAATTCCACCACATGGAATGGTGTTGGTGGTCTCCACTCCCCTCCACTCCGGCCGGGGAGCCCACACAGCGAACACGGGCTCCTTGCACTAATGAATGCGCCCACCCACACAGGACCTGCCCCCCCCCCCCCAACCCGGCCCCTGCCCCCCTCCCCCGCCCCCTCCCCGAGCGGGCCCCGTCCACATGCAACCCCACCGCCAACCGCCTTCCAGAGACTCGTTTCAGAAGCAAAATTTGCTAAATTATAAATGGCCAGCATCCGCCTCAATAATGAACCAAATCAAAGACCCTCTGGAGGAATCCTCTGGGCAACTTCTGGGAGGTGCCAGAAGGAACTACTCACGCCTTCCCCTCCCTCTTGCTCTAAGCCTCAAGGACCCCACCGCCTGTGAGGGGGCACATCTATTCAGGACATGCCAAGCCTCGGACGTGGGTCTCACTGAGCCTAGGCTATTTGTTTTTCCTTGTTAAGAATGCTAATCAAAGCAAAACTTTAACCCAACAAACAAACAAACAAAATATCCTGAGTTGGCTACTTGCACGCAGGGGTGGCCAAGGAAGGCAGCCTGAAGGGTTCCTTTATGACCAGAGGCGTTTTTGAAATGAGACAGCAATGGCTGCTTTACGAGGAAGTGGCAAGACAGTCACCTCGTTATCCTCACCGCTGTGGTGGTCTGGGGACCACCCAGGAGCCTCCACCATGATAACAGCCTGGGCTGAGGTCTTCTTCCAGGGAACCAGTTGTCCCGAGTTGGGACATAGCTACCTTTCTCCAGAGAATAGGTCGGTGTTTCTGACAGAACAGACATGGAACACCACTGGCTTGCTTCCTCGCTCTCGGCGGACTAATTAGAACTCACATTCCTGCCTTCTTCCCATTGCCTTAGCTCTCCCCTCAGAGCATGACATTGAATGAGAGGAGGGGCTGTGCCCATCCCCTTGGAAAGACTGGGCCCACCGGGATATGGGGCTGAGGGTTGGGAGGGAGGAAGAGGAGGGGGAAATAATCACCTTGTGATTGAAGTGGCTTGGAATAACAAATACACACGCTCTTTTAAACATGGCTCACCACATCCTGGGGAATCTAGAGAAACGTTCCACATCACCTCCCCAACCCTCACTCCCAAGAGTAGTTGGCTTTCAGGACGCTTTGGGAGAAAGCACAGGGCCTTTGATAAGAGGCTTGTTAGTTCTGGGCTAACAGTCCTCCCAGACCGCTTTGAATCCTTTCAAATATTTTCCCATTTTAGGTCAAGGAGGTTCGTAACGGTAAACACTGAAGGTGGCGGAAGGGGAAGAGAGAAGGGAGAAAGATGCGACCAGGACAGTAAGTTACCAGGTAACCAACGACCTCTCTGGAGGATCCATTGGGTCTGGTGGACATGCCCTGCTCTGGGTGTAAGGGAAGGTGGCTTTGAATCCCCAAGGGAGACCTGGCCTCGTCTTGAACCCCCAGTTTGGGCATAACTGTGTTCTATGCAGAGGATGCTTGAAAATCCTTAAGCTAAAAAGGATTAGCCCTCTCTGGCGCTGATTCTTCCAACCGCCAGAAGAGGGCAGCACATGCTTCTACATCACAGCGAAAGCCGGGCTACCCAATCCAGAGAGTGGACACGAGGGAATTTGGGACAGGATTTGTGAAATTAGCAGCAGCAGTCGTAGCAACTGTAGCTATTGTATATTGGTGCCCATGGTGTGCTGGGAACTGCCTTAAGGGCTTTAATGCATTAATTCATTCAATTAACAAGACCACGCTACAAGAAAGAACACTATTATAATCTCCCTACTATAGACGAGGAGGCTGAGAAGTATAGAAGTTAAGAGAGCTGGCTACTGTAATCTGAGACTACCTGAGACAGAGGTCAGCAAAGTATAGTCCAAGGGCCAAATTCGGCCAAATTCAGCCCACTGGGTGTTTTTGCACTGCCCTCAAGCTAAGGATGGTTTTCACATTTGGGGATGGTTGGAAAAATTCAAAAGAAGAATAACGTTTCATGACCCCTACAAATGACGAGAAATTCAAGGTCAGTGTCCGTAGGCAAAGCTGTACTGGAACACAGCCACAGTCACTTGTTTACGTGTTGTCTGTGGCCGCTTTATCACTCCAAAGGCGAAGCTGAGCAGTTGTGACAGCCCACAGTGTTGGAAAAATCTGAAGTATTTATCATCTGACCCTTTCCAGAAAACGTGTGCCGAACCCTAACCCAAGGGGTAAGTGCTACCTGTTTCCAGCCACCACAGACACGTTCCCGGACATGGAGTTAGGACAGCTAGCCTAGAGGGATCCGGAAGTAATGCTGACCTCAGGTCACTTTCTTTCCACCAGCATTTCTGGGAATAGCCTACCTACCACGTTTCATTTTTTCACACCTGACATCTCTGAAGTCATACTGCTTCTTACAATCACAATGTTAAGCATATTGTTTCTTACAGGTAGTTAAAATAGTAAGGTCTTATCTTAGATGACACCTTAGATGAGGCAGCTCCAACCTCAAAAGTCCGGCCGCTTTTTGTACCTTTCCGTGGATGGGACACTCACTTCTTTTGCTGGGAGCCCATTCTACAATTTTAAGGGCAAGTTTCTTAATATCGGGGTGGCGCCTGTGAGCCTCAATTTCCATATATCAAATGGAGATGGTCTAAGGGAGTGACGGGTATATGTTAGGAAGCAGGTACTTGGCCACTGGGATAGGGAGGTGCGTGCACAGTGGCTACAAGACGAGCCTGTCTGCTGGTGTGGTCAGCCAGCCGGGCAGGCTGTGAGGTGGAAGGACAGGAATGAGCTCGTGGGGACACAAACCACGGGGGACATGGCAAGGGAAAGAAAAATTTCCAGTGTTGCAAACAGATTCTTTTTCCACCAGCATCAGCCAGGAGCATGGATGGCCCACCACATCACCTCTTAGAAGAGAAGACAGGACAATTCAAAGATTCGGGCCTGATGGAAGGAAGAGGCAGGGAAAGCAGGTGCAGCTGGCTTGGTCACATTTCCGTGAGGGCTCTGGGGGAAGATGAAGAGAAGGGGGGGCAGGATGGGAGCAACTGATATTGTGGCGATATTCAATCACACGTTGGTCAAGTGGGACTGGTCATCCCAATGATGAGATGAGCTCGCAGAGTTTTCCGGGACATTCTAGGGGTCCTCTTCCTGATATGTGGTTTTGGATTGCCCATTTTCTCAGTATCAACCTGGAGAGCCCAGTGCTTGCTTCCAGGTCCCTGGAAGTGAAGCCGCTGACAGGAGCCTCAGGAAGGAGGAAACCCTCTCCCTTATTCGTAAACACACGACAGCGGCTCAGAGAACTCCGCGGTTAACGGCAACTTGTGTGTTGCAGCCAAGAATCTGGGGCCAGGAGGCGGCAGAAGGAAGCCATGATATACTCTCCCTCCCTCTGTGGCGGGGCAGCCAGGTTTGGATTTGGGGTTGGGGAGGAGGGAGAACAGAAGGCTAAGCCCCAAACAGGTGCTTTTCATTTGGGGACATGTGTCCTGGATTTTCTGGGACAGTACCAATTTCTTCTAATTTGATTATTTGCAATGAGGGCAATTTGTTCGACATCTGATCTTGAGTTTGGAAAACGACGGCCACTACGCTTCTAACTTAACGAGGGCACCAGCTCAGTCTCCGGTGTGAAACCCTACTCTCAACACAGAGCACTCTATCCAGCACATCACAGGTACCCGGGGAAGGCGTTTAGGACTTTGCTTAGGAAGTCAGACGTATTTTATTAGGACAAGTACTTTAGGAAGAGTATTAGGACCGCACAGGGTCTTGCATGAGTGGAAAGGGGCCCGTCTCTGCAAACACAGCACAGGAGCCTGAGAGTAAGGATAAAAACACACAGGCACGGGCAGCCTGCGATGGAACAGAGTAGGCAGGCTGGTGACACAGGCCTGAGGCTGCAAAGATTTCTCTCCTGCTCCTCAAGAGAAGCTGGAGAGGAAAAAAAAAAAAAAAGAAAGAAAAGAAAAATACATCTCAGGGGTAAAACACACCAGCAGGGTGGGGGGGGGGGGGGGGCAGGGGCAAGGTGGGGCCAATGCCTGCAGGGAAGAGACCGACAGCTTTGTCTACAGACAAAGGAAAGGGAAATCAAAGGAGGCCAAAGGTCAAAGTAAACGAAAATAACAGCTCCGCCAAGCCTGGAGTCCTCAAATCAATAAAATTTGTCATTCTTCCCGGAGGTTGGTAGGTTTTTGTCTCCTGGGAGAACCCAACTGTAGCTGACCGGGGGTCCCTTCTGGCTTTCGTCCACTGGTAGGTTTAGTGCCAGATTTGCGGTCTGCGTGTGTGTGCGGCTTCGGGGCTCTCGGAACTGGCTGTTTTAAGCTCACCCTGAGTTCTGTTTTATGGTGCCCCCGCCTTGTTTTTCTTTCTCACCTCGTTCTGCTGTGCTGCTCTGCTGGGCATGGGTTCTGTGAGCGGTTATGAAGTCTTTCCTGAGCAAGTGGAGTATACATTTGAGGATAACGAGGCGGCTCATCGGAGGGAAGAACACAGACACAAAAATAGAAGAAAATGCTACACTTGACGGGGGAAGAGACGAGGGGATTCCAAGGAAGCCTCGAAAGCCCGAAATCATGCAAATTGGGAAAAACACCATTCGGCACAGAAATGTGGGGTACCAGCAGCGTGATGAGTATGCGTTAGAGGAGTTAAAAAAGGAATATGCAAATGCGGCTGGGGAAAGCCATAAGGCTTCACCGGAGGTGTGGACGAGATAAAAGAGACGGGGTGTGAGGCTTTGCACACCCCTTAGGAGGGAAGAGAGTCCCGTGGAAGTGGGCACGTGCACGAGATTGGAGATGGGAGGTGTGGTGTGAATGCAACAGGAGAAATACTGGATTGTCTCAGTCCACGTGCATACACCTGTCTGCTCCCTCTCTGTGCAAAAAGAAAATGGGGAAAAGTACATAACAATACAACACGAGGGGCGCCCTGGATGACTCTGTCGGTTGAGCGTCAGTCTGACTTCAGCTCAGGTCATGACCTCACGGTTCATGAGTTCGAGCCCCGCATCGGGCCCGCCACTGTCAGCACAGAGCCTGCTTTGGATCCTCTGTCTCCCTCTCTTCCTGCCCCTCTCCTGCTGGCACGCTCTCTCTCAAAAATGAATAGACATTTATAAAAAAAAAAAATACAACACAAGCCAACAACAACATGAATAATGATACTGGAGCAGGAATATTAACTGTATCTGGGGAAACGTGATAGGGCTAGAAGAAATGTAGAAGGGACTTTAAAGACAGTGATGAACAGAGGGGTGCCCCGGGGGGCTCAGTTGGTTAGGAGTCTGACTTTGGTTCAGGTCATAGTCTCACAGCTTGTGAGTTCGAGCCCTGCATCGGTCTCTGTGCTGATGGCTCAGAGCCTGGAGCCTGCTTTGGATTCTGTATCTCCCCCCTCTCTCTCTCTGCCCCTCTCCTGCTCTTGCTCTGTCTCCCTCTCCTTCAAAAATAAATAAACATTAAAAAAAAATTTTTTTAAATAGTGACTAACAGAGAATTAAAGATGCACATTAGACCTCCTGTCAATCGCCTAGAATGCACGGTATATACAGAAAGTGAAATAAACCTGTAGACTTAATAGGATAAAGCATAAGGAAAAAGGGAAGTTGTGAAAAAGTGTAGTATTTTGGGGTGCCTGGGTGGCTCAGTTGCTTAAGCGTCCGACTTCAGCTCAGGTCATGATCTCACGGTCCATGAGTTCGAGCCCCGCATCAGGCTCTGTGCAGACAGCTCGGAGCCTGGAGCCTGCTTCGGATTCTGTGTCTCCCTCTCTCTCTGCGCCTCCCCCACTCACACTCTGTCTCTATCAAAAACCGAATAAATGTTAAAAAAAATTTTTTTTTAAATATAGTATTTTACCCCCAGATTAGGGTAAGTAGCGAAAATGAGTTTCTTGAAAGCCCAGGGGTTGGACAGAGATTTTTAGAGTCTTGAAATGGCAGTTTGAAGGTTCGGGATGCAAAAGGGAAGATGGGTGGGTATTCAGAGAGAAAAGCCCAGGTCCTCTTGGAGAAGACAGAGTGAGGGACACAGGTTTAAGGAGGGTGTAAAAGAAACCCTTCAAGGGAAGGGACAACCAGAGAGGCAGCAATGTCCCCGTGGCATGGTGCCGGAGCAGGATGGGGTACGGGAGCCAGGAGAGCCAGAGCTGTGGGTAGGGGCTGCCGCCAGGTCACCGGACCTCCACCTGTGGTGGTGGCATCTCAGAGGAGGGTGAAAGCAGTAAGTCCAGGAGGCAACACTTGCAGAGAGAGGTGGAGGATGTGAACGATGTAGGCCCAAGCGCTGCTGAAGGTGGAGGCCAGGCCACCACTGCACTCTGCCTCTCGGGGAAGCAGCATGGCAATGGGGGTGGGGACAGAGCTGACCGCTGGTCACACCTCACCACCAGGTGGGTCACCAGATGTGCCGAAGACGGGATGGCCAAAGCTGGCGCCTTCCCCTGGTCCTTCTGCTGTAAACCTTCCATACTGAACCAGCTACTTGCCCCTGCTGGATTGAAAATGCACCGTGCAGGGGCTCAGAGCAGGGGCTCCTACAGCTGAATCCAAGCCCAGTGCTGCTCTCTCCATCCTGAGATGTCCTTTCTCAGGCCACGAGCGCTCCCTCCTGGTGAGCTCTGGATCCCATTCCCCCATGGTCTCCTCCTGTGCAGATCACCCCCCTCCCTGCCAAAGGAGAAGGGCCCTGCTCCTCTGGCCAGCCCGGACTCTCTCTAGTGGTGTAGGATCTGAGACATGGGCAGCTGCAGGCCAAGGGGACGTATCCAGAGAAGCCGCCCAAGGACTGCTCCAGGCAGCTGTGTGCGACAACGAGGCTTCCCGTGACCCTGTGCACAGCATTTCATACCACGGATCACTCTTAAAGCAAACAAACGGGGGCGCTGAATGGCTCAGTCCGTTAGGCGTCCGGACTCTTGATTTTGACTTAGCTCATGATCTCATGGTTCGTGGGTTTGAGCCTGCCATCGGGCTCTGCGCTAGCAGTGTGGAGCCTGCTTGTGATTCTCCCTCCCTCCCTCTCTCGTTCTCTCTCTCTCTCTGCCCCTCCCCTGCTCACTCTCTCTCTCAAGATAAAAAAATAAACTTCAAAAAAACAAACTTTCCTTCCTCATCTTCAGCATCTTTTCCGTCTTCTACCCTTCCTAGCTTTCTTCTTTACTCCCTGGCTAGACCTTAACCTTCCTCCCTGACTCCTCTCGCGCTGCCCTCCCATAAGTATGGGTGATCCTTCATGTTGTCCCTAGTGCTCCCCTCTTCTCACTCATGGACTTAACTATGTGTAATTGTAATCAAAATAATATAGTTATATATAACCTGAGGTACGTACAATTATTGCGCCCATCCTACAGATGAGAAACCGAGGCACACAGAGTTGATATGATGGGCCCAGGGTCACAAGGCCAGCAAGAAGAGAGGTGAAGCTGGGGTCTGAGCCCAGGCAGCCGATGCCAGAGGCTGCAAGTTGGAACCACCCCACCGTTGCCTGTAGGGTCCTTGGTTCCCCCACGAACCAGGGTGGCAGTGGGGATCCCAAGTGATAAGAAAGTAAGCTCGCGTAGGACCTTACTCCATGGGGGGTCTTGGGCCATTCTGATGAGGAAGTCAGTGCTACCTTTAAGCAGAGTGAAGAACAAGTTTGGGAAGGGAGCATGGAGGGCGTGGAGGTGGAATCAGGTCTCAGCAGACCCAGGGGACCAGGATCGGGTAATCACAGAAGGAGGAGGCTGAGCAGTGATAGACAACCTGACAGAGTACAGGACCAGGGCTTCGGGGTCAAACGTAACAATCCCGAAGGTGTAACAGGTGGAGCCAGCTCACAGACCCTCTTTGACGTGTCCTGCGGAGAGGAGGGAAATGCAACAAGAAAATGGGAAACACTTAAACAAGTGGAAATGAGCTGACACGAGCCGGAGATTTGAAAGTGCTGGTTGCGGGTAGCGGGAGTACGAGCTAAGGCGGCAGCGTCTGATGCCGATATTCGTGTTGGTCTCATTTTGTTCAATTAGCAGCGAGACCCAAAGTGAACATTCAATGAGCATTTACCACGGGTCAGGCACGGTGCTAAAGGATTTACAGGCACCGACTGATAAAGCAAATGAGTCTGCGTTACAAACCTGGGATATGCTATTAATTGCCTTCTGTGGCAATGAAGACATTGAAAGTATTATTAAGTATATTTCGGGGCGCCTGGGTGGCTCAGTCGGTTAAGCGTCCGACTTCGGCTCAGGTCACGATGTCGCGGTCCGTGAGTTCGAGCCCCGCGTCGGGCTCTGGGCTGATGGCTCAGAGCCTGGAGCCTGCTTCGGATTCTGTGTCTCCCTCTCTCTCTGCCCCTCCCCCGTTCATGCTCTGTCTCTCTCTGTCTCAAACATAAATAAACATTAAAAAAAATTAAAAAAAAAAGTATATTTCACAGATGCAGAAACAGAGGCTCAGAGAGAAGTCTCTCTAGTGAGGTTGTACAGCTAGACGCAGCAGACCTAGAATTCCAACCCCGGCCAGCAATCGCCTGTTTATATGTTTTACAGCCCCTGGTTAGCTCACTGATGGCAATGACTTTGTCTCATCTGTCTTCACAACTCTAGAACCTAGTACAGTGCCTGGCATACAAGAAAAGCTCTTTAAATTTTTTTTTTTTAATGTTTATTTATTTTTGAGTCAGAGCATGAGCGGGGGAGGGTCAGAGAAAGAGGGAGACACAGAATCCGAAGCAGGCTCCAGGCTCTGAGCGGTCAGCCCAGAGCCCGATGCGGGGCTCGAACTCACAGACCGTGAGATCGTGACCTGAGCCGAAGTCGGATGCTCAACCGACGGAGCCACCCAGGGGCCCCAAGAAAAGCTCTTGAAACATTAGCTTTGACTTGTGGCCACTCCATGCAATCTGTTTGTTGAGTGAATAAATGACTGTGTGTACAAACTGGGGGGAATTCTCTTGTGTGCTAGCTGGGGATGGCTCCCCTGGATTGGGTCTGGGTCTCAGTAGCTGGGGACTTTTAATGTTGTGTGAAACAGGGAAATTTTGAATGGCGGTCCCTGTATCCACCGTGGGAGTGGAGAGATGACCCAGCATGCAGACGATGTCACAGTATTGGGTTTTTTCACGCTTTGATGTCCTGAGGGCAGGAAAGGAACAAGCCACGGCCCTTGTATATATGGGGTCTGAGAGGTATTGGGTGGGCCAGAGGGAAGGGAGGGAAGGCTTTTTTCAAGAGAAAAAAAAAGTTGAAAACATGTAAGGGCCAATCTGAAGACAGGACATTGAAGAAACAGATGCAGAGCTGAAGATCCAGAGAGAAAAATGGGAAAGTGGTATAGGAAGGCATGTCGGAGGAAGCTGGGGGTCTCTTGCTGAAGTTGTCACGAGGGGCTGCCTGGCACAGCTGGGACAAAGCAGAGAGGGGTGTGGACCGTCTTCCAGGTTAAGGGGCCGCATGGGGTGGACCATGGTATTACTCTCTGCCTTGGCTTCTGGCTTGATAAGCCTCAGAACTTCTGGACCCAGTAGACCATAACTCGGGGATAAGGGTGGAGGGAAGGAAAAAGAAAGGAAAAGGCAGGGGTAGGGGTGGCCAAGCTATGGTGACAGGGGAGGAACAAATGCGTGGCATCTAGCTCAAGGCAGGAGAAGAGACCAGCACAAAGGGCCATGAAGGGGATGGGCTCCCTGGGACAGCAGAAATGCCAGAGCCCTGAAATGCACAAATGAGTCAGGGGGAGAAGGAGTCAGGAGGGCAAAACCCGCCCCAGAGAAAAACAGGGTGAAAGAGAAGAAGTGGAAACAATGAAAATTGGAGAGTGTTGCGTTTGTAAGAAATTGATACATGATGTTCAGTGGAAACTGCTGCTTTGGGTTTGGGAATAGAAGAACTGTAAATATGGAGACTATGTAAATACTGTTTGTAACTTGAAAAATCTGGAGGGCTCAGATGAGAGAATCCTCCCGAGGGTGCTTTGACAAGTATGAAGGAAGGTATTTGTGGCTGAGAGGAAAGGGCCCTGGATGTAGAATCTGCAAACCGGAGCTGAGAGCTGGGAGCCAGTCCTGGCCCGGGGGGGGACAAGCACTAACCACTGGTCGGCTCATTTGTCTCGGGTCTCCAGCCAGGCAAGCCCGGCCTGCCCTCGCACACACGGCCGTGAGGGGCCACATTCGTGCCCTCAACAGAGCACCACAAAGTGGGTGGCTTACCACACCAGAAATCTGTTCACCCACTTTTAGAGACCAGAAGTCCACCATCAAGGTGTCGGCAAGGCCACACTCCCTCACAGGGCTCTGGGGCGGGCTGGGGGAGAGAGTCCTTTCCTGCCTCTTTCAGGCTGTGGTGGTCCAAGGCATCCTTGGCTCCTGGCCACAGCACTCCAATCTCTGCACCACGTTCACAGGAACCACCCCCCTGCTCTCTGTGTGCCCTCTCCCCTTCTTACAAGGACGCCAGTGGTTGGATTTAGGGACCACGCTAAACCCAGGATGATCTCATCTCGAGACCCTTAACTAATGATATCTGCACAGATCCCATTTCCAAATAGGGCCTCAACCAAGCAAGAGCACGGAGGATGTTTAAAATACCTCCACATCCCTTCTTCTTCCTCTTCTCCCCGTAGGCCACTCTCCTTATGGCGCCTCTTCACGCACCTCTAATGGCTGGCGTGGCCCACAGGATAAAACCCAACCTCCCGGGCTGACGCTTCAGGCTCTGGCCACCCTCCCCAGTCTCTGTCCCTGGCACTTTCCCAGCTCCCCATCACCTCCTCCCTATAGTCACAGCCAACTGACTCCCCCTTAACCTTCATGACCCAGGGGAAACCCCTTCAAAGCAGCTTTCTCAAAGGCCCTGGGGTACATTCTTCCTGCTCGGAACCCCTCTGGCAAGTATTGCTTCCCCTTCCCCATGGCAGCTAATGAGCTCTTCAGACTCCCTTGCCTCTTTTCTTGCTCTTTGGCTTTTTGTGAATTTAAGCCTTTTCTTCTGCACCAGCCAGGTTTTCAAGACGAGAAAGTATTCGTTTCTGGTTTTCCTAGAATCTAGTCTGTGCCTGTTACCACCCAGGTCCTCAGTAACTGTTAACCAAAATATTTACTTTCCACGGCACCAACTCTGTTCCTGCCAAAATGTTCTTCCCTTTCCCTGCATGCATGGCTGCCCCTCCTGGTCACCTTGTCCCCAAAGATGCCTTTCTCCTCTGATCTCCTAAAGCGTCTAGCATTTCCCACCTTGCTTGGGTCCACTGTGTGTTCCTCTGATGGCCACTCATTCACAAAGATTCATGAGGCCCCTGCTCTGTTTGGCTCTGTGCTGGGCTCCAGGCTCCCACCCTTAAGGTACTCCTTTTCCCCCTTGAAGGCAAGCGAACTTTCTCATCCTTCTTCTTTTTCCTCCTGGGGCCTATCCCAGTTCTTCAAGTGTTACCCGCGCTCAATGTGAGTTCTGTTCAAATTGCTTCGGCGAATTCTTAAAGGAAAGGCCAAATGAGGGACTTAAAGTGCACTGCACTTAAATGAGGCGCCCAGACCCCTCCGAGAAGGCCTCATAAGAAAACTCGTCCTGGGCTCTGTAGCCAAGGCCAGATGGAGGATGAACCAGGTCTTGAGATGTGGCTTCCCCAGCACCCTCCGCACTTGCGGTAGGGCAAGGCTGTGCTTGCCGTCCCACCATGGCCTCTGCACAACTCCTTCCTTGAGCAAGCTTTCAGGGACTGGAAGGAAGTTGGAATATGTGGTTCCAATCAGGGCCTCCTGAGAACACAGGCAGGCAGGGTTATGAATGTGGCACAAATAGACAGTGGTATGGCCGAGGCAGGAACCTTCTGCGCAGGCCATTATGATGTGCAGTAAGGCACGCTCAGAACACAAAGTGCATCCCTCCCTCCAAATTCAGCAGAAAGGGCCACGGGCGGTTCTCTTGCACTAGACAAAGAGAAGGATCTACAGCCCCTTGTCACAGGGGACACGGGTGTGGGCGAACAGCAAGTCGCATGGGTTCCAGGTGCTTCTCTGGCCTAAGTACCTGAGGAGCCCTGGGCAGGGGTCACTACTGCCAGGGGCTCTGGGTGGAAGGGAGCCACTCACCAGCATTGTTTTGCTGCTTTGTGTTTTTGATGTAGGCAGAGAACTTGGAGAAGATGTCGATGCCTGCCGTGTTGGATTCCCGGTGTTTCGCAGCCAGTTTAGGGTACCTGGAAGGGAAGGCATGGTGTTCTAGAATCAGTGAGAACTTGAAGCTCCTTTACCCCAAACGACTAGCAACATCCCTGTTTCTAGTTTGATCTACAGATCTTTTGGGGGATCTTACACCTATCCTATAGGGTGGATGGGCAGAGAAAAGAGAGAAAACAGAGGCCAGTGAGGTTAGGAGAGTTGCCTGGGGGGGGGGGGGGGTGCGTAGGACACAGTCTGTGGGCAGAGAGCCAGAAAAACCCTTCAGAGGGCCTGGGTCGTGCACTCTTCAGAGATGACCAAGCAGCGTTTGGACAAACAAAAGGACTCTAATCAAAATTCTAGAGGAGTTTGTCTCTACACCAGGTGGGGTCCTTGAGGTTTCCCAAATCATATTAAAATAACCAGCCACTTCCAGGCTTGTGGTGATAATCCTAACTGTACTGAGCTAATTAATTCCAGGGGCCAGGGGATACTAAACACCTTGCCGCTGAAGCTTGGAAACCATTTCTCAAAAGAAAGGGTACCGTTGGTCCTCTTCTGAAATATCCTTCCCACGCACTTTTTTTTTTTTTTTAATGTTTATTTATTTGAGAGAGAGTGGTGGGGTTGGGGCAGAGAGGGAGGGAGAGAGAGTATCCCAAGCACAGGCTCTGTGCTAAGCGTGCAGCCTGACCAGGGGCTCGAACTCATGAACCATGAGATCACGACCTGAGCCCAACTCAAGAGTCAGACACTTAACCGACTGAGCCCCCCAGGTGTGCCTCCTTCGCACACTTCTTACTTGTGTGAGGGAAAAAGATGTGGAAAGCACCAGCCTCCAACAGCACAAGTGTTTTCAATGGTTTTATTTCCAGGCGTGGAGACAGATTTGCAATGATCCAGCCTCTCACCTTTGTACAGTCTTTCATGTGAAGCCAGAAGAATACACGAGGCAGACCGGAGTTAGGACTGTTTTCTATTGGCTGTAAAACTGGACGAGGTAAGGTTGCTTGTGTGGGAATCCACGGCTTTGACCCCCTCAGCACCATCCAAGTGACCAATTCAGACCAATTTTTCAGAAATGTTATTTCACAAACGTTTTATGTGTGCGACCAGGCAGGGGTGGACGGAGATGGGGGACAGATGCGTACTTACACAGTTATGTGGACCTTTGTGATCTCTGCATAAATAGCCGGCTACTGCTCGCTGTTTGACTGCTTCATGTTAAAAAGCAAAATACTTTTTAAATTTCTTTTAACATTTTAAGTAATATGAACCAAAAAGTCTCTAAAAATTACTTGTTGCTCCGTTTTTCCCTTCCTTTCTTCCTTCCTTTCCTTCCTCCCTCCTTTTCTTTTTCTCTTTCTCTCTTTCCCCTTCCTTCCTTCCTTCTTCCTTCCTCCCTCCCTCTCTTTTTCTTTTTCTTTTTCTTTCTTTCTTTCTTTCTTTCTTTCTTTCTTTCTTTCTTTCTTTCCTTTCTTTTCTTTTCTTTTCTTTCTTTTTCTTTTTTTCTTTTTCTTTCCCTCTGCCTCTCTCGCTCTCTCTCTCTCTCCCCTTCCTTCCTTCCTTCCTTCCTTCCTTCCTTCCTTCCATTCCTCAAATGGCCCATTAGGTAAGACCGTCCACTCTTGGGCCATGCTAGGCGGCTGTTTAATCTCAGATATTGCTATCAGAAGAGTCCTCAGAAGGTCACTGGGTCCAGCCCTCTGCCATCAGGCAGATACAGAAGGCATTATGGTCCTCATTTTATAGAGAAAGCAACCAGAGACCAGAGAGGTAAAATGGCCATTACAAGGGCCCATGGATAATAAATGGTTGCGGGACCCTGAGAATCCGGCCTGCCCCTGGAGCAGTGTTCCTCATATTCAATCACATCACTTCTCTGATATCAGCAAAAGCTACATTGTATTGAGTGCCTGCTATGTGCCAGGCACTGTTCTAGCCCCTTTATGTGTATTCGTCATTTATCTTTACAAAACTTTTGCTATTATCGGGCTCATTTTCCACATGAGAAAAATGAGGCCCAGAGAAGTTAAGCAATTTGCCTGAGGTCACACGGCTAGGTAGCAAAGCCAGGACTCCAACCCAGGCAGTTTCACTTTGGAAGCCCAGCTCTTCAGGCCCTTGTCCTGTGGCCTCTCGCGGACTCTACTGTTTACCCTTAAAGCCCCAAAGCCCTCCCTCCAGCCTGGCTGAGCACCATGAATGAAATCTCTCTGTTCACCTGCAGAGGGCGCTCTGGACAAGTTCAGCACACATGTCTTCTTGAGTATACCAGGAATTATCAGATTCATCTGCTGTAACTGAGGGCACAACACCGTTTCCTGCAAGATGCTAGGTAATCCAAGATACTTAACTTAGGATCAACCTTCCCTATTCTGGCCTTTGCGTGTGGAATCTGGCATGCTCTTAGAATTGATTGCCTTATTGGGTGTTGTATGTAAGCAATGAATCACGGGAATCCACCCCCGAAACCAAGAGCACACCATATACACGGTATGTTGGCCCAAGTGACAATAAATTATATTTAAAAAACATTATTTGGGATCCTGAAAGAAAAAAAAAAGAATTGATTGCCTTTATTATTAATAACTACCAAGGGCTCTTTGTTTTTGCTTGATAAGGTAAAGAGAGAAGGGCCTAGAAAATGCATTTTCAGTGGACTATTTGTTTGGATTTGTTGTTTTACTTTGCTTTATGCCATCATTCGGTCAGACTTGAAACAATGTGACCATTTCTTCACAATCAGCGTGGGCCCAACATGGGTAGATAGAACCAAATCTAAGACAGATAACAAAGGGCCATGGTGGTAATATTGTCCGGTTTTCTAAGCACTATGATTTACTGAGACTTTACTGCATAGCTTACTATCCCATTTGAAGTTTGTCTTTGTGAGAAATGTGTATCCAAATATTAATCTCACCGGTTTCGGTAACTAGACTTGAGAAGGCTACTATCCAGGATGTTAAGTACATTCACTGCAGCTCCATATTTATACCATATTTTGCATATGCATATAAGTGGGCTGGCTACAGAATACATTCTGTTTCTCTAAAAGGCTAAGTAAGAAATAGCGTTTCATTCATAGAAGCATCTTTGAAGGTTGTGATGTGGTCTAATGACAATCAGAGATGATGAATTGCTCTAACTCCGGGGTTAGTAAACTACAGCCCATGTGCCAAATTCAGCCCAATATCTGTTTATATATCTCTCATGAGCTAAGGATAGTTTTTAACATTTTTAAATGACTGAAAAAAAATCAAAAGGAGGACAGTATTTTGTGACATGTGAAAATAATATGAAAGATAGTATTTCAGCGTTCATAAGCTCTATCAGAACATAGCCATGTCCGTTCATGTTGTCTGTGGCTGTTTCACTCCACAACAGCAGGATTGTGACACAGACTCTATGGCCCCTAAAGCCAAAAAGACTTAGTATCTAGCCTTTTACAGACAAGTTTGCTGATCCCTGCTCTAACTGATGACAATTTCTCTCCATTCTATTTTTAAGAGATCGTATTTCAAATGCATTCATCTCAGACAAGCACTTAAGTTTCATTCTGGGATGTAAAACAGTTGGCTTCTCATAAGAAAAATTTTTTTGTACATATTAGTGGGAAAAATATATATATATATGCTATAAATATGTATATATATATATATATATATGCGCTATGACTAGCTTAGGATCCCAACTGACATCTCACTTCAGAGACGACCATGCCACTGAGCAAAAGGGGCCCATACAATAAAACCAACATGCATTAAGCATCCAGCAGGCCCTGTCTGTCCCTGGGGTTGGGGATACACTGGAGAAAGAAAGACAATTCTCCTGCCCTCATGAAGAGGCCTTAGCTGATTCTAGGGTCTCTCCTGGCAGTTGAGTGTTGACCGTCCTTTTTCTAATGAGCTGAAAAGGGGATGGACCTCCTCTCTCCCTTTCCCTTTATTTCTGCTTCCTCACCTCACCAAATCCTCACTTGAGAAACAGGTTAATGCTTCTGATTCTTCTGATCTTTGTGTGCTGGCTTGTCTCTGCTAATTAAGCAAATGATTTTTAGAGGTACACAGGGTCTGGCTTAGTCATTAAAAGACATCCCTTGGGATCTGTGGTTTTGAGACAAAGGTCCTTATGATTGCATCTGGAAAACAGTCACCAAAAAGGGAGACTGGCTTCTCTTTCTAATGCTTCAAGAGGCCATTTAATGAGCTCTTACTCAATGTCAGGCACTAGGCTACGAAGTATTATCTTCGATGATAGCCCCATGAGATCAACATTACGATCATTAGTTTAGAGATTTGAGAATGAAAGATTAAATATCCACATGCTTCTCTGCATTTCCCAGCTTCTACCTCTTGGGCAGATTGGGGCCATGTGACTGGATTCTGGCCAATAGGATGAGAGGGTAAGTGATGTAACCACTCATGACCATGGCTTTTAAAAACATTTGGTAGGGGGCGCCTGGGTGGCTCAGTCGGTTAAGCGTCCGACTTCGGCTCAGGTCATGATCTTGCGGTCTGTGAGTTCGAGCCCCGCGTCGGGCTCTGTGCTGACCGCTCAGAGCCTGGAGCCTGTTTCCGATTCTGTGTCTCCCTCTCTCTTTCTGACCCTCCCCCGTTCATGCTCCGTATCTCTCTGTCTCAAAAATAAATAAACGTTAAAAATAAATAAATTAAAAAAAAAAAAAAAAAAACATTTGGTAGGAACCTTCTTACTTCTTCTCTGCTGAAGGAACCTTGGAGGTCCCGGACTCCAAAGGCTACAATATGGAAGGGGGCATACTGCCCCCTGCCCCCTCGGACTTTGCTGGAGTGAGGAATAAACTGCACTCTGCTCAGCTATGGAGATTTTGTGGCTAATCTGTTACTGCAGTGTGGCACAACCCAGTGGTGTGGATTAGAACGCAAGTCCCTCTGACCCCAAAGCCCATCCTCTCAGCCGCCGTGCCATCCTGTCGTTGGTACTGAGGCTGCTTCTCTACTTCCCAGAGGGTTGAGAAAAAGCACTCTTGTTTTACACTATTGTGAGAGATCCCTCAACACTTCTTAAACTCATGAATTCGGAGTGTTCCCCAATTCTGGCAACGTTCCAAATCCTGTTTACACCCAACGCGTTCTTGCTAGTTGACTGACCACATACTACGCCATGTTCCGTTATCTGTTTCCCCTCCTGACCTCTTAGCACAGCCATCTATGCACTAGGGTTATTTTAAATAATAACCAGCTCAGGTAAAGCGCTTTGAGACCCTCATGGGATCACAGAGCTTCTGCTGAAAGGCATTTTTGAGACTATGTAGTTTCACCCCCTCGTGAGAAAATGGGAGACAGGCTTGCCCAAGGCCATACAAACAAGCCCTATAGACAGGTGGCTAGAGTCTGGTCTCCTGCCTCTCAGTTCTGGATCCTCTGAACCCTGGCCATTCTACAGAGGTGAGAGGTGAGGCCCAGCATGCCTCAACAGCAATCGCCAACGCTAATCCCGGGGCTTCCCTGCTGAGCATTAACTGGGCCAGTCTTTGGGAAGAAATGGAAGTGAGTCTCATTTAGAAACTACTTGAGACTTCCTGAATTCCTTTTGACACCAAATGCTTTGTGGGACCAAATACCAAATATGATTTAAAAAAAAAAATGGTTGGAGTGTTTGCATGCGGTTTTTTCCTTTAAAAAATAAAGCTAAGGGGAAAAAGGCTACCACAATGCCTTGGCTCTCTGGCAGCTTTTACAAACAGTGGTGTGATGAAAAACACATGGCCGAGCGGCATTCAGTGAACAGTTATGGGGGGTTTGCTGCCCCCTAGAGAATCAGAGGGGCAGGCTGCACTTCTCCTGGGGCCTCCCAGATCCAGGCAGCGGGAAGCCAGCAAGGGCTTGCGGCTTGTTGTGGGTAGAATAGCAGGTCTCCCTTTGTGGTGTCGAGGTCCCGGCTAGGTGGCATTTATTGGAAGGTAACTGGGGCATCTGCCCCTGTCTAACCCCTAGAAAGGCATCTAAAGGACACTCCTCGGGGCTCTGGAGGGGTTGATGGTCTCATCGTTACGGCCTCCATCTTGGTGGAGTTCGGGAGACAGGCATTGTAACAGTTTTGAGTTTCCGCTACTTGGGTGTGGTGGGTTGTTGCATCACTGACGCACAAAAGAGCATGGAGGAAGCAGAACTCGGGACAGGTAATGGGGGTGGACAGGGAAGAGAGGAGGCAGCGTCTGCGTCCAACCCCGCTTAGCTCTAGTTGGATCATGGAAATTTTTTAGAAGGATGAAACGATGACGCATCTGATGACGGTCCTCCCGTGGAAGAATGTACACGTGCACTGGAAGAGTGTAACTCCGGGGGTCTTATCGGCCCCGTTGGTCCCACTACGGATGTAGACAGGAGACCCCTGAGTAAGAGAAGCAGCCTGGAGAAAGGCACAGCCGGTTGAGGCGGAGGGACCCTGGCTAAGGTGAGCATAAAGTGCAGGAGGGGCCCTCGGGTCATCCTTTCACACCGAAAGGGAACATCCGAGGGCGTCACAGCACACGACTGAACCAGGAGAGCAAGCCGCAGCCCCCCGCAGGCCCAGCCCAGGGCTGCATACGTCCACCCACGGGCCTGGCCGAGGACCCGGTAGGACCCGCTGCTCCCCACCGCTTCCATTTCGAGTTCCCCACTGGCCTTGACGCAAGTGGTCACTCCTGAGTGTGGGTCTCACTTCCCAAAGAAAATAGCTTCGCCCTGGACATCCTCTCCTGGGTCTCCCATGCAAAGTCTAAACCCTGTCTAGTTATTGCAAACAGCATGTATTGTCTCATGTGGGATTTCAAACCAGCACCAGCGAGGAGATGGGAGGCCCGAGGGAGGGGGGTGGCCCCTGAGCCCTCTCGGGCCCCTTTCAGCAAAGTGGCTGGCTGGTGTCCTGAGAAGGGGGGTATGGCTGATTTAATTAATGAGCTCATTCAAAGTCTACACTCAGCTGCTTCCAATGGGCTTGAGGCAGCTTTCCGCTCTCGGTGTGAAAATCAACTGTCCCAACGTGAATGACAAAGAACACCCTTCAGGAGGAATGTAGAAATGTTAAGGCTTATTCAGAGCGTGACTGGGAGTTTTAATTTAACAGTGACTTGTTAGATGCGTGACCTGAGGCAAGTTACTCAACCTCTCTATGCCTCAGTTTCCCCAAATGTAAAATGAGGCGACTGGTGGGGCGCCTGGGTGGTTCAAGTCAGTTAAGGGTCCAACTCTTGATTCCAGCTCAGGTCATGATCTCAGGGTCGTGAGACGAGCCTGCTTGGGATGGTCTCCCTCTCTCTCTGCCCCTCCCCCACTCGTTCACTTGTGCAAAAGCTCTCTCTCTGTCTCTGTCTCTCTTTCTCTAAATACACTTAAAAAAATGAGGCATCCATCTGGTAGCATCCATCTCACAGGGCACACAGTTAGGGCTATACAAGTATTGATAAATAAATACAACTTTAAAATAAATGCAAGATGGTGATTTCCAGTGGTCAAATCCCAGTTATTTTATGTGCTAAGTAAATACTGAGGTCCCTCGTACCTCTCTGTCCCCAGTTTACTGCCTCTGCCTTAGCTCAGCCACCTGGTCTGTCTTCCATGAGCTGATACCAAGTAGTTCCTCCTAATTGAGTTCTCCACCTCCAGCTTTTCCATCTTCTGCCCTCCTGTCGCCCCAGCCCCGACGTTAAGCCTGAAAATGGGCTCTAACCACTTTCGCTTCAAACTTCTCAGTGGCTGTCCTACAGGATGGAGTCTGTGCCTTGCCTATAGAAATCTTCTTCTAGTTAAAACAAAACTGTGTGATTGTTTGAATCCCCGATTACAATGAAGTATAGCCAACAAGTCTAGTTTCCATCAATTTTCAGAATTCACCTTCCTCCCTTTATTCCTCTTTTACAGCTTGTCTACCCAAACCTACAGTCACCCTTCTGATCTCCTCCTTACCATGTCCCCTGGGGCTCACTTCAGACCAGGGGTCAGTCTAGGGGCACTGGTGGCTTAGCGGGTTAAGCATCTGACTCTTGACTTGCAGCTCAGGTCGTGATCTCATGGTTTGTGAGTTCGAGGCCACGTCGGGCTATGTGCTGACAGCATAGAGCTATACAGCTTACTTGGGATTCTCTCTCTCTCTCTGCCCCCCTTCCTCACTCTCTCTCTCTCCCTCTCAAAAAAGAAAAAAAAAAAAAGATTAAAGAAGAGGAGTCAGTCTTTTTTAATCCTTGAATATGGGCTCCAACCAGACCTTGTCAGGTTTGTGACTCCTATGCATACTTGGGTGTGGTTTTAAGTCACGGGGTTACCGCTCTCCTGGCTTATTCACATTTTGTCAGCCTCCCAGCTCTCGTTCTAAAATGAGGGAGCCTTTGCCCTCGGTTAGGGGTCTTTCAGGCAAAGTGAACTGGAGAGGACTCATTTAGGGGGACGGAGAGGCACACCCTTCAACTGGAGAGGACTCACTTAGGGCGACAGGGGGGACACCCTTCCCGGCGCTCTCCTTAGGAGGCATATCCTGTTCCCAGGGGTATCCACCCTTGGAGTTGGACTTTGTGGAGCGGTTTTGAGATTGGTAGCCCTCTGGGGTTGAAAAGAGGGTCCTAGGCTCTGGATTGATGCGGCTCCGCTGAACATCTGCCTCCTCAAAGCTAACGCCGTGCTTTTTCTAGTTCCAACACGGACCCACCCCGGCCCGTCATCAGCTTCGGAAATAAGCAGCTCATTACTTTTCAGGAGTCAAGGTCTCCTCCAGGAATTCCTCAATCTTATTGACGTCCGTCTTCACGTCCCCGTTGAAAGTCAGGAAGGGCGGATGCGTGCCAGGGGCCAGGTTGTGCAGGTCGGCTGGCTTTCTGCAGAGAGATCGAGATTCAGGAGGTGGCTTACATCAGGGCGCCTCACCTTCAGGGCAACCTGCGACTTGTCAATGACACTCCCTGGGCCGTCCAGCCTTTCTGTGGGCAGAACAGACGTGTGGTGGGGGGTGTAGGGCAAGGGAGGGTGGAGACAGCTCTGAAGGGATGTGGTGTGACCGCGAGTCTGTCCGGTGGAAGTCACGAGAGTAAGTCAAGATGAAGGAACTGAGTCCTACCGAAAAATCAGAAAGGAATGGCAGGTGGCTGTCTAAATGAGCGCCAAGATGTTAAACCCAGGGCAGAGGCTGGGCTTTACTTTCAAACGCTCCTTCACCACTCAGCTTAACAAAAATGCACTGTACAGAATCCCAAGCTTTAGCATTTTAAAAATTAATGAATCCAATCACACTTTTATGCTAAGAAAGATCTTCTGCACCGTTAAGGGTATGGGCCACAGGAGAGAAAGTGGCCTTGGGCTGGCCCGGGGGCCCTGATGGTGCCAAGGGCGTGTTTCCATGCTTCCACCAGCTGGCGGAAATGCAAGTGAGGGAGGAGGACCGGTCGATGCAGGGGTGGTGGGTGGGGTGGGCATGAGACAAGGAAACAGTAAGGGAGGGGAGGGACAACAAAAGACACTTCCCTGCGCAGGGCTGAACATCCGAGTCACCCCAAATGCTCCCGCAGAGCACACAACACTTGTGGGAGTCGGGAGTGGAAAACACGAGAGGGAAGAACAGAAGAAAAGTACACAAGGGCGAAGAGGAGTCTGTAATGAAACAAATTCCTGGCGGGCGTAATCAGTTTGGGAGGGGACGGGAAGAATTTCAATTAGGGTGCTACTCCCATATCATTGCCCAAACACACATCCTCTCCAGCTGCATTGTGTGACACTTGGAACTCCTTAAGGCGGCTGCGACCAGAAGTATTTTTAAAATCCCATCTACTTGGTCCCTTTGTTTACTGGGTGCGTGTCCCTCCATCTGGACAATGAGAGGACATTCTTTACCTGCTCCTCCTGTTCTCCAGAGCTGACACAGGCAGAAAATGCTTGGGTTCCTCAGTTGGGAGGGGAAATCTATACCCATTGTATTTGTCAGCCACTACCTCTCGTGGCTTAAGGATACAGAAACTGGGGAGCCTGGGTGGCTCAGGGGGTTGAGCGTCCAACCTTGGCTCGGGTCATGATCTTGCGGTTTGTGAGTTCGAGCCCCGCGTCAGACTGTGCTGACAGCTTGGAGCCTGGAGCCTGCTTCGGATTCTGTGTCTCCCTCTCTCTCTGCCCCTCCCCTGCTCATGTTCTGTCTCTGTCTCTCTCTCTCTCTCAAAAGTAAATAAACATTAAAAAAAATTTTTAAAAGACACAGAAATTATTTTTTTTCCTGTGACTCGAGAGAACGATGGCCCCTGGAGTCTGGCATCGCTGAGGAGTGCTGCCTATAGCTGTCAGTGTTCAGGTGGACTTGGCCAGTGACATGCTGGTCAGTTACAGTCCTCTGTCTTTGTTGACCCTCTTCAGCATTTATGGATGACACTCGACATTAGCATTTAATTCCATGTCACCAAGTCTAATTTATGGCCTATTTAATATAGATCAGCCCTCTTTTTCTGACTGCATCATCAGTTCCACAAGAGAAGGAATGATGCTAAGAACAGTCTGTGGGGGTTGCTCCTGATACGAGCCAGGCACAATAGTGGATGTAAATGCTTTCCATGGCTTGCCTCACTACATCCTCACAGTTACCCTATACAAGGCAGTGCTCTTATCCCTATTGTACAGATGAGGAAACGGAAGCTCAGAGAAATGAAGGGCCTTGTTCAAGGTCACTCAGCCGATAACTGGTGGTGCCAGGACAAGAAAGTAATATTCACCGTATCATACGTTTAAAAGGTCCTTAACTCTTTGCTATATATATGTTTTCTTTCTTTGTCTCTTGTTTCTTTCCTTTTTTTTTTTTTTTTTTTTTTTTTTGCAGTAAGAAAGTTTCCGTATCTTTTGGACTGGAGTTCTGATATTGCCTGGCCTACCTCAGGGGGTGTTGGCAGGGTCAGATAACAGATATGAGACAGCAATAGAAGCATCTGAGGAATGCTTGAGGTGGCTTCCTTTCCCATTCTGATCCCCAGCCAAACCTGCAAGGGCACTTTCGCAGATGATAATCCGGGGGAGGGGGGCTAAACACCAGTCTGTCCATTCAGGAAGGCGGGAGAGCCTCCAGAAGGCCGAGGAAACATCCTAGCCAGGGGCTGGAGGCCAGAGGGGATGGGGCAAAAGTCAGTCCAACCTGACAGAGATGGAGAGGCCACCGAGAGAAGCATCGGGAAACAACGTTGGGAAGGGCCGAAGATTAGACAGAGAGCTGCAGCTACATTTATTCCGCAGATGATGGGAAGGATCAGAAGGTTTTCTGAGTGGGGGAGCCCCATGATTAAAGAACTATTTGGGGAAGAATAAGATTTGGATAATATAAAGGATGGATCAGAAAAAAAGAGAACCCAGAAGGGAGAAGTCCGGTTGGATGAACAAAGAAACAGTCGGGCTGGCAGTGGTGGGACCTGAACCACTGCTTTGGGCTTTGGGAGCAGATGAGAAGGCCCTAAGGTGAGCAACAGCACAGAGGGACAATGCCCTGCCTTTGGCAACTGATTGACAATGGAGGTGGCAAAAGAAGGGAGCTGGAAACTCTCCAGTGCTTAGACAACGGAAGAACCCAGGAATTCAGGAAGGGAGCCCAACTCAAAGGAGGAACGACAGATAACAATTTTTGACACATAGATTTTATTTATTTATCTTTTAATGTTCGTTTATTTTTGAGAGAAAGAGAGAGTGCTTGAGCAGGGGAGGGCCTGAGACAGAGAGAGAGAGAGAGAGAGAGAGAGAGAGAGAGGGAAAATATGAAGCAGGCTCCACGCTGTCAGCACACAGCCTGACATGGGGCTCGATCTCACAAACCTGAGCCGAAGTTGGATGCTCAAGCGACTAAGCCGCCCAGGCGCCCCTCAGTTTTAAAGTGATAATAGAAAGTGCAAATGGAAATATCTCTAGATATTTCTAGATGGCAGGGTTCTGGGTATAGAATAATTTACACAAAGGCAACATGGAGAATATGCTAAACTGGCCAGGGAAGAAGGCAGAGGTGGATGATAAACGCTCAGAGAGTGAGCCTTGAGCTCACTGATAGGACAGGCGGAAGACAGGAAACAGGATGTAAGACTGAAATGCGTGTGGCTCCAGATAGTGAATGATGCCTGGTATTTTTAACAACCATTAAAACTGCACGAGTGACTCTCCGTCCCACCCTGTGGTCCAGAAGGCTCACACTAAGGAATTCTAAAACTGGGGACAAAGCAGAGGAAATGGTCAGATCCCAACACCCCCTGGAAATTCAGCCTCTTACACCTGAAGTCCCGCTAGGGTCCCCCAGGATGGGGCACTAACACTGCTGGAATGGTTGACTCCTGGATTTTTAGATATGCGTGTCCATCTCTGTGCCGCTCACAGCTGCACATCCAATATCCATTCCTTCCTTCTTGCTACTCAAATCTTGTTAATTTGGGCAGAGAAATGTTCAGTCCCGGGTGTCTCTCCTGTAAGTGGAGGAGGGTCCTGAGACACGGTCTGGCCAATGAGGTGTGAGCAGGAGGCTGCTGGGAGCCATGGGCAAGCTTCCCCCCACCCCCCCAGAGAAAGATCTCTGGTCCTGCAGCCAAAGGTACCCCTCATTAATACAGCATTTTTTACCTTTTCAGATCTACGGTGGTGACGTTGAACACAACGCCTTTCAGCCACAGGATCATAAACAGACGCTGAGAGAAGGGACAGTTGCCAATGCTTTCCCCATCGATTCCAGCCTAGAAAGAAGAGAACCAGAGTCTTGAATCGGCATGTACATGTTAGCAAGAAGGAATATACAGAGAATTTACTAAAGCCATGACCAGTCTAACGTCAAAGGGCAGTTGCCCTATCTTACTGTTGTCTTCCTAATATCTTTGCAGGGCAATGCCTGGCACGCAGTAAGGACTCAATCAATACAGACTGAACTGAATTTGAGCTCCCAGTATGGCAAGTATGTACTCATAAATTTCTGAAACCATAGAACCATCTCAGGGTAAAGGGAGACCTTCAACATCACATAGTCTAATATAAATGATGTTAGACCACCAACTTCTGTCCCCCCAAGTCATCATCTAGTTTATGTTTGAATATCTCCACTCACCAACAATTTATATCTCTCAAAGGAGTCCATTCTGAGGGTACTTCTAACAATTAGAAATACTTTTCCTTGGCTATACCGAACCCAACTATGTTCCTCCCTGGTTTACTCTGTTCTATCTTTTGGTCGTTGCTCCATGGTATGTCATGAGTACAAATACCTCAGACTTTAACCCATCTCTTTATATCCAGACAGCAGACTGAAGATTTTAATCAATAATGCCCTTAGTACTGGTTCTTTACCTCAGTGTCAAGAAGCCATTTGCTTGTTAAACTATTCTTTTACTCAATAACTGTATATTGGCTCTCAATTATGTGCAAGGCACTGGAGAAAATTACACAGGAGATTAAAAAATGCATGTGGTCAAGGAGCTTATGGCCTTCTGTGGAGTTGGCTGGTGGATAAGGCAGGAACACATATACAGTAAAACCTTGGATGGCAAGTAACCTGTTCTGTGAGTATGTTCTGCAAGACGAGCAAACATTTCTAATACATTTTAACTTGATAAATGAGTGATGTCTTGCCATACGAGTAGTATGTGATGCTGAACGTCACATGATCACAACTGAGCCCGTGGTTCTCTCTGTCTCTTTCTCTCGTTGCAGGATTGTGGGTGATCGGCTCCCAGGCTCGGATGCTCAGTCTCAGGCCAGCGTGTGGCAGAAAATCAGTGATGTTTCAGAACGTTGGAAGGTGCACCCAACTGGCACTAGTGTATGTTTTGTCACTTCAAAGCACCTATGCACGGTTCTTTGCGTTTCTACACAAGAGGAAGCTCAGGAATGTTTTGCTTCATTGTAGGCCAGGCTGCCTGCGGATATAGCCCCTTTCCTCTGCTGCCTGATTGCCAGTTACATTACAGTATATGACAAGTGTTTATTAATACTGTATTGTAGTCTATATCCAAGTGAGCGTATACAATGGCCCCCATGCAGAAAAAGATTCCATTGAGCCAATAGATAGCAGTGATTCCATTAGTGATAGTGAAAGATGTCCTACACAGTAACCCTCCTCTCTCTTATCTCCCTCACACCCGCCAGGAAGGTTTTCAAAGGAAAGCGCAGGTCAATTTGTTTATTTTTCTTTATATTTGGTATTTTCTTTATTATTTTGTATTATATTACAGTATTGTAATCGTTTTTATACGAATATTTTTGGGTTGTGGAACCAATCATCTGAGTTTCCATTATTTCTTATGGGGAAGTTTGCTTTGATATACAAGGGTGTTTCTGGAACGAATTAGGCTCGCAAACCAAGGTTTTACTGTATAATGATAATAACAGCATTACTGAGTGTTTGCATAATTCTGCTCACTAGATGTCCCTTTCTCAGTACCTTCCTCAAAATAGCGTGGCTTTTTTGTTTTTGTTTTTTAATCAACTGAAAGGCAAGTTTCGCTTTATTTCTGAGCGGGCTACAGAGACATGAATTTTATAAGGAATTCATTTTCAGCACATCCATGAACAAACAAAAAGGTCGGGAGCCAATCCCTGTGTGATTCATTTCCACCGAGTGGTTTATGGGCCCCTGACATGGTGCCTAGAGGGGGAATCACCCACTCACTCTAGTTTGTTAGCAGCTGCCTTGGAAACGACGGCCCCAAGAGGTGGCTGGAGTGCCTTCCTCCAAGGACAGGGAGGGCCAGGGGAGTGAAGGCCCCCGGGCTTCCCGGCAAAGCTGCAAACAATCCAAAGGTCCCGGGATGGGGGCTTATTAAGACTTTTTTCTAAGGGAGGGAGAAAAAAAATGCACTCCCAAAATGCAACGCGAATTTTCCCCTTTGAGGTCTGTTCAGCTGTGGCATTTGGGTGGGGAGGGGGTGACGCCGTCTTTCATACATGAGAACCTAATTGTGTGCTTATTTCTGCCTCGCAAACTGCTCCCAGCAGAGGCTCAGGTTTATCGCGGAAAACTGGCGCCTTTGACGGTGTTGGTTGTAGGTAATTGCTATGAAATTACAGTTATTTTACCTCTCTCTTAACGACACCAAAAGCCCCATCCCTATTCAGTTCTCACTTTTCCTTGGTGCTGGAAACGGACCCACTCCCGAGCAGCTGAGACACCATGGGCTCCGTTATTCAAAATCTGAAAGGTGGGAGGGCACAGCGTGGGCGCCACACCTACCCAGAGAGCTAAAGTTACCGATAAAGTCACACTCCGAAAGGCAACGGTGAATTTAATAACAGCTTGGTTTGCTAACTTGCGTTTATGATGTCAGCCCCCTAAGACCTTCCCAGGAAGCACTCACTCAACAGGTACCTGGTTCCTGGTCCTTTAAGACATCCTGACAAAGGAACTGTTCCCTAGGGCCCGTTACACTATAAGCGACAAGAATTAAAAAACAAAACCAAAAGTCATATCCATATACTGTCACCTGTTTTATCTCTGGTGGGAGTGGGGAGGGGCAATGACAGGGAATCGAAGGAGGAACCAGTAAAATATTGGAACTCTTATTGGCTGGACAGAAAACTCATGTAATGGTAACAACTGATGTCTGTGTTGTCGGGCACTGTTCGAAATGCTTCACATATAATATTAATTCACTTATTGCTCATGAGAAGCCTATGTAGTGGGATATTATCACCTTTTTGCAAGATGTGGAAACTGAGGCACAGAGAGAGGAAATAACTGGCCTAAGGGTCCCTGGATTGAACCCAGGCCATCTGGCTCCAGATGCAGGGCTCCTGCCGCCATGCCTGTGGTCCAGTCTGAAGACCCAAACAAGGTTAACAGGGTGGCCCCAGGTCACAGAGCTGCAGGTGACAGTGCTCAGGCTGTACGCACGCACCCCACCCTTCAGTCCGCGTGCACGCAGCTGTGCTGGAGGGTGCACAGGGTCCTGGCCTTCGCAGATCCCCCCATTTTCACTATTGTCCTAAACTAGGATACTAGGCCCGGTAAATGAAAACTGCCAAAGGAGCAATAAACACAACATGGGAGGATTCTCAGCTTCCTCTTTCGTTTTCTTTTTTTTCCTCTCTTTTCTTCTCCTTTCTTGTGGGAAGAACACCGAACACGAGATCTAGCCCCTAAGACATCCAGTGGACAATACGTTACTGTTGACTACAGGCACGGCGTTGCACAGCAGAGTTCCAGAGCTCATTGATCTTGCTCACCTGAAACTTTATTCCCGTTGAATAGCACCTCCTCGTCTCCCACTCCCCCACCCCGGGCCCTGACAACCGCAGCTCCTCGCTTTGATTCGATGATGTTTACCATTTTCGTGACCTCACAGGAACGAAATCATGCAGTAGGTGTCTTTCTGTGATTGACTTAACTCACTTAGCCTTATGTCCTTGAGATTCCTCCCTGGTGTCGAGTTTTCTGAACTTCCTTCTATTTCAAGGCCTCTTAAAATAGACTTTATGCAAGTTCTTAGCCCGTGTTTCAATCCGGGTATTTGTCTTTGTTGTTGTTATTGTTGTTGTTTCTGTTTTCCTACTGAGTTGTTCAGCTTCTCCCTTTCCTCCTTGGCAGCTCACCAGTTTTGCGGCCCAGATAAACCGTGGTTAAACTCATGGGTTAAATGAAGGGAACTTGTGGCAACCACTCAAAACACAAACAGGGAACAGCCAGGTGAAACTCAATGGGACTCCAGGCCTTGAAAAGTGTGAGGGAAAATGTGATGGATGGCCCAAAGAGGCTCTGAACAATGAGGGCAGAGGGCAGGCACAAAAGCAGTGTAGTAAGTTAAATAATGCCCGCCCCCCCCCCCCCCACACACACACACTGAACCTGTGTCCTTCCAAAACCTGTGTGACCTTATTTGGAGATAGGGTCTCTACAAGAGGAAATTAAGCTAAGATGAGGTCATATTGGATTAGGGCGGACTCTAAATATGACTTATGTTCTTATAACAAGAGAACAGTTTGGCCACAAGATATGCAAGGGAAGACTTCATGTGAAGACAGAGGTAGAAATTGGAGTCCCTCATCTACATCTGGCAACCAAGGATTGCCAGAAACACCAGAAGCTAGAAGAGATGAGGAAGAGAATCCTTCCCTAGAGCCTTTGGAGAGCATGTGACCTTGCTGACACCTCGATTTCAAACCTCTAGCCTCCAGAAGAATTTCTGTGTGTGAAAAGCCACCCAGTTTACGGTAATTTGTTATGAAAGCCTAGGAAACCAGTGCAAGCCAGAAAGTGTCAGGAGAACAGGGTACCACTGACAGCAACCTTCCCAAGTTCACAATTCTGCTTTGAATTTTTTTTAAATGTCTTATTGATTTTTGAGAGAGACAGAGAGAGAGGGAGACACAGAATCCGGAGCAGGCTCCAGGTTCTGAGCTGTCAGCACAGAGGCCAACACGGGGCTCAAATTCACAAACTGTGAGATCATGACCTGAGCCTAAGTCGGACACCTAACCGACTGAGCCACCCAGGCACCCCTCACAATTCTGCTTTGCCATGAGCCTAGTGCACATGCACAAAATCTCCAGCCAACTATGACCCCAAAGTACTTCCTATTTCCTATAGTGAATGTATTTACTATAAGTTACACTCTACTATATTATATGCTATATATAATAGAACTTACATAATACATAACATCGCATAAGATAATAACCGTATAATGTAATTATGTAGGTTGTATGAATATACATTATGTTATGTGCCAGGCAAGTCATATTATATACTATGAGATATTGCCTTTCATATAGTCTCTCCCTGTAAATGGTGAGCTTGGGTCCTCCCAAACCATGGGCCATGTTTTATTTACTTTGTCCTCAGCAACAAGAAGTGGCTGCATGTTGAGGGGAGGGTGGTACTACTCCCTTTTTATGGCTTGAGTAGCTCAAAAGTCTGATGTTGGAACTCTGAAGAGTGTCCTGAGAAAGAAGTTTGGGCTGTATAACACACTATAGCAGGAGATAATTGTTCTAAACCCATCTCTGCCTCTAATTTGCTGTGTGACCTTGAGTAATGCAGCCACCTTCCTCTCCGCCTTCACCGTCGCACTCACAAATTCCTATAGTTTTATAAATTCAAGTGACTAGTGGAGATTTATTGAAGATAGCAATTCTCAAACATTGTGGTCTCAGAACTCTTTTTAAAATAATTTTTTAAATACTTCTATATTTTTGAAAGAGACAGAGGGTGAGTGGGGGAGGGGCAGAGAGAGAGGGAGACACAGAATCCAAGGCAAGCTCCCAGGTTCTGAGCTGTCAGCACAGAGCCCCACACAGGGCTTGAACTCACGAGTCTTGAGACCATGACCTGAGCCGAAGTCAAATGCTTAACCAACTGAGCCACCCAGGTGCCCCAATGATCTCAGAACTCTTAGATGCTTTTAAAGATTGTTGAGAATCCCAAAGAGCTTTTATATTTACTGTATTATAAATGAAAGCTAAAAAATATTTTAAATACTTATTGATTAAACATAACAGTAATAATAAGAAACATACTGTATGTTAAAATAAATGACATATTTTAATATAAAGGAAGTATTTTTTAAGAAAAGAAATTGAGTGAGAAGAGCAGCATTGTTTTATATTTTTGCAAAATCTTTCATGTCTGACTTAATAGAAGCTAGCTTCTGCAATCTTTTGTTTTTGGTTGAAGTATAAAATGAAAATCTGGTCTCACTCAGATATGTAGTTGGAGACAGGAGGAGTAATCTAATAGCTTTTTCAGATAATTGTGGGCATTTTTCTTTAATGCCATATCGAAACTCGAGTGATAGTTTCTTAAAACCGAGTTGATAGGTGGAATTTGAAACCCTATCAATGAAGTTCTTCTGTTCCACTAAACCCCATTCATCTGTCTCGCACTATGAATGGATCTTTCACCCATGAATGATTTTTTAACATCACAAATTCGTCATTTGGAAAATAGCATTTCACCGAGTTATGCAGATCTTCCAAATGCTGATACGTTTCATCACACAATGTCAAAATATTTCATTCAGTAATATCACCACTGAGCTCATCGGAGAAGTTTAAGAGAAGTGGTCAAGTGCGTGGTAGCAGGTTATCTGTTTTCCAGTAGTCTAGTGTTCTCTCGAAAGCTTGTGTTTTATCACTGGCAAGAAATACTGTCAGTTGTTATCCTCGAAATGACAGGCTCATTTCATTGATTTTCCAGAGAATGTCTGGGAAACACCAAGCCTGAGGAGCCACAGTTTGTCTGCCACTGGCTCTTTCGAGTAAAATCTCTGTTCTGTGAGAGAAGCGGCTGGTTCGGTTCACAACTCAATCATGAAAGTGCTATTCCTTGGAGGACCGTTGTGCTTCGGCACGCAGCCCAACAGCTTTATGTGCATTTCCCATTTCATCAGCCAGAACGTTTAAAAGACATGTACCCAAGGGTTGAGACTTTATTACGTTATATACTTTTTACTGCTTCATCAAGGACATTCATAAATGAGACTCTTTTTTTTTTCTGCACCCACGTGACTCCTAACACTGTTTGTACCACTGCCTTGATTTTTGCTCAAGCACTAGTAGCTTTTACTCATGAAATTTCAACCTCAGGGAGAAATTCTGTTACTTTGAAAATAGTTGTGACCTCCCAGAATCCCTGAAAGAGCCTCAACGACCCCAAGAGGCCACCAACAACGTTTGAGAATTGCTGATTTAAGAATCCCCACGGACAGACCAGGTACATAGAGCTTTGTCTCCAGACAAAGAAGCAGCTGGTAATTGTCCAAAAGTCATGTGAGGGCACCAAGGTCCAAAAGAGGGAATGATTTTCCAGAGACGTTCCAAGAAGGAGTGGCAGGAAATGGATAAATGACATTTAAGCTTGACAGACCCTGTATCATTGATCAGTTTATTGTCTCTCAGCTCCGAATGCGCCCGTAGGAAATGGACTCACTGAGCCTCTCACAGAGATGTGAGGTTTACAATAGCCAGAAGGCTTCTTACCCCCGCTAATGCCTGGTTCCCGAGGACGCCTGTGACACCACTGCTGACCACATGCTGCCACTCGAGCTCTGGACAGTGGCCGGTTGCTTGCCCAAGCAACTCCAGACCGGTTCTGGCCTGGCCAAACCAGTGAGCTTCTATGCATTTTGCTGGGCTGACTGTAACTTCTCCACTGAGATTTGAACCCCTTCCTTGGCTATTCTCCTTCAGCTCCAGAATTCTCATGTCTGTTATGCTTACTCTCGTATCACGGTTAATACTTTTTGTGAACCTTCCCCTGTTTCAACTACTCTGTGGTTTCTCTCTCCTGACTGGGCCCAGCCTCCTACAGATGCTTAAATGTCTGATACTTCAAAATGCAAGATTTTTAGGCTCTTTGATTCATTTAAAACCCAACAAGGTTGGGGGGCCTGGGTGACTCAGTCGAGGAAGTGCCCGACTCTTGATTTCAGCTCAGGTCACGATCTCACAGTTCCTGAGACTGAGCCCCACGTTGGGTTCCATGCTGACAGCACGATGCCCACTGGGGATTCTCTCTCTCCCTCTCTCTCTCTGCCCCTCCCCTGCTCTCTCTCTCTCTCAAAATAAATAAATACACATTAAAAAAATACTTTCATTAAAAATAAAAAGTAGTATAGAAATACTAGAAGACAGAAACCTCCATTTTCTGCAGAAAGTTAACTGATGGCACATTTCAATTTTTTGTTGCTTTAGCCCATAAAAACTGTCCTCAGAGACTCAAATAATCAGGCAATTTTCTCAAGTTTAGAGATAAAAAATTCTACAATAATAGAGCCAGAACTGATCTCAGGGACGATATGGTCTAGGTCTTTCTTCCTGGTCAGGAAACAGGTCCAGAAAGGTTAAACAACTTGCCTATGGTTGCACAGTCTGGTCCCAGGACAGGATCAGGGATAATTCCTGATTTCTGATTTATAGCTTTCTGCTATGCTAGGCTGATTGTTATCTTATGGGAAAGAGTGTCAAGGTGACAAAGGCCACAGGAAGAGAACTTTCTTTGAATACAGAATGACTCATCTATAGAGCACTAAATGGATTCACATTACATGAAAGAGAAAGAATTTTTCTTTATAATGACAATATTTGGAGCTGCCCACTTTTTCCTTATTAGTGTAGGTCAGGTAGTATTCCTTATTAGGACTATTTTTTAAATACCAAATGGTGTGTAATAATTAGTAAGCCCGCTGCTAGCAGGGATGGGACTTGGTGGTTTGTGGTCCACTTGAACACAGGGAGTTCTGCCCTTGAAGAAACAACATCCCTTTTCTCAGCAGACACTTAGGGCCTCACTCCCTGGGGTCACTCGGGCATTTTTCATTCGGTAAACACAGAGGTAACAAGTACACATTTGAGGCTTCAGACACTGTCAGCATTTATGTAAAGTGGATTAGAAAGGCTGAACCAGCACTATGCAGGTAACCTGAAGAATTCCAAGTGTATGAGTCAGGATTGCCTAGATAGAGCCTACAGGATGTATGTGTGTGTATGTGTGTGTGTATGGGTGTAGATAGATAGATATATAGAGATATCAAGATAGATAGAGACAGAGACAGAGACAGAGATAGAGACAGAGATATTTATTTTAAGGGACTGGCTCACATGATTGTGGAGGCTCAGTGAGTCCATAACCTCATGGAGTAGGTCATCAGATTGGAGACTCAGGGAAGAGTTGCCGGTTCAGTCCAAAGGCAGTCTGCTGGTAGAATTTCCTCTTCCTCAGAGGGGGTCAGTCTTTCTATTATGGCCTTTAACTAATTGGATGAGTCCCACACACTGTAGAAAGTAATCTGTTTTAGTCCAAGTCCACTAATTTAAATGTTAGTCTCATCCCAAATACACCTGCAGCACAGAAATATCTAGAATAATGTTGGACGAAATATTGACACACAAAATTAACCACCACACCAGGCAACTGCAAAATTATTACCTGAGACAGCAATCCAATGTCTGTCACCAACACCTTAGCTCGCCAGATGGTTTTATAAAACAACTCAATATAGCTATGTAAATATCCCCTCCCAAAGGCCCTTGTGGGTGCGATACCAGAAGGCTACTCTGTTAAGCGTCTGACTAAGAGAGCAGGGGCCGATGGTGCCCGTGACCCTGAGTAATTGGTCTGGTCTGTTAGTGGCTTCAGGCCCAAAGACGCCTACAACTTTTTGTGTTGCATACTGTTGCTGTGCTCGCGGCCTCTTGGGAGTGTCCTTCAGCTTTCCTTGGGCTTTATGTCAATCTGCACTGAGTCTATATACACCTTGGGGTTCTTCCACATACTCTGGGAAAGTGCTGCCTTTTCCAACCCAACACCAGTGCCCCTCCTCTCGGCCCCTTCTTCCCACTCCTACGTGGCTTTTTATGTCTATTCTTTCATGTCCACGCTGTTTGGATAAACGAATGGGTCTCTTTTAAACCTCTTGCCTGTCCTGCTTCCACTTCACACCCTCTTTTAAAATGATTCTCTCTCAATCACTTTCGGGGCCTAAGCAATGCGTTTTTGTTTTTGTTGTCTTTTCTTTGTAACTTACTCCTACTTGACTTTTCTCTTGTAGTTAGAACTTTTGCTTATCCCTGCTTCTTAAAAGTCAAGATGGCTCGGCCTCCCTGTCACTGGGTGCCCCCCGGCCTGCTGGGCTGGCTTCATGGACAGGCTTCCCGTGCAGGTGCACGAGGCCCCAGGCTCAGAAGGCCTCGAACATGGCTTAATGTGGTGCTGTTGCTGTCGGTTCTGCATTTGACCCTCCTGCTCCCTGGCTGACAACCTCCTCTTCCTGACCTTTGCCCTCTCAGCTAACAGCTCTTAGGGGTGACGCCCTCGAGAACTCCTCTACTCCCAAGAACATGATTATCCTCCCTAAGTCAGCAGTGCTCTGGCTCTCTGACCTATAAACACGCCATTTACCCTGTGAGCTTAAAAGAAAAAAAAAAAAAAAAACACACACAAGAAGCAAAAAGAAATGCAAAGAAAGAAAGAAGAAAAGAGAAAATGTTGAAAGGCTATAGGGTCCACTTGGCTGCATTCTTCTTTGTGAACTCCACCCCCTATGCTATCTAGAATTTGCCTCCTTACAATTGAAGTTTTCCAGTTTTTAGATACCTGAGGGGTTTTTGTAATTTTATTAGTAAAAGTCAGGTAGTATTCTTTGTTATTCATATTTTTAATACCAAATGATCTCCCTTTCTAGTAAGATAGTTGATAAATCTTTCATTAGCATGAATGGGACTTGGCGATTTGTTTCATTCATTCATTCAGTTAAATTTATGAAGCCCTGGGAACCCAAAAGGTGCTCAAGAAATATAAATTTGGCGGTCTTAGTACATCATCCAAGTTACTGTATTGGGCTTCAGGAGACAGAACGGTGCTCCTATCACAAACCTGCGCCAAGTTTTGGGGGGGCCCCCCACATCCAAACCTCTGCCTCTAAGTTAGGCTCTGTCTGATCTAATAGCCCCGGGTATAATATTTAACAACTAAATGCCATTACACTAGAGGCAAGCTTGCGTCCTTGACTTCACAGAGTTCTGTAGTACAGTAGAAAGGCCATGGTGTAGAGCCAGGCAGACGTGAGTTCAAATTCCAGCCGTGATATCAAGCAGCTGTACGTGGCAGGTTTTATTTCCCAAAGTGGCTACAGCAGTATTTCTAGTTCCAAATATTCTCCAGAGGTGGAGTCTATATTTGCCTTCTTCTTGAAATTGGCTGGGCCTTTATGGCTGCCTAGATGAATTGTACAATGTCAAATTGTATGACTTCTCGAGACCAGGTCATACAAGGTGATACAGATTGTTCCCAGCACTCCCTCTCTCCTTTGGAATGCCTGTCCTGGGAACCCTTGTCATGAGGAAGGCCAGAGCACAGGAAGAGGCTTTGTGTAGTGTTCCAGCTAAGTCCTCGGCTGACAGGTGGCACCACCCATCAGACGCACAAATGAGCGAGACTTCAGATGATTCCAGCCCCCGGTCTTCGATTTGTCCCAAATGACACCTAGTGCAGTAAAATGCGTTATCCCTACCACCCCATGGCCGAACTGCCATGTTCAGGGACAAAATTAATGTTTTGATCGCTTACAGCCACTAAGTTTTGGAGTGGTATGTTAGCCAGCAGATAACACATACACGCTTAACCTCAGGTTCTTTATCTGCAAATTGGGGGTAGAAATATTTACGTTGCAAGGTTGTTATACAATGGAGTGGTAGTACGTATAAAACCCATGATATCCACTTTATAAATTTACAGCTATAGTCATTATGACCACAGAAGACAAATATTTAGGAAGAGCTAATTAAACATCCCTGTTTGTGAAATGCTATGCCCTGGTACAGAGTCAGGAGACCTCTCTTTGATGGCACAACAATTCAGCATTACGTTGGTGTTCAGGGTTTTGTGTGTGAAGCAATACGTTCGGTAGAGAAAGAAAACACAGGAAGAACCATGATCGCTGTCCACTGGCTGGAAAAGTGTCCCTAAATGAGGACAGTCTCCCACTGACCATGAGGGAGACAGGGAAAGCGATGTATGTTTGGTTAGCTGTAGGTATGATCATAGGCACATGCGTGTCTATTCTCTATAAGGTCACTGAGTTTCTCTGCAGAGCTACATTCTTCAACACAACTGTTTTCAGGTCATTCAGGTGCCAAAGACAAGAACTCCAGGGAGGTGGATGGATGAAGGTGAGGGTCAGGTTGTGGCAGATTGCTGGTGATTTTCTGTTGAAGCCCAGTGGAAGCCTGTGCATCCTCTCGTTATCCGGGAACCTCTGCCCTAAATAGTTACAGGATCATCGTGCTGTGTTCTTCAGCCTTGTCTATGCTTGAACCCCAGTGCTTGAGTCGGGCAAGCCAAAAACTGGAATTCTTCCACGTCAGAAATGTACGAAAGCCCAGGAAACCAAAGAGCGATACAAATCTACAGCCTCAAATAAACAGAATTCCTTCCCACATGGGTTTAATTTGAAGAAGATGCCTTCTTGCTTAAGCCTACCCCAGAGTATACCAGTCCTAAAGGAGAAAGCATGCTTTCCACTCAATTAGGCCACTGTCAAAATTTTGCTTTCCTCCCTCGACATACTTTTATTTATTATTTAAGATGCTAGAGAAACTGCTTCCAGCTTTTGACCAAGGATCCATTTCCCCTACATTCATGAAATGAACCTGCAACTCCTATAACCTTTATACCAAACCAGGATATCCTGACATTGAGTTGGGCTTCTTCCACAACAGTTGGCGCTTGGGTTCCTGTGACAGCGACGACCGTCCCTCCGTTACTATTCGTCCTGCCCTCTGCTTTGGCTGTCTGAATGTGGAGTTTTCAATACTGCATCTTGATTATCACAAGCGGGTCTGGGAAGACTTTAGAGATATCAGAAAATCTGTCATCCCGCCTCTCAGTTGGGCTCAATAACGCTCATCCACCCTAACCTCCCAAATATGGCAGATTAAAAGCTTATGCCACTAACAGCAAATCTGAGTCATGAAATTTATTACATAGGTTCACCTAAATCTGGGACCCTGTGGAATTTTTTTTTTTTTTTTGCAAAATTCATATGTTATAATAGGTCAGCAAAGTAGGTTTACAGAACTTGAAAAATCTAATGCTCATTTAAAAATGCATGCCCAGGGGCACCTGGGGGGCTCAATCGGTTAAGTGTCTGACTTCGGCTCAGGTCATGATCTCACGGTTCATGAGTTCAAGCCCCGCATCGGGCTCTGTGCAGACAGCTCAGAGCCTGGAGCCTGCTTCAGATTCTGTGTCTCCCTCTCTCTGCCTCTACCCTGCTCATACTCTGTCTTTCTCTCTAAAGTAAATAAATGTTAAAAAAATTTTTTTAATGCCCCACTCTCAAATATTCTGATTTAACATTGAATTCTTTTTTCTTTTTTCAATGTTCAACCAGTCCGGGCGACCTCTGACCTAGTGGTGCTCACGGTTGGGGCTATACAATAGAATCAGTGGAGGAATGTGCTAAACAAGAAAATTGACAAAAAGAGGTCCCCAGGCCCACTCCAAACACACCAAGTCAGAGTCTCAGGGAGATGGCAGGTGCCTCCTTACTCTTTTTGTTCCCTATTTCCTTGGTACTCCTGCACTGGAGAAGCCTTCAGGTCCCAGCCCTCCTCCTCCCACCCCACTCCTACTAATGCTCCCTCCACGGTCAGCACTTGCATAAGGCCTATAAGAAGGGCGCCATTTTGAGCCATTCAGGGAATGGAGAGCACACTTTGGATGCAGACGTCTGGAGAACCTCAAGTCAACGCAGCCACAATGCCAGGAGCCTCCCTTGTCAGCTAATGTCTTTATGGTTGCACCTCCACACAAGATTGCTCTTGATGTCTGCAGGCCGGTCCTCCCTGATGGTGACAGACAGCCCTGTGACCAGGCCCACGTACTCACATGGTCATATGTGCTCAACCATGTCTCCTCTTCCCATGTACTATCCTCTAACCCGCATACAACTCTGCTTCTTCTACAGGTGGGACCCCCCCCCCCACCCCATAAAGTCCTAGTCCTTTCCTGACTGTGTGGAGCACCAGGAGGCTTTAGCCACACCCTGAGCCATATGCAGTCACCTGACCACTTGGGCAAGGTGGAAGACAAACATCTTCACTGAAGGCCTGCTCGGTGCGGAGCCTGGGAGTTTGATGATGAATGAGAACCAGTCCCTCTCCTTGGAAAGCTGGCCCGCGTTGAGGCATCAAGAGGTAAGGAGATGACGTCTGGGTCATAAGCGAAGTGCAATAATGACAGAGGTAGATTGGGAACATGAAGGAGGCCACAGGAGAATCAGGGAAGGTCTTAGGGCGGCAATGATCCTTGACGTGAGCCTAAAGGTAGGAGGATTTACTCAAGCAAAGCAGTGGGTGAGGACATGGGGAGCAGAACTGACTGCATACGCACAGGTCTGGAGGCTCGATTACACAATGTGGGGTGTGCAGGCAACTGCAAGCAGGTGGCCTTGTCCTTTGTGCTGTATCAGGGGAACCCCCCCCAGGAATTTTCCTTTTTTCCTTCAGTCTGAGGATGCCTGCCCAATCACAGGCAAGGCCACAAACCAGTCAAAAGCCTATCTTCTGGGCATCCCTGTATCCTTTGGGTCTGTTATTCCTGCCATCACTGGTCCCTAACCCCTTCAGCCATACGTGACCAACATGGCATCTTCCCTACTTCCATTTCTTAAAGCCCACTCTGAAAGCATTGAAATTTAAGTGTGAATTCTTGATAACTATATAGCATTGATTGTGGACCAGATATAAGCAGAAGGTATAGAGCTCTAATGGTGAGGTTCCAGGCATCAAGCAGGTGAGTGAGGATCTGGGAAAGAAGGAAGATGGGCAACAGCAGCCTCCCGGAGTCTTGAAACCAGACACATGGGCTTTTTCCTATTAAATCCTATGTGAGATCTGGTCAATTCTTACCTCTGCTACTTACAAGGTCAGAGCATCCGTAATGGGTGCCCAGGCCAAAGGGAAGCCCTTCTTGTTACGGAGCTGCTTTGGTTTCCATTTAAAATTCTCTATTTAACATTAATTCAGCCCTGGCTAGAAAGGCAAGACTCAAAAACAAAAACAGCACATTCTTTTTTAATTAATTTGAAAGCGGGGGAGACTACAGGAATGTTTAACTTCGCCTTTGATATGAGTGCTATGTTGGGATCGCTGCTTGTGGTAAGACCCTAGCCAGGATATTTGCAGGTTGTCTGGGTGAATTGAGTTCCCTGGGTAGCCCTTTAAGCAAAAGACAGGAGTGGAATAACAAGCAGAAGATTAGAAGTCCTGTGTTCCTGGGGCGCCCGGGGGGCTCAGTCTGATGGGCGTCCGACTTCGGCTCAGGTCATGATCTCACATGAGATTGAGCCCTGTGTTGGGCTCCGTGCTGACAGTTCAGGGCCTGGAACCTGCTTCAGATTCTGCGTCTCCCCCTCTCTCTGCCCCTCTCCCACTTGCACTTTCTCTCTCTCAAAATAAATAAACTTAAAAAACAAAACAAAAAGGCGTGTGTTCCAGACCTAGTTTGGGCACAAGTAACTGTGTGATCTTGTGCAAGTAATTTCCCCCTCTTCCTGAGCCTTAGCTTTGTTATTTATAAAGTGGATAAATTAGAAAAGACGATCTCAAAAGACACTCTAAAATACTGCCAAAGTGTGGGTTGGGGAAGAAAAATAGCACTGAATCTTACAGCTGAATCTAAGAATTCCACTGGCTGAACAGAAACTCCGTGATCCAGCATGGCCCTAGGCTCCCAGACCACACTGGCTCCTGGCACGGGCTCCCTAAACATTTGCTGAGAAGATGGAACTTTCGGGCTGGCCCTCTACCCTGAACAGCAGGCAAGTGGACGTCCGGGGGACAGTGGGCATCACTGCAATACGAAGGGGAAATCAAGACACAAAGTGAGAACCACCCCTAACCACCTTCATGGATCCTTCAAGGCTTTGCCTTCCCACAGTGTTCCTCTAACAGCTTTCCACGTTATTCTCAGCACATTACTTCAGAAAGCCATTGAAGAGGCTTTCCTGTTGGAAGGCTGCCCCACCCTCACCCCCACCCAGATCCCTCAAGCCTCACCCAACTCCCTCATTTCTCAGACGAGGCCAACTGAGGTCCAGAAAGCGCAAGTGACTTATCTGAGACGCGACTGGAGGGGTGGAGTCTTCAGTAGGAGCGGAGAGGGTTGAAATCTCTGTCAAAACCATCCACCGTAAGTAATTCAGATGCACTCACAGGAGCTATGAGAACTGAATCCTTCCAGAATTCATCTCTAGAAGTGTTCCTGAGAGCCCCTGCTCACCTGTCATCACCTGTCTCTTAAAACAGTAAGATACTGAAGTGGCAGGAAGAAAAATCCTGCTGATCGCAGGATACAGATTCAAACCAAGGTTTATTCCACTTTAAGGTGAAGGATTCACTCAGGGTAAAGACAGGAAGCCAGACTCACACGGAAGGTCCTGAGCCCCCAGCGGGAGTAGCCCCCAGGGGAGAAGCTCTATTGCTAAATCCCCACCTCCCCTCGTCCCTCCTCCCCCATGGGGTGGCTGGGAGGATTCAGAGAGATTACACACACGAAACGGGGGCACCGTACCCATCAGAGAGCAAGCCCTAGACCCATCAGCTGCCCTCACTCTCACTCCGCCCTCTGGGCCCGTCCCTCCTTCCTCTGGCTCACCAGCCCCAACCAGAACGCTAAAAGTCAGTCTGGAGAAACTCTTCCAGGCAATAGGGAGAGGTTCCCACCAGCCGGCGCCTCCTATCACATAAGCCCACCCATCTCCTTTCTTTCAAGGTCGTACAGAATTTACCGTGAAGATTGTAGTCCTGGATGATTATTTCTTCCGATTTTAAAAACAGCCTCCCAGCTACAGACATAGAAGCTGAGCCAGCTTTTGTGTCAAGGAGACCCACGTTCGTCTTCCCTGCGTTGCAAAAACTCAATCTGACCTCGCTCCTGGCTGAGTTGTACGTTCAAGCTCAGCCCGAGCTATAATCGAAAAGGAGTCTGTCTTTTGTGATCCCCTAGGCCCAAAGGGGAAATGAAAAGCTTTTCCAAATGTCAGGCTAAGGCAGAAAATGTTCTATTTATTGTACTCCCGTTAAAAAATAAATAAATAAACTCACCCTAGTAATTATACCACACACACAACAGTCCAAGCCATCACCCAGGAAGCCATAACCTGAGATGAAGTCTGTGTTTCTATTCGGAAAAGGAATGTTTCCAAGACCTACAGCATTTTCTTTCATAAATTCTACAGTTACCGGAGACAGATTTCCCACCCTGCCTTCTGTCTGGCCAGTGGCGGTCAGAAAACCTGCGTGTCCTGCAAGACAAATGTGCCTTTGAGCAAGTGATTGCCTCGAGGTAGCCTTCCGCATCCTTGCCTATAAAAATGAAGGAGTTGGGCGCCTGGGTGGCTCAGTCTGTTCGGCGTCTGACTTTGGCTCGGATCATGATCTCACAGTCTGTGAGTTCGAGCCCCACATTGGGCTCTGTGCTGACAGCTCAGAGCCTGGAGCCTGCTTCGGCTTCTGTGTCTCCCTCTCTCCGCCTCTACCCTGCTCATGCTCTGTCTCTCTCTGTCTCAAAAATAAATTAAAAAACATTTTTAAAAAATTTTTAAAAATAAATTAAATAAGTAAATAAATAAAAATGAAAGGGTGACTGGATAACGTCCAACTCTGCTCGTGCTCACTCAGGCAGCAATATTATTTGGGCACACAAAAAGTTGGAAATGGCCCATGCCTCTGAGGAACTGTCAAATTCTCCACTTCATGCCTCCGAGGGACAACCGGAAGTGGCCTTTATAAAGATACACAACTACTCCCAGGTGACTCCAAAATAAGTGAGGTGTGGGAATTGTTCTGCACTATTGGGTCCTTTCTGGAAGCCTCAGAATTTGGCATAATGCTCTTGGGGTACTAAAGCTCACAAGCACCAAAAAACCTTACTATTGCTTCCGCATCATTATACTGAGATCCACAGAAAGGACGCCTCAAATCAGCCACTTGGTGTATCAGAAGATGTGACGTCGTGTTCCCAGCTCTCACAGAACTTGCTCCTTCCATAGGTTTGGAGTAGAAGGTTATGTAACATAGGTTTAAGTCAATAGTCACGAAAGTACATCTTCTGTATCTCTGTTTAGTTTGAAGGTACCCAATAAGGTAGATGCACGCGGTTGTTAAAAATTGTACCATGGGGACGCCTGGGTGGCTCAGTCGGTTAGGCGTCCGGCTTGGGCTCAGGTCATGATCTCACGGCTCGTGAATTCAAGCCCTGCATTGGGCTCTGTGCTGACAGCTCAGAGCCTGGAGCTTGCTTCAATTCTGTGTCTCCCTCTCTCTCTGCCCCTACCCAGCTCGTGCTGTCTGTCATAAATGAATTAATGTTAAAAAACGTTTTTAAAAAAATTGTACCGTGGCCCTGCCCTCTAGACCAATCCTCAACCATGTCCACCACTGTAAGCCAGGACAAGCCATTCACAATAGCTTCCCTTCATTTGCAAGCTCTACCTAAGGAAGGAAGCTCGCTATTGTTGGGCTGTGTTTAGAATGGATGATGCAAAGCCCTGACCTTCAAGAATAGCAGATAGATTTCTGAGTTCTATCAAATGTTCAGGATCAGCCCCTTCAAATTATCTTTTGATGGAGGCTCAGGAAGGGCCAAGATGTTTCCATTTGTGCTTCATCTCTC